>NC_138746.1:17761204-17948302 GCF_965113295.1 Leuciscus leuciscus | reverse complement strand
AAGCCTTTGGAGTTTCATCATTGGCAGCTGCCTAGCAACTCCATAGCAACCAAACAGAGTACCCTAGCAACCAAAATCCAAAGAGGCATTTCTTCCATTCTGAATGTCACAGAGGCATGGGAGTTGGTTTATATCATTCATAGTGACAAGAAGCCTTTGGAGTTTCATCATTGGCAGCTGCCTAGCAACTCCATAGCAACCAAACAGAGTACCCTAGCAACCGTTTATCAAGACCCATGTCTTTTCATCAGAACATCGTATAGAGATGGGGTTTGGCTCTTTTGTTTCGTTTGGGAAACAGTCTGTAAAATATCACCACGGTTACTGTGTATTCACACCATAGCAACCGTTTAGAGCCACCTAGCAACCATATTGAAACATATAGAAGCCATATTTCAGCTCCACAACATCGTACAGACATGGTTGTTGGCTCGTATGCAATCATGTACAACACCCTAGCAACCGAGTGGTGAGTTTTGCCACTGCAAGCACCACTTCACATTTTCTTCAGGAAATGTACATTCTAGTGTTGTGATTACTATTCACCTAGACAAAACTTTGGCGCGTAACTCGCCCCACACCGTTTGTCACAGACCCCTGAATGAGGTGTCAAATCGACCGGTTTATTGAGGAGAGGTGTGCTATGACTTTTATAATCGATCGGGTGTAAGATGTTCGTCTGGCGGGCGAAAAATTTGCCGAAAAATGTCCCATAGACTTAACATAGGCACAAAATTTGCAAAATCATATCTTTGGCTCAGAAGGTCATAGAGCCTTGGGGTTGGGCTCTTTTGATTCGTCCTATCAAGCAGCCAATAAGTAGTGACATAACAACTTCATAGCCACGCCCTAGAAACCAGTTACAGGCCCCTAGCAACCACTGAACAACATTTACAAGCCATATCTCAGCAACAAAACATTGTAAAAACACAGAGTTGGGCATTTTTTGAACCACAGAAGGCAACAAGTTGATCAATTCTGTAGAATTTAAATTTTACTTTACCGAATTATCCATTTGTTTTCTGACAGGGAACACATGGAACGAATCACCGCTCCACATTTTGATTGACAGCCGTCACAACCTTCTAGTGACCGTGTTTACTCCTTTCTTTTCAACCATTGGATAGGATTTAGAAAACGGCTGTTGTATTTGTACTTCTGATGAAGCGCTGTTAAATGTAGGGGGAAAACTACGCCGCAAAAAGAATAAATAAAATGCTTTCTTAAAAAGGCAAAATAACGCATGCACGTTTTGTATATGATAATTAAAAACCAACAGACTGATGAAAATGCGGGACATTTTCTCAATATACGACATGCGGGACAAGGGGTGGAAATGCTGTGCGGTGCAACGCAAAGCGGGACGCGTGGTCATGCACCAGAAACGTTCAAATACGTCTAAAATATTACAATATTTTTCGGTCTTAAGCCCTGGTTCAAATGTTTACCTCATTGCCTTGCCTTGAATAAGACATTTCTCCTAAACAATATTAAGCGTAAAAAATTACGCTGATTAACTGCAGGTTTACTTACCATATGCAGTGAAAAACGATTTAACAAGGCGTAATTTACTGTAAAACTGATTCTGGTGTCTTATTTTGCATTGCATGTTGTTTAGTTAATGTTTAGTGCATGATTTCAGTGGTATGTCTTCTACTCTGATGGGTTTAGGGTTTGTGTGTGGGATTCTGTCTACTGTATGTGTTTATTAGCTCATGGAAAGATATTACTCAGTATGTCATCTTCAATATAAAGTAGAGATCTGTCTTCGGGATCTCTGGAATGTTTTATTTTAATGTTTTGTTTTATGTTTAGTTTAAGGTTTATTTAAGGTTTATTTATAAAAAGGAGCAAGGAAAGTCTTGAGCTGAGACTCAGGGTGAGGGTACAGCGTCATTGCAGGGAGTCTTCAGGATCCTCTGAACCTGCTTTGTGCTTCTTGTGTTGAAAGAGAGATAAAGTAGACAAAAACAGGAGAAATTATACACAGTAGCAGTATATAACACAGTTGTTGTATTTAATATGATTCCCCATTTAGCCTATATGATTTATGTTTTGAAACTGCTTGCCTTTTTTAAACTTGAAGAAGGAGATCTTGTACTTCTAAAAGACAATCAGAGCCCTCGTAACAAGTGGCCTATGGCTCTTGTGTCCCAAGTATTTAAAGCACTGATGGGAGAGTACGCAAGGTTCAGTTGAAAGTTACAAAAAATGGATCTGGAAAGGAAGTAAAGTATCTCAGACCAATTACAGAGGTTGTTCTTCTGTTCCCTAAGGAAAATTAAGACTTAAATGAGACATCCTTAGGATGTCTGGCGGGGAGTGTTCTGCTTCTAGTTTAAATGTCACTCAACAATGTATTGTTTTGTATAGTTGTTTTAGTTATGGCGCCCCCTGTGGGAAATATAAGTGATTCAACTATTGAATGAGCTTGACCAGCAAAGTTAATCACAATTATTCACAACATCTACTTATTTTTCAAAAAATCTAACAATATAGGCTGAATGTGTTGTGGCATTTCACTGAATGACATGCGTTTGTTACTCAGGTACACCCAAAAAGGGTCAAATTTGACAAGCTATAATAAATTATCTGGGGGTATTTTGAGCTGAAATGTCACAGACACATTCTGGGGACACCATAGATTTATATTACATCTTGTGAAAAGGGGCATAATATGTCACCTTTAAAGTAGACTTTACTTTTGTAAATTTTATTTGATGCTGTAGACTTGGAATTAAGCCTTTTCCCCGTTATTATTTGATTCACGGGACTGGACACCAGTTATCTTGGCAAGAAAAATCTTTATTCTTATATGTCAGGAGAGAAACTCTGAGAAGATGTTATATTCATGCCAGGTCTATGCGTTTCCGTGTTTCTCTGCCGTAGTACAGTAAGATTGAGCTTAAATAAAAAATATTGCAAGAATTAGATGCTTTGTTTCCAGACAAGACTTAGAGAAACTTGTGCATGCTTTCATCACCAGCAGGGTGGATTATTGTAATGGACTCCTCACTGGCCTTCCCAAAAAGGCCATAAGACAGTTGCAGCTCATACAGAACGCTGCCGCTAGTATTCTGAGCAGAACCAGGAAATATGAACATATCACACCAGTCCTCAGGTCTTTACACTGGCTCCCAGTTAGATTTAGGATTGATTTTAAAGTATTATTACTGGTATATAAATCATTCAATGGCCTAGGACCTCAATATATTACTGATTTGCTCACTGAATATTAGGGATGGGAACGACACGGGATTTGGGAAATCGACTGTCGAGGCCCATGTGTCGACTTTTTGTCGGATTGTCGGCCTTTTTTTTCCTTTTTTTTTAAAGAGCAGCAGCAATGCGGAGGGTGGAACATATTCTACATCGTTGTACTAGTTTATTCTAGTCTCAAAAACATGGCTCTAGTGTCAAATTTTGACCATTGAAGCGGTAATAATAAAAACGAGATTGAGAGTAGGCTAATTTAAAATGTTTATTCAACAGCCTTACAAACACATAAGACGTAGGCTACTTTTTGCCGTTCGGAATTTACAGAAATAAAACGGCCTGTCCATTAGTTAATTAGCTCTGTGCATGATGTAGCCTAAACAAGATAGTTTTCCGAATGAAAAAAATAACACTCTATATTATCATTATATAACATTAACATGCTTATCAAACGTGAAAATAAGCAACAATTAAAATTGAAAACAGCGTGCCCATTTTTTTTTTAACCACAGAAAAGGAGGCAGCATAATACAATCAACTCAACATAACAAATCAGCAGTGAAAATAAAATATACACCAATAGGTATCTTACCATTTAGGCCTAATTTTTGTTTAAGAACAGAAGCATATCCACATGTTTGGGTAGAAGGCGACTGCGGAGTCTACTCACGACCAGTCCCGCGGCTGAAAACACTCTTTCCGCTGGCATCCCTGACGTGTCTGTGTGGAACGCATAATCTTTGCCGCACAATTTGCACCTCACTATCTTAGCATTAATTTAGCTAAAACTCCCCCACACCTTGCTCCTGTTATTTGCCGCTGCCGCCATGTAGACTCTGTCGCCTGACACACACACACACACACACACACACAGGGTCAAGTGGCGATCCCATTTAGAAAAAAATGGATTGTTTTATTTAAAATGGTTTATTTCATTATGGGAAAAGTGGCGCTTTATGATGTGTATTTGAATAGGAAATGTAATAAATTAAAAGCCCCAAAAAAATAAAAATGCAATTTGGAAATCCCACAAGCCCCGCCCCCTCGACATGTCGACACTCTATTTTTTTTGTCGAGTGGAGCATGTGTCGAATGTCGGTCGTTTTGTCGAGAAAAAGTCCCATCCCTACTGAATATAAACCCAACAGATCACTCAGATCATATCAGCTAGAAATATACCAAGGGTTCACTCTAAACATGGCGAGTCTGCTTTTAGCTATTATGCCAGCCGCAGCTGGAACCAGCTTCCAGAAGAGATCAGATGTGCTCCTACAGTGGTCACATTCAAATCCAGACTCAAAACACTTCTGTTTAGCTATGCATTTACTGAATGAGCACTGTGCCGCTGTTCGTCCGACTGTTTGTTTTGCTTTCAAAAGTAAGCTCAATGATCAAACTATAGGCAAGGTGACAGAGAGGGTTTTAATTATGGTCAGCAGGGCATTTAGCCCGTAACTGTAAATGCCCACTCAGAAGGTGTAAAAGAAAGTGATAATGTGAAAGTGACGTGTATTAATGTGGGTTTGAAAGTAGAACAGTATTTAAATGATGATATTAAAGTTTTCGTCTGAGAAAGAATGTGAACGTGCGAGTAAATGAGGGAGAAAAGAAAGTTAAAGGAAAGTTGATAGATGGAAGTCGTAAGAAGATTGAAGGTTAAAAGAAGGTTGAAAGATTTAAGTCTTAAGGGAATCCTTTTGAAGGAAAGATCTATAATAATATTCTTTATTACTTCAAAGTACTGCATTTTATTTTATTTTTCTAAACTGTTTTAATTATTCTTATTTCTTTTTATTATTTTAATTTCTTCTATGTAAAGCACTTTGAGTTGCCATTGTGTATGAAATGTGCTATATAAATAAACTTGCCTTGCCTATCTTACCTTGTGAGTATCCTGGCAAGAGTATTGTCTAGAGAAAGTTCTGATTCTGTATTTGCTGTTGGTTTATCGTCTAGTTATCTGTCAAGTCTTAGTTTAGTTTAGTCACTCCTTGTCCTGTCCATGTTTTGCCCCCTTGTGGGATTTGTTTTCCCTGTTTTTTGTCCATAAATAAACTGTGTGTCAAGCATCATGTCTGCGCTTGGGTTCATCCTCAAATTCATGACAGAAACAAGGGTGTGATCATCAGATTTAAAGTTGGAGTAATTTGTGCTGTTTTCCAGTTAGTAGGAAAGATAGAAAGTCTGATACAAAAATACAAAACTACAGTTGTTTAATCATGTATAAATTTTCACAGGCGTCGCGTCGTCTCTTCCCAGGCGTCGCGTCTTCTCTTCCCAGGCGTCGCATCTTCTCTTCCCAGGCGTCGCGTCTTCTCTTCCCAGGCGTCGCGTCGTCTCTTCCCAGGCGTCGCGTCGTCTCTTCCCAGGCGTCGAGTCGTCTCTTCCCAGGTGTCGCGTCGTCTCTTCCCGGGCGTCGCGTCGTCTCTTCCCAGGCGTCGAGTCGTCTCTTCACAGGCGTCGCGTCGTCTCTTCAACTGTAGAATAAAAGGTAAGTATTATGTGAATGCTTGGCTAAAGAGATGTGTCTTTAATCTAGTTTTAAACTGGGACAGCGAGTCTGAGCCTCGAACAATATCAGGAAGGCCATTCCAGAGTTTAGGAGCTAAATGTGAAAATGGAGCTGCGTGTTTTGCCAATTCTTGTTGGATCCTTAATTAATTGATACAGTCCGAGTTTCATTACAATAGCTTTTAAAGATTTTGATGAGCTATCATTCCAGTCAAGGTTGATATCGCCCAGAATTACAAGCTCCTTTGATGTAACAGATTTAATTATGTCAGAAAGGTGAGATAGATAAGAACTTTCACTGACATTAGGGGATTTGTAGGTGACAATAATGGTAATTGCATGTTGAGGTGTAAAATGTACGATCAGTTTTAAGGTTTCAGTTTCGGTTTCAAACTTTGATATTAAAGTTTCTCCGCCGCCGGTCTTGCTAATGCGGTCTTTACGATACAATTCATAAAAGAATCTGGAATATTAGGAGTTAACCATGATTCAGAGATTGCCATTACATGTGCTTTCGACTGCGCAAGCAAGATTTTAAATTCGTCTAGTTTGGGAACAAGGCTTCGGGTGTTTAAATGGCAAATCTTAAAGCCTCTGGTGCTACCGAGTTGACTTAAATTAGTTGGACTTTTTCTTGGATGAGGTCTTCTTCTTTGTACTTTAACTGTTTTGACTAAAGGACTAGAAGAAGATACTTCAGAGGGTAAGATCGGAAAAAATGGGGGAGTAAAGATAATCGGGGTTGGAAGTCTAGAATGGGGAAAATATTTGCGAGTTATCGGTAAAAACATACGCTGTGGTTGCGGTACAGCGGTAAGAAATCTGGTATAGTTTGCAAATGCATATAGTCCCCACAAATGCAATATGCCTAAAGTTGTCAAAAAAGTATTTGAGTCAGGCCCGGGATTTAGCTCAACATTTCCAATAAACAGGAGAATAGTTATTAAAAGTCTTGATGCACTTAAAACGTATTTAGACTTATTTTAATTTTCATCAGAGTCATTTGCTTTAACATCAGTTACCCACCGGTGAAAAATAATAGTTCGGATGGAGAAAGACAATGGCTGATGAGAAGCTGGTTGGCCAGAGTTTTTAAACACAAACCTCTTGTCAGAGCATTGTAGGTTGCTAACCGGCGAACTAGTCCGTGGTGCAGAAAACTCCGCTGACGGCCGGGTACGTGGTAGTCGGACACACCCGCGCAGAGCAGCCGCCTGTGAGCTGTGATTTCCTATCCAATACAAAGAAAGATGATATGAACAAGTCACTCATGAATGATTTTTTAGAGCTAGAACAGAATTGAAATCTGCTTGGTTCACTGATTCTGTTATTCTCCTGTTTACTACAGTGAAGCCGCTTTAAAACAATCTGTATAGGATCAAGCGCTATATAAATGAAGGTGACTTGACTATAACAAGAACATTACAATGAACACACATTTGAAAATCTCACTACAAATAATCCAGAATTTAAGACAAAAGATAATAATCCTTCTCTGCCTGTTACACTTCCTCACACCTGAAACTGATGGGAGTGAATCTCCTGAACTTCTCCAATCTACTGTAGACCATTACTAATCCATTGATGTTGTAACATCTGCTCTAACGTCGGGCGTTTAGATGGATCCCGCGCTAGACACTGGCTAATCAGATCCCTGCATTCTATACAATACGGAGAGAGCTGGTTAGTCATGACCATGTGACCTGGCATTTTTGAAAACAGCATCTAAAACATGATTAATATACTGTAAAATGTTCCTTATCGTTAGTTTAAAAGTGAAGTATGTCGTTTCTGCGACACTAGTGGCAGCGAGTGGAATAAATGACAAAATAAAGCATATTTTCAAAAATATATATATTTTTTACATATATTACATATTTTCTTGCAAAGGCCCCTTCTTCCGTGCATCGCGTCTTCCCCGACTCAAACATCACAAACGCAGCTCTTACTGGTTCATGTGAAGGCATGTTTCAGGTCCAACATATTAGTAATAATTTCAGCTGTGTTGCGCTTGTCTTTATGAAAATGTGCCTTTCCGCATCACAATGCTCTGTTCACTTTGACGTGTTCATGAGCTGTTTAATCTTTGAAAGAATAAATGCAGTGAATTTTGGCTTTCACTTCTGTCACTAAAGCGGCATTTCTTTTCCCACGGCTCTCGCGCCAAACTCTCGCTATACGTTGAGCTATATATAAAACATCTTACATACTTCACCTTTAACTGTTTCTGTACAAAGCCTTTGCTTTATGTGTGTGTTTATCTATGTTATCAATATTATTCACTCACCTTTGGATAATTCGGGGTTCTTAAATGTAACTTTGGCTCGTGTGATTTCCGTTCTATCGTGAAAAGGAGAACATCCGTTCACCATCTGGTACAGCAACACTCCTAGAGACCAGACATTTGCAGGGACGGCGTGGAATCGAGGCTCTGTCAAGACTTCAGGTGGGCAGTAATCCGTAACTCCTGGAAGAAAGACACACATTGTTGAGCTTTTTTTTTTTAAAGCATCAAATAATTAGTAAGTCACTACATTCAGGTTTCCACACTCCCAGAATGCTCACCAATGTATATTTTGCTGTTGTAGCCATCGCTACTAAACAGCTGACCGCAGCCAAAGTCTATCAGCTTGAGCTGTAGCGGGGTTTTCTTCAACAGGAAATTCTGCGCATGAATGTCATTATGGAAAACGCCACGATGGATGCAGTGTTGCACTGCCAGCACAGCCTGTCTCATGATGACCCATGCTGTTGCTTCAGACAAATGATGAAAACGAGTGATGAGGTCCAGCAAGTTCTCGTAGGGTTTGGGATACTCCATAACCAGAGTGAAACCTCTAGGATCTTCAAACCACTCGTATAGCTGTATGACGAAGGGGCTTATGGGTTCTTGCCTCATCATCATCAGCAGCGCCACTTCTGTAACGAGAGGTTTGGGATTCCCAGGCTAGAGAGAAGTAGCAGATGGAAGGTTAGCTGGGTAAAAATCTGAAGAAAACTAATTTTATCTGACCCATAGAAGCCTATGGATGAGTGAGCCAGCTCTCAGATTTCATCACAAATATCTTAATTTGTGTTCCGAAGATGAACGAAAGTCTTACGGGGTTGGAACAACATGAGGGTGAGTGATTACTGACAGAATTTTCAATTTTGGGTGAACTAACCCTTTAATATGTAGTGGAAAAAACACCCAATCTGGCAACACCAGCCACCAGTGTCTACTGACTCTCTTGTTCGATCTCGTTCATCAAAATGAACAAATCTTTTTTCGAGTCATTTCATTCATTTAATGGGCTTTAAATGTTATACTATTAACTGGCAAATTCCCAGAACACATCCACCTACGCAATCTTGATCATATTCTGAATTAAGAAATCATTATAATGCAGTCAAAAATCGTTTACAGGGAACATAAATAATTACTTTACCTTCCGAGTCTTTCGTTCATTTGTCACGTGACAAACGCAATGAATGGATCGTTCATGAACGACTCATCACTTACGTTACAAATCAAAACGAAAAGCAGCAAGGAGGCGTCGTATGATCATTTAAAGTTTTATGACAAGGTCGGTGAGGATGGGAAAAATCTGACGCATAGCTTAAGTGTTAAAACTGATAAAATAATTGTCTGTGGTTCTATATGGGCAGTGGCAATCATTTTGAAAAATTATAGCCTATCTCGCAGCAACATGGAAAAAAAGAACTATGAACTAGTTCATTTTTGGAACTGTGAACTCAGAGTAAAATTTTGAGTATGAACTATGAACTGAACTAGTTCATTTTAAAATTGTGAACTGAACTTTGAACTAGTTCATGTAGAAAGTGAACTTTCCCAACACTGCCTACAGGTGTATTAACTACAGTAATCTGCACTTAAACAACTCAATACACATTCAGATTTTGGCCAACTTACAATATTAAGATAACGATCGTTGTCTATCTTGCGTATCCGCTTGATGGCAACCTGCAAAACAAAAACCCAGTTTCAGTAACATTAACAGTATTCAAGCGCCTGACCTTGCACTAAGTATTAAACCATCTGTACATTGTTTTAAATGTGTTTTGCAAGAGCAAAATGTTTGTACAATTAAGTAAGATTGACCTTTTTGCCATCAAATCTGCGTGTTCCCAGGAACACCTTGCCAAATCCTCCAGATCCAATCATCTCTCCCACGTTATAGAGAGACTCAAAGAACTCTGAAAAACAAACAGAAAAATATGAGACAATTATTAGCTTGCTAGATCCATTGTTTGTTTTGTTTGTTTTAAATATCAGTGCTGGTCGAGAAAATAATATTATAATGGGGGAAATAATTTTAATATTCTCTAAAAACAAGCCTTACTTTGAGTGGAAAACAAGATAATACTGTTTAAAATAATAGAAGAATAAGAAATAATGATATGAAAAGAATTGAAAAGAAAAAACAATTGAAAACAACTATTAGACACACACATGTCAAATTAAGCAATGATATAATGACATAACTTACATTTTACTGTTAAATTCTTATCTGTAATGTTACAAATCTAAAGTAATGGGATTTTTCACACTATCCCCCTGACTTCTGCTTAATGCCTGCATAAATGTCCCAACATCTTATTTCAATTCACAATATTAATAATTATAGTCATTTTATTTCACAATTATCTCGATTACGAGGGCAGAGCCTGGTGATTCCGTGTCAACGATAAAGTTATTTTTCTTATTTTATCTGATCTTTTATTAAAAAGAAAACATACATTCCCAGGCTTCATTTGACCAACTCTGGCACATGTGTCTCAGTTCTGGTAATGGCAAAGATCATATGGGCCATATCTTAAAATATATTTATATTATATTAAGCATTGACTTTTATTAAATGCATAGCAATGTCTTATTTATGACATAACCGACTCTGTAATGCTCGGCACGACAGCCATTTTGACGATTTTGCGTGTATTTGACAATTCAAGAGAAATAAGTGGTGAAATATAATTATTTTCTGGATCATATGCTGTCTGAGAAGTGGCTTTCTGTGCGTGTGTTTCTGGTGTGTGTCAGACAGCGCAAGTGCCATCGAGTTCGTGCCTTATTGAGAGCGTTTAGCTAACATTCCCATTAAATGAAGAAAACTTTATTTCTAAATGTTCCCTAAACATTCAAAAGGTCCAGTTTTTTCAACGTTTCAAAAATGTTTTTTCTTGGTTAAAGGAACATTCTATTTTATAATTTTGCATTATGGGAACGTTACTTTTGAACATGCTCGGTATGTTCTGAAAATTTTAGATGAACGTCCAATTAAAACATTTCTAAAAAAAAATAGGTTTCACTTTATTTTGATGGTCCCTTTAACACATTCTGTTGACTATAAGTGACACTGCACCTACAAGTCTACTAACTCTCATTAGAGTATTAGTAGAGTATTAGTAGACTGGTAGGGTTAGGGTGAGAATAAGTTGACATGTAGTTGTAAAGTTACTTATAGTCAGTAGAGTGTTTGTTGGAGGAGCATCACAATAAAGAGTTTGCAGATATTAAGCAGAGAGTCTACTAATGCTCTAATGAGAGTTAGTTGACATGTAGTTGCAAAGTTACTTATAGTCGACAGAATGTTCAAAAGGGACCATCAAAATACTGTATTTGAAGAAAAGACTGTATTTGATGAATTCATGTCAGCTGCTCGTCTTTGATGGATTATAGCTGTTTGGGCTACCAGACATGCTGGTGTGACTATTTTATGTGCAGGTTTTAGCCTATCAATGTGGTAAATCCAGCAAAAACAGCTACTAATCGGGCTAGTGCAATATCTAGCTATGTGAACAGCTATTCTCTTTTAATTGCATTGGCATAGTGCACCCTATTTTTTTTTTTTATTTTTTTTTTTTTTTTTTTTTTTTTGCTGTTTTGATTATCATTGAGTTGTAGATCAATGTTTACATTTTTTTATTTTTTTATTACAGATGCAGATGCAGGGTACCATGACAGTACAGAACCAGGTGGGAATTTGAATGGTTTCTTACTTGCTTTAATCTAGCAATTTACTGCTAATCTATCAATAAGTCTAATTGGCTTGCATAATGTTTTCTTGCCAAACTTGTGGACAACAGATGATGATGTCGAGCTGTCCTATCAGGTCATCCATCTTCTTCTGTCTCACTTTTCTGAAGATGTCTCAGGGCTCATTGTTCTTGCAGATGTAAGTTCCCCTACACACAAACACACACACACACACCTCTCTCTGCCTCTCTTTCACACACACACACACACACACACACACACACACTCCTCTCTGACCATCTCTCTCTCCCTCACTTTGCCTCTATCTCTATCTATTCCTCTATCTTTACCTATCTTTCACTATCTCTCTCTTTTTCCTTTACCTACCCTGTATCTATCTGTCATGAAACGGGCTCTTTCCTCTTTCTCTTCTCTCTCTCTTGCTCCCTCTCCTGGTCTTTTTCCTCCTTACACCACTTCCCCGTTTCTTTTCTCTCGCTCAGCTGTTCTCTATCTCATCATCTCGTTAACGCTCACACCTGTTCTCTCTTCCTACTGATTTCTTTCCCTATTTCTTCTCCCTCTTTTCCTTTGTTCCCTGCCAGAGTATTACCTGAATTGTGTTACGTACCTGATGTTTCTCTATCGTTTACCAGTCTTGTCGTGTCCAGTGTGGTATATGCTGTCTCCTGATTATTACTGCTGATCATCATCTGCTTGCCTGCCTCTGGCTGTCGGTTCCTACTATTGTTTGAAGCTACTCATCCGCTACCCGGACCCTTCTCCGCACCTTGTGGGGATTTCCAATACCTAGCCTGCGGACTCTCTTCAGTTGCCTTTTTCCTTAAAGAGACTTTCTGTTTGAACTGTTTTTGCCTGTCGGCAACTGTGTTCTGATTTTGCCTATCAGCGCTTCTGAGTTTATTAAAGAGACATTTAATCTGCCTTTGCGTTTGGGTTCTCTCTCTCCAACTCTCATCATGACACTATCTCTCTGTTTTATCACTCTCTCCCTATCAATCTATCCCTATATCTTCCTCTATCTCTCCCTCTTTCCCTCTATCTCTCTCTCTCTCTGTCTCTCCCTCTATATCTGTATCTATCTAACTCTCTCCCTCTATTTCTTTTATCCATCCATCCATCACTCTCTCTCTGTATCTTTCTCTATCTCTCTATCTATATCCCCCTCTCTCTCTTTATCTATCTCTTCATGTCTCCATCTCTCATTCTATCTATATATCTATCTGTCTCATTCAGTGGTAGTCTTATGTCATTAATATTGTGTTTAATTTGTTCTATGTCCTAGGATATGCCACTGCAGCTGACATTGAGAGTTCACTCTCTAAACCTGCAACTCATCGTCTGATACTTCTTGGTAAGTTGGTTTTAGATTGGACAGTTGGCTTTGGTGTTGTATGTAGTGAATTCAATGGTATCAAACTAAACTGTATTCAAAATGAAAACTAAAACAGAAATTTGACAGTTTAAAACATTTCTGTTTCAGGAGAAACGGAAAGCCGCTTCCAGCGCTGGATGCTCAGCCTTGAGGGCCAAATCGTTTGCGAAGGGTCCACCTTTGTGACAGGGCTGGTGTCTTTTTTTCCCTGTTTTTACATCTTTAACCTACAGTACCAAGCCTATGTGTAACATTTTTATGTGACCAGGAGTCACAGTGTATATCCTTGGTTTGAGTCTTTTTAGCTGAATTTTAGCAGTTCAGGGAACATTAAATGTTGAGGTTTAGGGCCCTATCTTGCACCGACGCAGCGCAAAGCCAAACGCAAGTGTCTTTGCTAGTTTAAGACAGACGCAGTTGTTATTTTCCGTCCAGCGACCACAGATGTCAGCAATGAACATGATGTACATTATATTTCTGTGATTGGTCTGATCCATGTGTGCCTACATTTGTAAGTATTTACCTTTCAGTGATTGTATTACAATAAAAAAAAAGTTAATTTCAACACGGAACTATTAGTTTTCTTTCACTTAAGTGTTATCTGATGGATTATGCCTATTCTTGCATTAACTCAAGCTAGAATATGTCTGTAACAATCAGTGGTACACGTTACTATGCAAAAAATAATTAACAATATTTAATGGAAACAAAATAAATGGTGATTTAACAGGAAAATAATGGTAACGCTGCTGCCAGTTGTTTCCTGTTTTTTTCTGTGATTCACAGTAAATTCCTGTTGAAAAACATTACGGGGAGTGCACTGTAAAAAAAACAGTAACAGGAATTAACTGTTAAAATAACAGGAAAATAATGGTAACCCTGCTGCCAGTAATTTCCAGTTATTTAACAGGGAAATAATTAACAGTGTAGCCTATTAAAATACGTATGAAGTGTCTAAAAATTTATGTTTACTAGAATAAAGTACCTGGAATAAACTTCTGGCATTTTTGGTTGATGTTATAGCGCACACAGTTGTTTCCGCACGGAAATATGATGGTTTGCTCATCAAAATACAACAAATTATTCCTCACTCCTGTCCGCAATCCGAATATATAATGAGACTGTGCCACTACAGTAGCCATCTTGACAAAATGATTAGCTAACAGTTTGTAGAAAAATACGATTTAAATGAGTTGTCTGGTTTGTTTGACATTGAAATCTTGTTGAAATCTGTTTAACGCTGCAGTAGAGTGACTGGTCGAGATATGTGTTTAATGCCCGTGCGCTGGCTTCGCCGAGTAACCTTGAAATTGTACATTCGTTGAAAAACAAATATTTCTTAGTTGAGCTCTTAATGAAAAAATATTTATATTTAACAATGTTTTGAACGAAACAAATATTACCTGCAAAATAAAACAAATAATGGTAAAATGAATTGAAACTAAGACAAATGTTTTATTGGATGAGGCACTCACCGCTTGAAAACCTTTTATTAATGTGTACATGCATTCATATAAAGCATGTACAATTTCAATTAAATATTTGAAATGACACAACATTTAGCAAATATGCTACATAAATAGTCAATTTGGTAGCAACTGGGTGGTTGCTGTGGGGAACACGGTGGAGCAAGTGTTCTCTGTGGGATCTTGGCAGGCACAGACACTCCCTTTTGGATATTCTTCTGCCTCTGCTGCTTTGGGATCCTGAGGTTTGCGGAAGACACAAGCACTGGTGCATTTTGCAAATGCTGCCTCAGCAGCTCAGGGTTTTTAGGATTTCTCCTCTTGGAGATCTTGTCTGGCATTGGTGCTCCATGTGAGGAGCATGTGAGCACCTTTGAGGAAGCCACTGGTGCCCTCTGTAGTGACTGGATGGGTGTGGGTGTTTCTAAAGCGGCCTTTTTCAGATGGTGAGTCAAATATTCGGGGATCCTGAGTTTTCCTCTTTTTTGGGACCCTATGGGCACAGGTGCTCCCTTTGGGCACGCAGCAGGCACAGGTGCTCCCTTTGGAGATGCAGCAGGCACAGGTGCTCCCTTTGGAGATGCAGCAGGCACAGGTGCTCGCTTTGGAGATGCAGCAGGCACAGGTGCTCGCTTTGGAGATGCAGCAGGCACAGGTGCTCGCTTTGGGGACACAACAGGCACAGGTGCTGAGTGCTGAGCTTTCTCCAATGTATCACCGAAGACCAGGGATGAGGTGAGGTCCTCTTTTTTAGCACTGGGAGAGTTCCGCTGCCTCCACTGCTTTGTGGTCTTCAGTTCTCCCTTCTCAGATGCTTCACTGAAGACCAGGGATGAGGTGAGGTCCTCTTTTTTAGCACTGGGAGAGTTCCGCTGCCTCCACTGCTTTGTGGTCTTCAGTTCTCCCTTCTCAGATGCTTCACTGAAGACCAGGGATGAGGTGAGGTCCTCTTTTTTAGCACTGGGAGAGTTCTGCTGCCTCCACTGCTTCGTGGTCTTCAGTTCTCCCTTCTCAGATGCTTCACTGAAGACCAGGGATGAGGTGAGGTCCTCTTTTTTAGCACTGGGAGAGTTCTGCTGCCTCCACTGCTTCGTGGTCTTCAGTTTTCCCTCCTCATATTTCCGATCTGAGAAGCCCGAGTGCTGGGAATGAGCCTTCTCAGATGCATCACTGAAGACCAGGGATGTGGGGCATGATGTTTCTCCTTCCTCCACTGTTTCCCACCACTGGTCTGAGATGAGGTCCTCATAGTCAGGATACTCAGATATGGGGTCTGAAACTTCCATTATCGCCCACCACCGCCCCGCAGCAAGGGCCGTATTGAGCTCATCTGACAATTCAGTTGATGAGGACTGCTCTGCACTCTCAAAAATGATGGGCATGGTTGACATACTCGAAAATGAACTAGAAGTGAACAATACTTCTTGCAATTTATATCTGTGAAACACTATGAAAGAAAGAGAAACAGAAGAGATTATTTGAATAATCAATTTTGTATCAATTTCCCTACTAATATGCACAACTCAGATGCACATAATGTAAATGTATATAGTAATTTCACAATCGCCGACTCGCTACAAGAAGAATAAATCCGCTGCACTATTTATACTCACGATCATTATGACGTAACAGTCGACAGTTGACGTCACAGTCGGCCACACGAATTGACGTCACAGTCGGCCACCCGAGTTGACGTCACAGTTGGCCACCCGAGTTGACGTAACAGTCGGCCACACGAGTGACGTCACAGTCGACCACACGAGTTTGTGAGGGATGGAAGACCTAGGCTGTTTCGCTGTATTAAAAGTGAACATGCAATACAAACAAAGACTGACTTAGCTTTTTTAATTCATGATTGTTCATACAAAAACTAGCACTGTTTATTATTTATTTTTAGCATTTGCAGCTGGTGCATAAAAGGGAGCAAGTGAAGCTGAGATGCATTTTGTTATTAAGCAAACAGACCACTTTTTTTTTTTTTTTTTTTTTTTTTTTTTTTACAGATATTACAATAAAAGCACATTTCTGAAACAGAATATAATTCACAAAAAAAGTTCCTGTAGGCTATCCTTGTTTTTTTCTATGTATGACAATTATTTAAAAAAAGCAACAGATAGGACGAGAAAGAGTGCTGTCCCGAACATCAGCAGGACGGTTTTTTTTTATATATTAAGTCGTAAATATTACATGACTTACATTTTGCTCTTTATATCGGCAACGAAAATAGTTCCAAATAAATCTATAAATCGTTGCTCATCTTTGAGAAACAGTTTCCCTGACTGAAAACGTTCCATACGTTTAGCGGCTTTAGATGCTCTCTGAAGCGCAGACAGAGAAGCGAAACATAACGATATCTCTTGTCAAAAAAAAAACTGCTTCTTTCAGCAGGTTATTTTCGCTATGTAATATGTATTGATTGAAAAAATGGAGAATAATAAAATTCGGATTTCAAACGCAACGCCGAGTTTATGAAACTCAAATTAAGATTATATTTACAGTGAATTTAGAGAATCAGTAGGCTATGGGCTGCCGGTGGTGCTTGAGACTATATTTCAAGAGTTCAGATGCAAAAAGCCTCTAAGTGCCATCTGAAATTTTCTTCTAGAATGATCATTTTTATCAAGCTCGTATATTTAAGTTCAGTAATTTCACTTAAATGGCAATGAAAATGAATTGTCATTTAAGTGAAATTACTGAACTTAAATATACGAGATTGATAAAAATGATCATTCTAGAAGAAAATTTCAGATGGCACTTAGAGGCTTTTGCATCTGAACTCTTCATTTGTCATTCTGTGTTTCTGTGAAAAAATACTAACAATAATGAAGCTAAGAATAGGATACGTATACGGGGGAAAGAGGTTGCTAATGCAATGCTAAATAAGATATTATGTAGCCTACAATAACAATTTTATAGAAAGAAATAACATTACGATGTCTAGAAATCAATTTCAATAGTAACGTTACATTGGGTTTAATTTGTCTTTTGATGAGATCTACAAATATATATTGTTAGAACCAAGAATTTCCATGGGAATATATCCATATTAGCCTAATGTGCTAATTAATGTGTGTTGTCATTGACAAATAAATAAATATACAGTTTACATATCTATATATAGAAAGAAAAATATTTCCAAAACAATACACACACACACACTGAAAAAAAGGTTTTCATTCATCCAATAAAAAAAAATGTAGGGTTCACATCTATATTTTACACTGTTAGAAATTACCAGCATTTCACAATAATTAACAGTATTATTTTACAGTAACTTTTTGTAATTAAGTTTCCCTGTAATATCCCAACGAATACCTGTAAAAACTACAGTATCCTTGGATTTTACAGCATTTAACTCTTATTTTACAGTAAAATATTGCAATCTAAAACCTGCTGTTATATCACAACAAGGTCTGTAATATCACAGCAACACAGTGAAAAAAAAAAAAAAAAAAAGGATTTCACAGCATTAAACAGTATTATTACAGTGAAATATTGTATTGAAATATGTATTGAAGATTTGGTTACTAAATACCATGAGTTAAAACCAACAAAATATCAAAGTATAATGGTTATAATTTAATGTTGTGTGGACTTTAGCATTATGATGTTTATTAGGCGTTGGGTTTTGGTTACCTTACCTCATGACTAAATGTTGGTGTTTGATGTCAATAAGAAATGTACTGTATACCTGTACTAACAATGTTGTTCTTTTTCCACTAGATGTCAGTACACTATAAAAGTAGTAGAATTTTTTGAAAAACATCTGGAGCAGAATTGATGAGGTGTTCTGCCTTATTAAGTGTTATTAGACTTCCAGATTGATTTATAAAAGGCATATTAATTTGCATAGTAACTGTCGAGTTGATATAATCCCAAATCATAGTCATTCATACACAGTCCCATTTTATATTACACTGTAGGCTATCAGAAAGTTAGTTTATTATATGTAAATATAATTTACAGAAATAAATATTTATGAATAGATATTTAGAGATTCAGTTTTTCTGTGTAGGCTACTTCAAGTATAGCAAAAGCAAATAGTGAAACATGCACCAAATAAATGCACCAAAGAAGCTTCCTAAAATATATTTTTTATTTTATTTGTATAGAAAAGGTCCACTGATAAATGTAAAGGATAGTAAAAGTCTTTGGACTTAAATCTGTCATAAAAATTAAAACAAACCTTTATCTGATGATGTTTGGGATGCAGGCTATTGTTGCAAGATAATGTGTACTGAAATAGTGAATCAGTTTTATTACTGAAAGATTTTATTTTATTTTATTTATTTCAAGTTATAGTAAAATATAACTTCTTATTTCTTTAATTTGATATTGGGAGAAATATGACCCATATGTGTGTATTAGTCAGATATTCACAAGAAATACAGTTAATAACCAGTAATAGTTATATTAAGACTAGTGAGACAAGTGATAATGATATAATTTACGTTAATACTTATCATATGATATTATGAGCCTATAATATAGGCTACAAGACCTACTATATAGCCTATTACATATAATATATAGGCCTATTAAAATACGTATGAAGTGTCTAAAAATTAATGTTTACTATAATAAAGTACCTGGAATAAACTTCTGGCATTTTTGGTTGATGTTATAGCGCACACAGTTGTTTCCGCACGGAAATATGATGGTTTGCTCATCAAAATACAACAAATTATTCCTCACTCCTGTCCGCAATCCGAATATATAATGAGACTGTGCCACTACAGTAGCCATCTTGACAAAATGATTAGCTAACAGTTTGTAGAAAAATACGATTTAAATGAGTTGTCTGGTTTGTTTGACGTTGAAATCTTGTTGAAATCTGTTTAACGCTGCAGTAGAGTGACTGGTCGAGATATGTGTTTAATGCCCGTGCGCTGGCTTCGCCGAGTAACCTTGAAATTGTACATTCGTTGAAAAACAAATATTTCTTAGTTGAGCTCTTAATGAAAAAATATTTATATTTAACAATGTTTTGAACGAAACAAATATTACCTGCAAAATAAAACAAATAATGGTAAAATGAATTGAAACTAAGACAAATGTTTTATTGGATGAGGCACTCACCGCTTGAAAACCTTTTATTAATGTGTACATGCATTCATATAAAGCATGTACAATTTCAATTAAATATTTGAAATGACACAACATTTAGCAAATATGCTACATAAATAGTCAATTTGGTAGCAACTGGGTGGTTGCTGTGGGGAACACGGTGGAGCAAGTGTTCTCTGTGGGATCTTGGCAAGCACAGACACTCCCTTTTGGATATTCTTCTGCCTCTGCTGCTTTGGGATCCTGAGGTTTGCGGAAGACACAAGCACTGGTGCATTTTGCAAATGCTGCCTCAGCAGCTCAGGGTTTTTAGGATTTCTCCTCTTGGAGATCTTGTCTGGCATTGGTGCTCCATGTGAGGAGCATGTGAGCACCTTTGAGGAAGCCACTGGTGCCCTCTGTAGTGACTGGATGGGTGTGGGTGTTTCTAAAGCGGCCTTTTTCAGATGGTGAGTCAAATATTCGGGGATCCTGAGTTTTCCTCTTTTTTGGGACCCTATGGGCACAGGTGCTCCCTTTGGGCACGCAGCAGGCACAGGTGCTCCCTTTGGAGATGCAGCAGGCACAGGTGCTCCCTTTGGAGATGCAGCAGGCACAGGTGCTCGCTTTGGAGATGCAGCAGGCACAGGTGCTCGCTTTGGGGACACAACAGGCACAGGTGCTGAGTGCTGAGCTTTCTCCAATGTATCACCGAAGACCAGGGATGAGGTGAGGTCCTCTTTTTTAGCACTGGGAGAGTTCTGCTGCCTCCACTGCTTTGTGGTCTTCAGTTCTCCCTTCTCAGATGCTTCACTGAAGACCAGGGATGAGGCGAGGTCCTCTTTTTTAGCACTGGGAGAGTTCCGCTGCCTCCACTGCTTTGTGGTCTTCAGTTCTCCCTTCTCAGATGCTTCACTGAAGACCAGGGATGAGGTGAGGTCCTCTTTTTTAGCACTGGGAGAGTTCCGCTGCCTCCACTGCTTCGTGGTCTTCAGTTCTCCCTTCTCAGATGCTTCACTGAAGACCAGGGATGAGATGAGGTCCTCTTTTTTAGCACTGGGAGAGTTCTGCTGCCTCCACTGCTTCGTGGTCTTCAGTTTTCCCTCCTCATATTTCCGATCTGAGAAGCCTGAGTGCTGGGAATGAGCCTTCTCAGATGCATCACTGAAGACCAGGGATGTGGGGCATGATGTTTCTCCTTCCTCCACTGTTTCCCACCACTGGTCTGAGATGAGGTCCTCATAGTCAGGATACTCAGATATGGGGTCTGAAACTTCCATTATCGCCCACCACCGCCCCGCAGCAAGGGCCGTATTGAGCTCATCTGACAATTCAGTTGATGAGGACTGCTCTGCACTCTCAAAAATGATGGGCATGGTTGACATACTCGAAAATGAACTAGAAGTGAACAATACTTCTTGCAATTTATATCTGTGAAACACTATGAAAGAAAGAGAAACAGAAGAGATTATTTGAATAATCAATTTTGTATCAATTTCCCTACTAATATGCACAACTCAGATGCACATAATGTAAATGTATATAGTAATTTCACAATCGCCGACTCGCTACAAGAAGAATAAATCCGCTGCACTATTTATACTCACGATCATTATGACGTAACAGTCGACAGTTGACGTCACAGTCGGCCAATTGACGTCACAGTCGGCCACCCGAGTTGACGTCACAGTTGGCCACCCGAGTTGACGTAACAGTCGGCCACACGAGTGACGTCACAGTCGACCACACGAGTTTGTGAGGGATGGAAGACCTAGGCTGTTTCGCTGTATTAAAAGTGAACATGCAATACAAACAAAGACTGACTTAGCTTTTTTAATTCATGATTGTTCATACAAAAACTAGCACTGTTTATTATTTATTTTTAGCATTTGCAGCTGGTGCATAAACGGGAGCAAGTGAAGCTGAGATGCATTTTGTTATTAAGAAAACAGACCACTTTTTTATTTTTATTTTCTTTTTTACAGATATTACAATAAAAGCACATTTCTGAAACAGAATACAATTCACAAAAAAAGTTCCTGTAGGCTATCCTTGTTTTTTTCTATGTATGACAATTATTTAAAAAAAGCAACAGATAGGACGAGAAAGAGTGCTGTCCCGAACATCAGCAGGACGTTTTTTTTTTATATATTAAGTCGTAAATATTACATGACTTACATTTTGCTCTATATATCGGCAACGAAAATAGTTCCAAATAAATCTATAAATCGTTGCTCATCTTTGAGAAACAGTTTCCCTGACTGAAAACGTTCCATACGTTTAGCGGCTTTAGATGCTCTCTGAAGCGCAGACAGAGGAGCGAAACATAACGATATCTCTTGTCAAAAAAAAAACTGCTTCTTTCAGCAGGTTATTTTCGCTATGTAATATGTATTGATTGAAAAAATGGAGAATAATAAAATTCGGATTTCAAACGCCACGCCGAGTTTATGAAACTCAAATTAAGATTATATTTACAGTGAATTTAGAGAATCAGTAGGCTATGGGCTGCCGGTGGTGCTTGAGACTATATTTCAAGAGTTCAGATGCAAAAAGCCTCTAAGTGCCATCTGAAATTTTCTTCTAGAATGATCATTTTTATCAAGCTCGTATATTTAAGTTCAGTAATTTCACTTAAATGGCAATGAAAATGAATTGTCATTTAAGTGAAATTACTGAACTTAAATATACGAGATTGATAAAAATGATCATTCTAGAAGAAAATTTCAGATGGCACTTAGAGGCTTTTGCATCTGAACTCTTCATTTGTCATTCTGTGTTTCTGTGAAAAAATACTAACAATAATGAAGCTAAGAATAGGATACGTATACGGGGGAAAGAGGTTGCTAATGCAATGCTAAATAAGATATTATGTAGCCTACAATAACAATTTTATAGAAAGAAATAACATTACGATGTCTAGAAATCAATTTCAATAGTAACGTTACATTGGGTTTAATTTGTCTTTTGATGAGATCTACAAATATATATTGTTAGAACCAAGAATTTCCATGGGAATATATCCATATTAGCCTAATGTGCTAATTAATGTGTGTTGTCATTGACAAATAAATAAATATATAGTTTACATATCTATATATAGAAAGAAAAATATTTCCAAAACAATACACACACACACACTGAAAAAAAGGTTTTCATTCATCCAATAAAAAAAAATGTAGGGTTCACATCTATATTTTACACTGTTAGAAATTACCAGCATTTCACAATAATTAACAGTATTATTTTACAGTAACTTGTTGTAATTAAGTTTCCCTGTAATATCCCAACGAATACCTGTCAAAACTACAGTATCCTTGGATTTTACAGCATTTAACTCTTATTTTACAGTAAAATATTGCAATCTAAAACCTGCTGTTATATCACAACAAGGTCTGTAATATCACAGCAACACAGTGAAAAAAAAAAAAAAAAAGGATTTCACAGCATTAAACAGTATTATTACAGTGAAATATTGTATTGAAATATGTATTGAAGATTTGGTTACTAAATACCATGAGTTAAAACCAACAAAATATCAAAGTATAATGGTTATAATTTAATGTTGTGTGGACTTTAGCATTATGATGTTTATTAGGCGTTGGGTTTTGGTTACCTTACCTCATGACTAAATGTTGGTGTTTGATGTCAATAAGAAATGTACTGTATACCTGTACTAACAATGTTGTTCTTTTTCCACTAGATGTCAGTACACTATAAAAGTAGTAGAATTTTTTGAAAAACATCTGGAGCAGAATTGATGAGGTGTTCTGCCTTATTAAGTGTTATTAGACTTCCAGATTGATTTATAAAAGGCATATTAATTTGCATATTAACTGTCGAGTTGATATAATCCCAAATCATAGTCATTCATACACAGTCCCATTTTATATTACACTGTAGGCTATCAGAAAG
This sequence comes from Leuciscus leuciscus, assembly GCF_965113295.1. Lineage (NCBI taxonomy): Eukaryota > Metazoa > Chordata > Actinopteri > Cypriniformes > Leuciscidae > Leuciscus > Leuciscus leuciscus. The sequence goes on along the minus strand of NC_138746.1, from coordinate 17,924,775 downwards.
TTAGTTTATTATATGTAAATATAATTTACAGAAATAAATATTTATGAATAGATATTTAGAGATTCAGTTTTTCTGTGTAGGCTACTTCAAGTATAGCAAAAGCAAATAGTGAAACATGCACCAAATAAATGCACCAAAGAAGCTTCCTAAAATATATTTTTATTTTATTTGTATAGAAAAGGTCCACTGATAAATGTAAAGGATAGTAAAAGTCTTTGGACTTAAATCTGTCATAAAAATTAAAACAAACCTTTATCTGATGATGTTTGGGATGCAGGCTATTGTTGCAAGATAATGTGTACTGAAATAGTGAATCAGTTTTATTACTGAAAGATTTTATTTTATTTATTTCAAGTTATAGTAAAATATAACTTCTTATTATTATGAGCCTATAATATAGGCTACAAGACCTACTATATAGCCTATTACATATAATATATAGGCCTATTAAAATACGTATGAAGTGTCCAAAAATTTATGTTTACTATAATAAAGTACCTGGAATAAACTTCTGGCATTTTTGGTTGATGTTATAGCGCACACAGTTGTTTCCGCACGGAAATATGATGGTTTGCTCATCAAAATACAACAAATTATTCCTCACTCCTGTCCGCAATCCGAATATATAATGAGACTGTGCCACTACAGTAGCCATCTTGACAAAATGATTAGCTAACAGTTTGTAGAAAAATACGATTTAAATGAGTTGTCTGGTTTGTTTGACGTTGAAATCTTGTTGAAATCTGTTTAACGCTGCAGTAGAGTGACTGGTCGAGATATGTTTAATGCCCGTGCGCTGGCTTCGCCGAGTAACCTTGAAATTGTACATTCGTTGAAAAACAAATATTTCTTAGTTGAGCTCTTAATGAAAAAATATTTATATTTAACAATGTTTTGAACGAAACAAATATTACCTGCAAAATAAAACAAATAATGGTCAAATGAATTGAAACTAAGACAAATGTTTTATTGGATGAGGCACTCACCGTTTGAAAACCTTTTATTAATGTGTACATGCATTCATATAAAGCATGTACAATTTCAATTAAATATTTGAAATGACACAACATTTAGCAAATATGCTACATAAATAGTCAATTTGGTAGCAACTGGGTGGTTGCTGTGGGGAACACGGTGGAGCAAGTGTTCTCTGTGGGATCTTGGCAGGCACAGACACTCCCTTTTGGATATTCTTCTGCCTCTGCTGCTTTGGGATCCTGAGGTTTGCGGAAGACACAAGCACTGGTGCATTTTGCAAATGCTGCCTCAGCAGCTCAGGGTTTTTAGGATTTCTCCTCTTGGAGATCTTGTCTGGCATTGGTGCTCCATGTGAGGAGCATGTGAGCACCTTTGAGGAAGCCACTGGTGCCCTCTGTAGTGACTGGATGGGTGTGGGTGTTTCTAAAGCGGCCTTTTTCAGATGGTGAGTCAAATATTCGGGGATCCTGAGTTTTCCTCTTTTTTGGGACCCTATGGGCACAGGTGCTCCCTTTGGGCACGCAGCAGGCACAGGTGCTCCCTTTGGAGATGCAGCAGGCACAGGTGCTCCCTTTGGAGATGCAGCAGGCACAGGTGCTCGCTTTGGAGATGCAGCAGGCACAGGTGCTCGCTTTGGGGACACAACAGGCACAGGTGCTGAGTGCTGAGCTTTCTCCAATGTATCACCGAAGACCAGGGATGAGGTGAGGTCCTCTTTTTTAGCACTGGGAGAGTTCCGCTGCCTCCACTGCTTTGTGGTCTTCAGTTCTCCCTTCTCAGATGCTTCACTGAAGACCAGGGATGAGGTGAGGTCCTCTTTTTTAGCACTGGGAGAGTTCCGCTGCCTCCACTGCTTTGTGGTCTTCAGTTCTCCCTTCTCAGATGCTTCACTGAAGACCAGGGATGAGGTGAGGTCCTCTTTTTTAGCACTGGGAGAGTTCCGCTGCCTCCACTGCTTCGTGGTCTTCAGTTCTCCCTTCTCAGATGCTTCACTGAAGACCAGGGATGAGATGAGGTCCTCTTTTTTAGCACTGGGAGAGTTCTGCTGCCTCCACTGCTTCGTGGTCTTCAGTTTTCCCTCCTCATATTTCCGATCTGAGAAGCCTGAGTGCTGGGAATGAGCCTTCTCAGATGCATCACTGAAGACCAGGGATGTGGGGCATGATGTTTCTCCTTCCTCCACTGTTTCCCACCACTGGTCTGAGATGAGGTCCTCATAGTCAGGATACTCAGATATGGGGTCTGAAACTTCCATTATCGCCCACCACCGCCCCGCAGCAAGGGCCGTATTGAGCTCATCTGACAATTCAGTTGATGAGGACTGCTCTGCACTCTCAAAAATGATGGGCATGGTTGACATACTCGAAAATGAACTAGAAGTGAACAATACTTCTTGCAATTTATATCTGTGAAACACTATGAAAGAAAGAGAAACAGAAGAGATTATTTGAATAATCAATTTTGTATCAATTTCCCTACTAATATGCACAACTCAGATGCACATAATGTAAATGTATATAGTAATTTCACAATCGCCGACTCGCTACAAGAAGAATAAATCCGCTGCACTATTTATTCACGATCATTATGACGTAACAGTCGACAGTTGACGTCACAGTCGGCCAATTGACGTCACAGTCGGCCACCCGAGTTGACGTCACAGTTGGCCACCCGAGTTGACGTAACAGTCGGCCACACGGGTGACGTCACAGTCGACCACACGAGTTTGTGAGGGATGGAAGACCTAGGCTGTTTCGCTGTATTAAAAGTGAACATGCAATACAAACAAAGACTGACTTAGCTTTTTTAATTCATGATTGTTCATACAAAAACTAGCACTGTTTATTATTTATTTTTAGCATTTGCAGCTGGTGCATAAACGGGAGCAAGTGAAGCTGAGATGCATTTTGTTATTAAGAAAACAGACCACTTTTTTATTTTTATTTAATTTTTTACAGATATTACAATAAAAGCACATTTCTGAAACAGAATATAATTCACAAAAAAAGTTCCTGTAGGCTATCCTTGTTTTTTTCTATGTATGACAATTATTTTAAAAAAGCAACAGATAGGACGAGAAAGAGTGCTGTCCCGAACATCAGCAGGACGTTTTTTTTTTATATATTAAGTCGTAAATATTACATGACTTACATTTTGCTCTATATATCGGCAACGAAAATAGTTCCAAATAAATCTATAAATCGTTGCTCATCTTTGAGAAACAGTTTCCCTGACTGAAAACGTTCCATACGTTTAGCGGCTTTAGATGCTCTCTGAAGCGCAGACAGAGGAGCGAAACATAACGATATCTCTTGTCAAAAAAAAAACTGCTTCTTTCAGCAGGTTATTTTCGCTATGTAATATGTATTGATTGAAAAAATGGAGAATAATAAAATTCGGATTTCAAACGCCACGCCGAGTTTATGAAACTCAAATTAAGATTATATTTACAGTGAATTTAGAGAATCAGTAGGCTATGGGCTGCCGGTGGTGCTTGAGACTATATTTCAAGAGTTCAGATGCAAAAAGCCTCTAAGTGCCATCTGAAATTTTCTTCTAGAATGATCATTTTTATCAAGCTCGTATATTTAAGTTCAGTAATTTCACTTAAATGGCAATGAAAATGAATTGTCATTTAAGTGAAATTACTGAACTTAAATATACGAGATTGATAAAAATGATCATTCTAGAAGAAAATTTCAGATGGCACTTAGAGGCTTTTGCATGTGAACTCTTCATTTGTCATTCTGTGTTTCTGTGAAAAAATACTAACAATAATGAAGCTAAGAATAGGATACGTACAGTGGCGGATTTAGCAAATTGGGGGCCCAAGGCGAAGGTATGTATGGGCCCCCCATCCGATCTTTAAAGGTGCAATGTGTCATATTTCTGAGGATCTATTGACATAAATGCAATATATAACTATGTTTTCAGTGCATAAAAACCTTACTTAATGAACCGTTATGTTCTTATTACCTTAGAATGAGTCATTTATATCTAGGCCTACATAACCGCGGGAACCCCCTTCTATGAAAAATCGACATATTGTGACGTCTAAAAATCACACACTGCACCTTTAAAAATCTTTTTTTTAGGCTACAGACTGAATGGCAGGTAAAGGTTGGAGAGGAGAAATAAAGCTTCCCCTTTAAACCTTGCATACACTTATTCTTATTCACACCTAAACAGAAACGTCACAATGTTTACATGGTACAATTTCTGGTAAGCTCTGTTTTTATTTTATTTTTGCTTGACAAATTTCGATTCAATTCTTGTGATTTGATTCAATACTGGCTCATTTAGATACATATTAGGTACACAAGATAGACGTTAATTTTTCTCAAGAAAAAAAAAACTATGAACATAATGCGTTTTAGTAAACAATATACTAAATAAGTAATATAGTAGGCTACACATATTTAGCTAAATACTCTTTTCTAGTCAACTAACATGCTATAGCCTATATTATGGTAATTAAATGGCTTTCCTGAGGTAACGTTATGTGATGATTGTTCTCCAGCTGTTTTACCTCTTTCCACGGTTGAAAAACACTGATTGGTCGATATTATGAATAAGGAATATACTACATTTTGGTAAGTTATTACCGAAGATGATCAGTTCACGTGCCTCTAGGGATCGGTCACGTCACATTACAAGCTCCAAAGGGTATTTATTGTTTGAATTTCGTAATAGAATTGACAGAAACCGAGAGCTGAGATTTTTCATATCATAAGTAATTTAAACTGCTCTGTTTTGCTTCACGATTTTTCTGTGCGTTGGACGTTTGTTGTTCCTAGCCATAAAAAAGTTTGTCATCGTTAGCAGCTTTCCTAAATACTTACAGTATCTGAGTCTTTTTTTTCTTTTATTTGAGACTCTTGGGTAACTTCGAAACTTTTCATTTTCACGTATAGACTCATCTTGCTCTGTTTGTGTAGTTCCTGTATCGTTAGCGTTGTAGTCATTGTCAGCGGGCATCACAAAACAAGTTTGTTACCTTATTCGGCAATTTGTCCTCCTTTTTTCAGCACCGCTTGGGTAGCTTCGCTTCATTTTTACTCTACTACTCCTTACACTCTGTCAATCACTTATTTTTCTCTGTCAGTTTTTTGTCGCAATACAGGCTTGTCACTTTCGCAGATGCGTAAGATAATGGAATAGTCCAATGTAGTGAGGTGGGGGGCCCCCTCCTTTCTGCGACTAATGATTTGATGCCATTTTTGCAAATGTAGTTTTAGAAATATATAATTTGCGAAAAGTAAAAAAAAAAAAAAAAAAAAAAAAAACTTAAGCATAAGTTAATGGAGCATTTTGGGGGCCCCTAGGTAGCTCGGGGCCCAAGGCAATTGCCGACCTTTGCCTAATGGTAAAGTCCGCCCCTGGATACGTATACGGGGGAAAGAGGTTGCTAATGCAATGCTAAATAAGATATTATGTAGCCTACAATAACAATTTTATAGAAAGAAATAACATTACGATGTCTAGAAATCAATTTCAATAGTAACGTTACATTGGGTTTAATTTGTCTTTTGATGAGATCTACAAATATATATTGTTAGAACCAAGAATTTCCATGGGAATATATCCATATTAGCCTAATGTGCTAATTAATGTGTGTTGTCATTGACAAATAAATAAATATATAGTTTACATATCTATATATAGAAAGAAAAATATTTCCAAAACAATACACACACACACACTGAAAAAAAGGTTTTCATTCATCCAATAAAAAAAAATGTAGGGTTCACATCTATATTTTACACTGTTAGAAATTACCAGCATTTCACAATAATTAACAGTATTATTTTACAGTAACTTGTTGTAATTAAGTTTCCCTGTAATATCCCAACGAATACCTGTCAAAACTACAGTATCCTTGGATTTTACAGCATTTAACTCTTATTTTACAGTAAAATATTGCAATCTAAAACCTGCTGTTATATCACAACAAGGTCTGTAATATCACAGCAACACAGTGAAAAAAAAAAAAAAAAAGGATTTCACAGCATTAAACAGTATTATTACAGTGAAATATTGTATTGAAATATGTATTGAAGATTTGGTTACTAAATACCATGAGTTAAAACCAACAAAATATCAAAGTATAATGGTTATAATTTAATGTTGTGTGGACTTTAGCATTATGATGTTTATTAGGCGTTGGGTTTTGGTTACCTTACCTCATGACTAAATGTTGGTGTTTGATGTCAATAAGAAATGTACTGTATACCTGTACTAACAATGTTGTTCTTTTTCCACTAGATGTCAGTACACTATAAAAGTAGTAGAATTTTTTGAAAAACATCTGGAGCAGAATTGATGAGGTGTTCTGCCTTATTAAGTGTTATTAGACTTCCAGATTGATTTATAAAAGGCATATTAATTTGCATATTAACTGTCGAGTTGATATAATCCCAAATCATAGTAATTCATACACAGTCCCATTTTATATTACACTGTAGGCTATCAGAAAGTTAGTTTATTATATGTAAATATAATTTACAGAAATAAATATTTATGAATAGATATTTAGAGATTCAGTTTTTCTGTGTAGGCTACTTCAAGTATAGCAAAAGCAAATAGTGAAACATGCACCAAATAAATGCACCAAAGAAGCTTCCTAAAATATATTTTTATTTTATTTGTATAGAAAAGGTCCACTGATAAATGTAAAGGATAGTAAAAGTCTTTGGACTTAAATCTGTCATAAAAATTAAAACAAACCTTTATCTGATGATGTTTGGGATGCAGGCTATTGTTGCAAGATAATGTGTACTGAAATAGTGAATCAGTTTTATTACTGAAAGATTTTATTTTATTTATTTCAAGTTATAGTAAAATATAACTTCTTATTATTATGAGCCTATAATATAGGCTACAAGACCTACTATATAGCCTATTACATATAATATATAGGCCTATTAAAATACGTATGAAGTGTCCAAAAATTTATGTTTACTATAATAAAGTACCTGGAATAAACTTCTGGCATTTTTGGTTGATGTTATAGCGCACACAGTTGTTTCCGCACGGAAATATGATGGTTTGCTCATCAAAATACAACAAATTATTCCTCACTCCTGTCCGCAATCCGAATATATAATGAGACTGTGCCACTACAGTAGCCATCTTGACAAAATGATTAGCTAACAGTTTGTAGAAAAATACGATTTAAATGAGTTGTCTGGTTTGTTTGACGTTGAAATCTTGTTGAAATCTGTTTAACGCTGCAGTAGAGTGACTGGTCGAGATATGTTTAATGCCCGTGCGCTGGCTTCGCCGAGTAACCTTGAAATTGTACATTCGTTGAAAAACAAATATTTCTTAGTTGAGCTCTTAATGAAAAAATATTTATATTTAACAATGTTTTGAACGAAACAAATATTACCTGCAAAATAAAACAAATAATGGTCAAATGAATTGAAACTAAGACAAATGTTTTATTGGATGAGGCACTCACCGTTTGAAAACCTTTTATTAATGTGTACATGCATTCATATAAAGCATGTACAATTTCAATTAAATATTTGAAATGACACAACATTTAGCAAATATGCTACATAAATAGTCAATTTGGTAGCAACTGGGTGGTTGCTGTGGGGAACACGGTGGAGCAAGTGTTCTCTGTGGGATCTTGGCAGGCACAGACACTCCCTTTTGGATATTCTTCTGCCTCTGCTGCTTTGGGATCCTGAGGTTTGCGGAAGACACAAGCACTGGTGCATTTTGCAAATGCTGCCTCAGCAGCTCAGGGTTTTTAGGATTTCTCCTCTTGGAGATCTTGTCTGGCATTGGTGCTCCATGTGAGGAGCATGTGAGCACCTTTGAGGAAGCCACTGGTGCCCTCTGTAGTGACTGGATGGGTGTGGGTGTTTCTAAAGCGGCCTTTTTCAGATGGTGAGTCAAATATTCGGGGATCCTGAGTTTTCCTCTTTTTTGGGACCCTATGGGCACAGGTGCTCCCTTTGGGCACGCAGCAGGCACAGGTGCTCCCTTTGGAGATGCAGCAGGCACAGGTGCTCCCTTTGGAGATGCAGCAGGCACAGGTGCTCGCTTTGGAGATGCAGCAGGCACAGGTGCTCGCTTTGGGGACACAACAGGCACAGGTGCTGAGTGCTGAGCTTTCTCCAATGTATCACCGAAGACCAGGGATGAGGTGAGGTCCTCTTTTTTAGCACTGGGAGAGTTCCGCTGCCTCCACTGCTTTGTGGTCTTCAGTTCTCCCTTCTCAGATGCTTCACTGAAGACCAGGGATGAGGTGAGGTCCTCTTTTTTAGCACTGGGAGAGTTCCGCTGCCTCCACTGCTTTGTGGTCTTCAGTTCTCCCTTCTCAGATGCTTCACTGAAGACCAGGGATGAGGTGAGGTCCTCTTTTTTAGCACTGGGAGAGTTCCGCTGCCTCCACTGCTTCGTGGTCTTCAGTTCTCCCTTCTCAGATGCTTCACTGAAGACCAGGGATGAGATGAGGTCCTCTTTTTTAGCACTGGGAGAGTTCTGCTGCCTCCACTGCTTCGTGGTCTTCAGTTTTCCCTCCTCATATTTCCGATCTGAGAAGCCTGAGTGCTGGGAATGAGCCTTCTCAGATGCATCACTGAAGACCAGGGATGTGGGGCATGATGTTTCTCCTTCCTCCACTGTTTCCCACCACTGGTCTGAGATGAGGTCCTCATAGTCAGGATACTCAGATATGGGGTCTGAAACTTCCATTATCGCCCACCACCGCCCCGCAGCAAGGGCCGTATTGAGCTCATCTGACAATTCAGTTGATGAGGACTGCTCTGCACTCTCAAAAATGATGGGCATGGTTGACATACTCGAAAATGAACTAGAAGTGAACAATACTTCTTGCAATTTATATCTGTGAAACACTATGAAAGAAAGAGAAACAGAAGAGATTATTTGAATAATCAATTTTGTATCAATTTCCCTACTAATATGCACAACTCAGATGCACATAATGTAAATGTATATAGTAATTTCACAATCGCCGACTCGCTACAAGAAGAATAAATCCGCTGCACTATTTATACTCACGATCATTATGACGTAACAGTCGACAGTTGACGTCACAGTCGGCCAATTGACGTCACAGTCGGCCACCCGAGTTGACGTAACAGTCGGCCACACGGGTGACGTCACAGTCGACCACACGAGTTTGTGAGGGATGGAAGACCTAGGCTGTTTCGCTGTATTAAAAGTGAACATGCAATACAAACAAAGACTGACTTAGCTTTTTTAATTCATGATTGTTCATACAAAAACTAGCACTGTTTATTATTTATTTTTAGCATTTGCAGCTGGTGCATAAACGGGAGCAAGTGAAGCTGAGATGCATTTTGTTATTAAGAAAACAGACCACTTTTTTATTTTTATTTAATTTTTTACAGATATTACAATAAAAGCACATTTCTGAAACAGAATATAATTCACAAAAAAAGTTCCTGTAGGCTATCCTTGTTTTTTTCTATGTATGACAATTATTTAAAAAAAGCAACAGATAGGACGAGAAAGAGTGCTGTCCCGAACATCAGCAGGACGTTTTTTTTTTATATATTAAGTCGTAAATATTACATGACTTACATTTTGCTCTATATATCGGCAACGAAAATAGTTCCAAATAAATCTATAAATCGTTGCTCATCTTTGAGAAACAGTTTCCCTGACTGAAAACGTTCCATACGTTTAGCGGCTTTAGATGCTCTCTGAAGCGCAGACAGAGGAGCGAAACATAACGATATCTCTTGTCAAAAAAAAAACTGCTTCTTTCAGCAGGTTATTTTCGCTATGTAATATGTATTGATTGAAAAAATGGAGAATAATAAAATTCGGATTTCAAACGCCACGCCGAGTTTATGAAACTCAAATTAAGATTATATTTACAGTGAATTTAGAGAATCAGTAGGCTATGGGCTGCCGGTGGTGCTTGAGACTATATTTCAAGAGTTCAGATGCAAAAAGCCTCTAAGTGCCATCTGAAATTTTCTTCTAGAATGATCATTTTTATCAAGCTCGTATATTTAAGTTCAGTAATTTCACTTAAATGGCAATGAAAATGAATTGTCATTTAAGTGAAATTACTGAACTTAAATATACGAGATTGATAAAAATGATCATTCTAGAAGAAAATTTCAGATGGCACTTAGAGGCTTTTGCATCTGAACTCTTCATTTGTCATTCTGTGTTTCTGTGAAAAAATACTAACAATAATGAAGCTAAGAATAGGATACGTATACGGGGGAAAGAGGTTGCTAATGCAATAAGATATTATGTAGCCTACAATAACAATTTTATAGAAAGAAATAACATTACGATGTCTAGAAATCAATTTCAATAGTAACGTTACATTGGGTTTAATTTGTCTTTTGATGAGATCTACAAATATATATTGTTAGAACCAAGAATTTCCATGGGAATATATCCATATTAGCCTAATGTGCTAATTAATGTGTGTTGTCATTGACAAATAAATAAATATACAGTTTACATATCTATATATAGAAAGAAAAATATTTCCAAAACAATACACACACACACACTGAAAAAAAGGTTTTCATTCATCCAATAAAAAAAAATGTAGGGTTCACATCTATATTTTACACTGTTAGAAATTACCAGCATTTCACAATAATTAACAGTATTATTTTACAGTAACTTGTTGTAATTAAGTTTCCCTGTAATATCCCAACGAATACCTGTAAAAACTACAGTATCCTTGGATTTTACAGCATTTAACTCTTATTTTACAGTAAAATATTGCAATCTAAAACCTGCTGTTATATCACAACAAGGTCTGTAATATCACAGCAACACAGTGAAAAAAAAAAAAAAAAAGGATTTCACAGCATTAAACAGTATTATTACAGTGAAATATTGTATTGAAATATGTATTGAAGATTTGGTTACTAAATACCATGAGTTAAAACCAACAAAATATCAAAGTATAATGGTTATAATTTAATGTTGTGTGGACTTTAGCATTATGATGTTTATTAGGCGTTGGGTTTTGGTTACCTTACCTCATGACTAAATGTTGGTGTTTGATGTCAATAAGAAATGTACTGTATACCTGTACTAACAATGTTGTTCTTTTTCCACTAGATGTCAGTACACTATAAAAGTAGTAGAATTTTTTGAAAAACATCTGGAGCAGAATTGATGAGGTGTTCTGCCTTATTAAGTGTTATTAGACTTCCAGATTGATTTATAAAAGGCATATTAATTTGCATATTAACTGTCGAGTTGATATAATCCCAAATCATAGTCATTCATACACAGTCCCATTTTATATTACACTGTAGGCTATCAGAAAGTTAGTTTATTATATGTAAATATAATTTACAGAAATAAATATTTATGAATAGATATTTAGAGATTCAGTTTTTCTGTGTAGGCTACTTCAAGTATACATATAGCAAAAGCAAATAGTGAAACATGCACCAAATAAATGCACCAAAGAAGCTTCCTAAAATATATTTTTATTTTATTTGTATAGAAAAGGTCCACTGATAAATGTAAAGGATAGTAAAAGTCTTTGGACTTAAATCTGTCATAAAAATTAAAACAAACCTTTATCTGATGATGTTTGGGATGCAGGCTATTGTTGCAAGATAATGTGTACTGAAATAGTGAATCAGTTTTATTACTGAAAGATTTTATTTTATTTATTTCAAGTTATAGTAAAATATAACTTCTTATTTCTTTAATTTGATATTGGGAGAAATATGACCCATATGTGTGTATTAGTCAGATATTCACAAGAAATACAGTTAATAACCAGTAATAGTTATATTAAGACTAGTGAGACAAGTGATAATGATATAATTTACGTTAATACTTATCATATGATATTATGAGCCTATAATATAGGCTACAAGACCTACTATATAGCCTATTACATATAATATATAGGCCTATTAAAATACGTATGAAGTGTCCAAAAATTAATGTTTACTATAATAAAGTACCTGGAATAAACTTCTGGCATTTTTGGTTGATGTTATAGCGCACACAGTTGTTTCCGCACGGAAATATGATGGTTTGCTCATCAAAATACAACAAATTATTCCTCACTCCTGTCCGCAATCCGAATATATAATGAGACTGTGCCACTACAGTAGCCATCTTGACAAAATGATTAGCTAACAGTTTGTAGAAAAATACGATTTAAATGAGTTGTCTGGTTTGTTTGACGTTGAAATCTTGTTGAAATCTGTTTAACGCTGCAGTAGAGTGACTGGTCGAGATATGTGTTTAATGCCCGTGCGCTGGCTTCGCCGAGTAACCTTGAAATTGTACATTCGTTGAAAAACAAATATTTCTTAGTTGAGCTCTTAATGAAAAAATATTTATATTTAACAATGTTTTGAACGAAACAAATATTACCTGCAAAATAAAACAAATAATGGTCAAATGAATTGAAACTAAGACAAATGTTTTATTGGATGAGGCACTCACCGCTTGAAAACCTTTTATTAATGTGTACATGCATTCATATAAAGCATGTACAATTTCAATTAAATATTTGAAATGACACAACATTTAGCAAATATGCTACATAAATAGTCAATTTGGTAGCAACTGGGTGGTTGCTGTGGGGAACACGGTGGAGCAAGTGTTCTCTGTGGGATCTTGGCAGGCACAGACACTCCCTTTTGGATATTCTTCTGCCTCTGCTGCTTTGGGATCCTGAGGTTTGCGGAAGACACAAGCACTGGTGCATTTTGCAAATGCTGCCTCAGCAGCTCAGGGTTTTTAGGATTTCTCCTCTTGGAGATCTTGTCTGGCATTGGTGCTCCATGTGAGGAGCATGTGAGCACCTTTGAGGAAGCCACTGGTGCCCTCTGTAGTGACTGGATGGGTGTGGGTGTTTCTAAAGCGGCCTTTTTCAGATGGTGAGTCAAATATTCGGGGATCCTGAGTTTTCCTCTTTTTTGGGACCCTATGGGCACAGGTGCTCCCTTTGGGCACGCAGCAGGCACAGGTGCTCCCTTTGGAGATGCAGCAGGCACAGGTGCTCCCTTTGGAGATGCAGCAGGCACAGGTGCTCCCTTTGGAGATGCAGCAGGCACAGGTGCTCGCTTTGGAGATGCAGCAGGCACAGGTGCTCGCTTTGGGGACACAACAGGCACAGGTGCTGAGTGCTGAGCTTTCTCCAATGTATCACCGAAGACCAGGGATGAGGTGAGGTCCTCTTTTTTAGCACTGGGAGAGTTCTGCTGCCTCCACTGCTTTGTGGTCTTCAGTTCTCCCTTCTCAGATGCTTCACTGAAGACCAGGGATGAGGTGAGGTCCTCTTTTTTAGCACTGGGAGAGTTCCGCTGCCTCCACTGCTTTGTGGTCTTCAGTTCTCCCTTCTCAGATGCTTCACTGAAGACCAGGGATGAGGTGAGGTCCTCTTTTTTAGCACTGGGAGAGTTCCGCTGCCTCCACTGCTTTGTGGTCTTCAGTTCTCCCTTCTCAGATGCTTCACTGAAGACCAGGGATGAGGTGAGGTCCTCTTTTTTAGCACTGGGAGAGTTCCGCTGCCTCCACTGCTTTGTGGTCTTCAGTTCTCCCTTCTCAGATGCTTCACTGAAGACCAGGGATGAGGTGAGGTCCTCTTTTTTAGCACTGGGAGAGTTCCGCTGCCTCCACTGCTTCGTGGTCTTCAGTTCTCCCTTCTCAGATGCTTCACTGAAGACCAGGGATGAGATGAGGTCCTCTTTTTTAGCACTGGGAGAGTTCTGCTGCCTCCACTGCTTCGTGGTCTTCAGTTTTCCCTCCTCATATTTCCGATCTGAGAAGCCTGAGTGCTGGGAATGAGCCTTCTCAGATGCATCACTGAAGACCAGGGATGTGGGGCATGATGTTTCTCCTTCCTCCACTGTTTCCCACCACTGGTCTGAGATGAGGTCCTCATAGTCAGGATACTCAGATATGGGGTCTGAAACTTCCATTATCGCCCACCACCGCCCCGCAGCAAGGGCCGTATTGAGCTCATCTGACAATTCAGTTGATGAGGACTGCTCTGCACTCTCAAAAATGATGGGCATGGTTGACATACTCGAAAATGAACTAGAAGTGAACAATACTTCTTGCAATTTATATCTGTGAAACACTATGAAAGAAAGAGAAACAGAAGAGATTATTTGAATAATCAATTTTGTATCAATTTCCCTACTAATATGCACAACTCAGATGCACATAATGTAAATGTATATAGTAATTTCACAATCGCCGACTCGCTACAAGAAGAATAAATCCGCTGCACTATTTATACTCACGATCATTATGACGTAACAGTCGACAGTTGACGTCACAGTCGGCCAATTGACGTCACAGTCGGCCACCCGAGTTGACGTCACAGTTGGCCACCCGAGTTGACGTAACAGTCGGCCACACGAGTGACGTCACAGTCGACCACACGAGTTTGTGAGGGATGGAAGACCTAGGCTGTTTCGCTGTATTAAAAGTGAACATGCAATACAAACAAAGACTGACTTAGCTTTTTTAATTCATGATTGTTCATACAAAAACTAGCACTGTTTATTATTTATTTTTAGCATTTGCAGCTGGTGCATAAACGGGAGCAAGTGAAGCTGAGATGCATTTTGTTATTAAGAAAACAGACCACTTTTTTATTTTTATTAAATTTTTTACAGATATTACAATAAAAGCACATTTCTGAAACAGAATATAATTCACAAAAAAAGTTCCTGTAGGCTATCCTTGTTTTTTTCTATGTATGACAATTATTTTAAAAAAGCAACAGATAGGACGAGAAAGAGTGCTGTCCCGAACATCAGCAGGACGTTTTTTTTTTATATATTAAGTCGTAAATATTACATGACTTACATTTTGCTCTATATATCGGCAACGAAAATAGTTCCAAATAAATCTATAAATCGTTGCTCATCTTTGAGAAACAGTTTCCCTGACTGAAAACGTTCCATACGTTTAGCGGCTTTAGATGCTCTCTGAAGCGCAGACAGAGGAGCGAAACATAACGATATCTCTTGTCAAAAAAAAAACTGCTTCTTTCAGCAGGTTATTTTCGCTATGTAATATGTATTGATTGAAAAAATGGAGAATAATAAAATTCGGATTTCAAACGCCACGCCGAGTTTATGAAACTCAAATTAAGATTATATTTACAGTGAATTTAGAGAATCAGTAGGCTATGGGCTGCCGGTGGTGCTTGAGACTATATTTCAAGAGTTCAGATGCAAAAAGCCTCTAAGTGCCATCTGAAATTTTCTTCTAGAATGATCATTTTTATCAAGCTCGTATATTTAAGTTCAGTAATTTCACTTAAATGGCAATGAAAATGAATTGTCATTTAAGTGAAATTACTGAACTTAAATATACGAGATTGATAAAAATGATCATTCTAGAAGAAAATTTCAGATGGCACTTAGAGGCTTTTGCATCTGAACTCTTCATTTGTCATTCTGTGTTTCTGTGAAAAAATACTAACAATAATGAAGCTAAGAATAGGATACGTATACGGGGGAAAGAGGTTGCTAATGCAATGCTAAATAAGATATTATGTAGCCTACAATAACAATTTTATAGAAAGAAATAACATTACGATGTCTAGAAATCAATTTCAATAGTAACGTTACATTGGGTTTAATTTGTCTTTTGATGAGATCTACAAATATATATTGTTAGAACCAAGAATTTCCATGGGAATATATCCATATTAGCCTAATGTGCTAATTAATGTGTGTTGTCATTGACAAATAAATAAATATACAGTTTACATATCTATATATAGAAAGAAAAATATTTCCAAAACAATACACACACACACACACTGAAAAAAAGGTTTTCATTCATCCAATAAAAAAAAATGTAGGGTTCACATCTATATTTTACACTGTTAGAAATTACCAGCATTTCACAATAATTAACAGTATTATTTTACAGTAACTTGTTGTAATTAAGTTTCCCTGTAATATCCCAACGAATACCTGTCAAAACTACAGTATCCTTGGATTTTACAGCATTTAACTCTTATTTTACAGTAAAATATTGCAATCTAAAACCTGCTGTTATATCACAACAAGGTCTGTAATATCACAGCAACACAGTGAAAAAAAAAAAAAAAGAAGGATTTCACAGCATTAAACAGTATTATTACAGTGAAATATTGTATTGAAATATGTATTGAAGATTTGGTTACTAAATACCATGAGTTAAAACCAACAAAATATCAAAGTATAATGGTTATAATTTAATGTTGTGTGGACTTTAGCATTATGATGTTTATTAGGCGTTGGGTTTTGGTTACCTTACCTCATGACTAAATGTTGGTGTTTGATGTCAATAAGAAATGTACATGTATACCTGTACTAACAATGTTGTTCTTTTTCCACTAGATGTCAGTACACTATAAAAGTAGTAGAATTTTTTGAAAAACATCTGGAGCAGAATTGATGAGGTGTTCTGCCTTATTAAGTGTTATTAGACTTCCAGATTGATTTATAAAAGGCATATTAATTTGCATATTAACTGTCGAGTTGATATAATCCCAAATCATAGTAATTCATACACAGTCCCATTTTATATTACACTGTAGGCTATCAGAAAGTTAGTTTATTATATGTAAATATAATTTACAGAAATAAATATTTATGAATAGATATTTAGAGATTCAGTTTTTCTGTGTAGGCTACTTCAAGTATACATATAGCAAAAGCAAATAGTGAAACATGCACCAAATAAATGCACCAAAGAAGCTTCCTAAAATATATTTTTATTTTATTTGTATAGAAAAGGTCCACTGATAAATGTAAAGGATAGTAAAAGTCTTTGGACTTAAATCTGTCATAAAAATTAAAACAAACCTTTATCTGATGATGTTTGGGATGCAGGCTATTGTTGCAAGATAATGTGTACTGAAATAGTGAATCAGTTTTATTACTGAAAGATTTTATTTTATTTATTTCAAGTTATAGTAAAATATAACTTCTTATTTCTTTAATTTGATATTGGGAGAAATATGACCCATATGTGTGTATTAGTCAGATATTCACAAGAAATACAGTTAATAACCAGTAATAGTTATATTAAGACTAGTGAGACAAGTGATAATGATATAATTTACGTTAATACTTATCATATGATATTATGAGCCTATAATATAGGCTACAAGACCTACTATATAGCCTATTACATATAATATATAGGCCTATTAAAATACGTATGAAGTGTCTAAAAATTAATGTTTACTATAATAAAGTACCTGGAATAAACTTCTGGCATTTTTGGTTGATGTTATAGCGCACACAGTTGTTTCCGCACGGAAATATGATGGTTTGCTCATCAAAATACAACAAATTATTCCTCACTCCTGTCCGCAATCCGAATATATAATGAGACTGTGCCACTACAGTAGCCATCTTGACAAAATGATTAGCTAACAGTTTGTAGAAAAATACGATTTAAATGAGTTGTCTGGTTTGTTTGACGTTGAAATCTTGTTGAAATCTGTTTAACGCTGCAGTAGAGTGACTGGTCGAGATATGTGTTTAATGCCCGTGCGCTGGCTTCGCCGAGTAACCTTGAAATTGTACATTCGTTGAAAAACAAATATTTCTTAGTTGAGCTCTTAATGAAAAAATATTTATATTTAACAATGTTTTGAACGAAACAAATATTACCTGCAAAATAAAACAAATAATGGTCAAATGAATTGAAACTAAGACAAATGTTTTATTGGATGAGGCACTCACCGCTTGAAAACCTTTTATTAATGTGTACATGCATTCATATAAAGCATGTACAATTTCAATTAAATATTTGAAATGACACAACATTTAGCAAATATGCTACATAAATAGTCAATTTGGTAGCAACTGGGTGGTTGCTGTGGGGAACACGGTGGAGCAAGTGTTCTCTGTGGGATCTTGGCAGGCACAGACACTCCCTTTTGGATATTCTTCTGCCTCTGCTGCTTTGGGATCCTGAGGTTTGCGGAAGACACAAGCACTGGTGCATTTTGCAAATGCTGCCTCAGCAGCTCAGGGTTTTTAGGATTTCTCCTCTTGGAGATCTTGTCTGGCATTGGTGCTCCATGTGAGGAGCATGTGAGCACCTTTGAGGAAGCCACTGGTGCCCTCTGTAGTGACTGGATGGGTGTGGGTGTTTCTAAAGCGGCCTTTTTCAGATGGTGAGTCAAATATTCGGGGATCCTGAGTTTTCCTCTTTTTTGGGACCCTATGGGCACAGGTGCTCCCTTTGGGCACGCAGCAGGCACAGGTGCTCCCTTTGGAGATGCAGCAGGCACAGGTGCTCCCTTTGGAGATGCAGCAGGCACAGGTGCTCGCTTTGGAGATGCAGCAGGCACAGGTGCTCGCTTTGGGGACACAACAGGCACAGGTGCTGAGTGCTGAGCTTTCTCCAATGTATCACCGAAGACCAGGGATGAGGTGAGGTCCTCTTTTTTAGCACTGGGAGAGTTCCGCTGCCTCCACTGCTTTGTGGTCTTCAGTTCTCCCTTCTCAGATGCTTCACTGAAGACCAGGGATGAGGTGAGGTCCTCTTTTTTAGCACTGGGAGAGTTCCGCTGCCTCCACTGCTTTGTGGTCTTCAGTTCTCCCTTCTCAGATGCTTCACTGAAGACCAGGGATGAGGTGAGGTCCTCTTTTTTAGCACTGGGAGAGTTCCGCTGCCTCCACTGCTTTGTGGTCTTCAGTTCTCCCTTCTCAGATGCTTCACTGAAGACCAGGGATGAGGTGAGGTCCTCTTTTTTAGCACTGGGAGAGTTCCGCTGCCTCCACTGCTTTGTGGTCTTCAGTTCTCCCTTCTCAGATGCTTCACTGAAGACCAGGGATGAGGTGAGGTCCTCTTTTTTAGCACTGGGAGAGTTCCGCTGCCTCCACTGCTTCGTGGTCTTCAGTTCTCCCTTCTCAGATGCTTCACTGAAGACCAGGGATGAGATGAGGTCCTCTTTTTTAGCACTGGGAGAGTTCTGCTGCCTCCACTGCTTCGTGGTCTTCAGTTTTCCCTCCTCATATTTCCGATCTGAGAAGCCTGAGTGCTGGGAATGAGCCTTCTCAGATGCATCACTGAAGACCAGGGATGTGGGGCATGATGTTTCTCCTTCCTCCACTGTTTCCCACCACTGGTCTGAGATGAGGTCCTCATAGTCAGGATACTCAGATATGGGGTCTGAAACTTCCATTATCGCCCACCACCGCCCCGCAGCAAGGGCCGTATTGAGCTCATCTGACAATTCAGTTGATGAGGACTGCTCTGCACTCTCAAAAATGATGGGCATGGTTGACATACTCGAAAATGAACTAGAAGTGAACAATACTTCTTGCAATTTATATCTGTGAAACACTATGAAAGAAAGAGAAACAGAAGAGATTATTTGAATAATCAATTTTGTATCAATTTCCCTACTAATATGCACAACTCAGATGCACATAATGTAAATGTATATAGTAATTTCACAATCGCCGACTCGCTACAAGAAGAATAAATCCGCTGCACTATTTATACTCACGATCATTATGACGTAACAGTCGACAGTTGACGTCACAGTCGGCCAATTGACGTCACAGTCGGCCACCCGAGTTGACGTAACAGTCGGCCACACGGGTGACGTCACAGTCGACCACACGAGTTTGTGAGGGATGGAAGACCTAGGCTGTTTCGCTGTATTAAAAGTGAACATGCAATACAAACAAAGACTGACTTAGCTTTTTTAATTCATGATTGTTCATACAAAAACTAGCACTGTTTATTATTTATTTTTAGCATTTGCAGCTGGTGCATAAACGGGAGCAAGTGAAGCTGAGATGCATTTTGTTATTAAGAAAACAGACCACTTTTTTATTTTTATTTAATTTTTTACAGATATTACAATAAAAGCACATTTCTGAAACAGAATATAATTCACAAAAAAAGTTCCTGTAGGCTATCCTTGTTTTTTTCTATGTATGACAATTATTTAAAAAAAGCAACAGATAGGACGAGAAAGAGTGCTGTCCCGAACATCAGCAGGACGTTTTTTTTTTATATATTAAGTCGTAAATATTACATGACTTACATTTTGCTCTATATATCGGCAACGAAAATAGTTCCAAATAAATCTATAAATCGTTGCTCATCTTTGAGAAACAGTTTCCCTGACTGAAAACGTTCCATACGTTTAGCGGCTTTAGATGCTCTCTGAAGCGCAGACAGAGGAGCGAAACATAACGATATCTCTTGTCAAAAAAAAAACTGCTTCTTTCAGCAGGTTATTTTCGCTATGTAATATGTATTGATTGAAAAAATGGAGAATAATAAAATTCGGATTTCAAACGCCACGCCGAGTTTATGAAACTCAAATTAAGATTATATTTACAGTGAATTTAGAGAATCAGTAGGCTATGGGCTGCCGGTGGTGCTTGAGACTATATTTCAAGAGTTCAGATGCAAAAAGCCTCTAAGTGCCATCTGAAATTTTCTTCTAGAATGATCATTTTTATCAAGCTCGTATATTTAAGTTCAGTAATTTCACTTAAATGGCAATGAAAATGAATTGTCATTTAAGTGAAATTACTGAACTTAAATAATACGAGATTGATAAAAATGATCATTCTAGAAGAAAATTTCAGATGGCACTTAGAGGCTTTTGCATCTGAACTCTTCATTTGTCATTCTGTGTTTCTGTGAAAAAATACTAACAATAATGAAGCTAAGAATAGGATACGTATACGGGGGAAAGAGGTTGCTAATGCAATGCTAAATAAGATATTATGTAGCCTACAATAACAATTTTATAGAAAGAAATAACATTACGATGTCTAGAAATCAATTTCAATAGTAACGTTACATTGGGTT
Organism: Leuciscus leuciscus; assembly: GCF_965113295.1. Classification (NCBI taxonomy): domain Eukaryota; kingdom Metazoa; phylum Chordata; class Actinopteri; order Cypriniformes; family Leuciscidae; genus Leuciscus; species Leuciscus leuciscus. The sequence continues at coordinate 17,903,973 of NC_138746.1, read as the reverse complement.
TAATTTGTCTTTTGATGAGATCTACAAATATATATTGTTAGAACCAAGAATTTCCATGGGAATATATCCATATTAGCCTAATGTGCTAATTAATGTGTGTTGTCATTGACAAATAAATAAATATACAGTTTACATATCTATATATAGAAAGAAAAATATTTCCAAAACAATACACACACACACACACTGAAAAAAAGGTTTTCATTCATCCAATAAAAAAAAATGTAGGGTTCACATCTATATTTTACACTGTTAGAAATTACCAGCATTTCACAATAATTAACAGTATTATTTTACAGTAACTTGTTGTAATTAAGTTTCCCTGTAATATCCCAACGAATACCTGTCAAAACTACAGTATCCTTGGATTTTACAGCATTTAACTCTTATTTTACAGTAAAATATTGCAATCTAAAACCTGCTGTTATATCACAACAAGGTCTGTAATATCACAGCAACACAGTGAAAAAAAAAAAAAAAAAGGATTTCACAGCATTAAACAGTATTATTACAGTGAAATATTGTATTGAAATATGTATTGAAGATTTGGTTACTAAATACCATGAGTTAAAACCAACAAAATATCAAAGTATAATGGTTATAATTTAATGTTGTGTGGACTTTAGCATTATGATGTTTATTAGGCGTTGGGTTTTGGTTACCTTACCTCATGACTAAATGTTGGTGTTTGATGTCAATAAGAAATGTACATGTATACCTGTACTAACAATGTTGTTCTTTTTCCACTAGATGTCAGTACACTATAAAAGTAGTAGAATTTTTTGAAAAACATCTGGAGCAGAATTGATGAGGTGTTCTGCCTTATTAAGTGTTATTAGACTTCCAGATTGATTTATAAAAGGCATATTAATTTGCATATTAACTGTCGAGTTGATATAATCCCAAATCATAGTAATTCATACACAGTCCCATTTTATATTACACTGTAGGCTATCAGAAAGTTAGTTTATTATATGTAAATATAATTTACAGAAATAAATATTTATGAATAGATATTTAGAGATTCAGTTTTTCTGTGTAGGCTACTTCAAGTATACATATAGCAAAAGCAAATAGTGAAACATGCACCAAATAAATGCACCAAAGAAGCTTCCTAAAATATATTTTTATTTTATTTGTATAGAAAAGGTCCACTGATAAATGTAAAGGATAGTAAAAGTCTTTGGACTTAAATCTGTCATAAAAATTAAAACAAACCTTTATCTGATGATGTTTGGGATGCAGGCTATTGTTGCAAGATAATGTGTACTGAAATAGTGAATCAGTTTTATTACTGAAAGATTTTATTTTATTTATTTCAAGTTATAGTAAAATATAACTTCTTATTTCTTTAATTTGATATTGGGAGAAATATGACCCATATGTGTGTATTAGTCAGATATTCACAAGAAATACAGTTAATAACCAGTAATAGTTATATTAAGACTAGTGAGACAAGTGATAATGATATAATTTACGTTAATACTTATCATATGATATTATGAGCCTATAATATAGGCTACAAGACCTACTATATAGCCTATTACATATAATATATAGGCCTATTAAAATACGTATGAAGTGTCTAAAAATTAATGTTTACTATAATAAAGTACCTGGAATAAACTTCTGGCATTTTTGGTTGATGTTATAGCGCACACAGTTGTTTCCGCACGGAAATATGATGGTTTGCTCATCAAAATACAACAAATTATTCCTCACTCCTGTCCGCAATCCGAATATATAATGAGACTGTGCCACTACAGTAGCCATCTTGACAAAATGATTAGCTAACAGTTTGTAGAAAAATACGATTTAAATGAGTTGTCTGGTTTGTTTGACGTTGAAATCTTGTTGAAATCTGTTTAACGCTGCAGTAGAGTGACTGGTCGAGATATGTGTTTAATGCCCGTGCGCTGGCTTCGCCGAGTAACCTTGAAATTGTACATTCGTTGAAAAACAAATATTTCTTAGTTGAGCTCTTAATGAAAAAATATTTATATTTAACAATGTTTTGAACGAAACAAATATTACCTGCAAAATAAAACAAATAATGGTCAAATGAATTGAAACTAAGACAAATGTTTTATTGGATGAGGCACTCACCGCTTGAAAACCTTTTATTAATGTGTACATGCATTCATATAAAGCATGTACAATTTCAATTAAATATTTGAAATGACACAACATTTAGCAAATATGCTACATAAATAGTCAATTTGGTAGCAACTGGGTGGTTGCTGTGGGGAACACGGTGGAGCAAGTGTTCTCTGTGGGATCTTGGCAGGCACAGACACTCCCTTTTGGATATTCTTCTGCCTCTGCTGCTTTGGGATCCTGAGGTTTGCGGAAGACACAAGCACTGGTGCATTTTGCAAATGCTGCCTCAGCAGCTCAGGGTTTTTAGGATTTCTCCTCTTGGAGATCTTGTCTGGCATTGGTGCTCCATGTGAGGAGCATGTGAGCACCTTTGAGGAAGCCACTGGTGCCCTCTGTAGTGACTGGATGGGTGTGGGTGTTTCTAAAGCGGCCTTTTTCAGATGGTGAGTCAAATATTCGGGGATCCTGAGTTTTCCTCTTTTTTGGGACCCTATGGGCACAGGTGCTCCCTTTGGGCACGCAGCAGGCACAGGTGCTCCCTTTGGAGATGCAGCAGGCACAGGTGCTCCCTTTGGAGATGCAGCAGGCACAGGTGCTCGCTTTGGAGATGCAGCAGGCACAGGTGCTCGCTTTGGGGACACAACAGGCACAGGTGCTGAGTGCTGAGCTTTCTCCAATGTATCACCGAAGACCAGGGATGAGGTGAGGTCCTCTTTTTTAGCACTGGGAGAGTTCCGCTGCCTCCACTGCTTTGTGGTCTTCAGTTCTCCCTTCTCAGATGCTTCACTGAAGACCAGGGATGAGGTGAGGTCCTCTTTTTTAGCACTGGGAGAGTTCCGCTGCCTCCACTGCTTTGTGGTCTTCAGTTCTCCCTTCTCAGATGCTTCACTGAAGACCAGGGATGAGGTGAGGTCCTCTTTTTTAGCACTGGGAGAGTTCCGCTGCCTCCACTGCTTTGTGGTCTTCAGTTCTCCCTTCTCAGATGCTTCACTGAAGACCAGGGATGAGGTGAGGTCCTCTTTTTTAGCACTGGGAGAGTTCCGCTGCCTCCACTGCTTTGTGGTCTTCAGTTCTCCCTTCTCAGATGCTTCACTGAAGACCAGGGATGAGGTGAGGTCCTCTTTTTTAGCACTGGGAGAGTTCCGCTGCCTCCACTGCTTCGTGGTCTTCAGTTCTCCCTTCTCAGATGCTTCACTGAAGACCAGGGATGAGATGAGGTCCTCTTTTTTAGCACTGGGAGAGTTCTGCTGCCTCCACTGCTTCGTGGTCTTCAGTTTTCCCTCCTCATATTTCCGATCTGAGAAGCCTGAGTGCTGGGAATGAGCCTTCTCAGATGCATCACTGAAGACCAGGGATGTGGGGCATGATGTTTCTCCTTCCTCCACTGTTTCCCACCACTGGTCTGAGATGAGGTCCTCATAGTCAGGATACTCAGATATGGGGTCTGAAACTTCCATTATCGCCCACCACCGCCCCGCAGCAAGGGCCGTATTGAGCTCATCTGACAATTCAGTTGATGAGGACTGCTCTGCACTCTCAAAAATGATGGGCATGGTTGACATACTCGAAAATGAACTAGAAGTGAACAATACTTCTTGCAATTTATATCTGTGAAACACTATGAAAGAAAGAGAAACAGAAGAGATTATTTGAATAATCAATTTTGTATCAATTTCCCTACTAATATGCACAACTCAGATGCACATAATGTAAATGTATATAGTAATTTCACAATCGCCGACTCGCTACAAGAAGAATAAATCCGCTGCACTATTTATACTCACGATCATTATGACGTAACAGTCGACAGTTGACGTCACAGTCGGCCAATTGACGTCACAGTCGGCCACCCGAGTTGACGTAACAGTCGGCCACACGGGTGACGTCACAGTCGACCACACGAGTTTGTGAGGGATGGAAGACCTAGGCTGTTTCGCTGTATTAAAAGTGAACATGCAATACAAACAAAGACTGACTTAGCTTTTTTAATTCATGATTGTTCATACAAAAACTAGCACTGTTTATTATTTATTTTTAGCATTTGCAGCTGGTGCATAAACGGGAGCAAGTGAAGCTGAGATGCATTTTGTTATTAAGAAAACAGACCACTTTTTTATTTTTATTTAATTTTTTACAGATATTACAATAAAAGCACATTTCTGAAACAGAATATAATTCACAAAAAAAGTTCCTGTAGGCTATCCTTGTTTTTTTCTATGTATGACAATTATTTAAAAAAAGCAACAGATAGGACGAGAAAGAGTGCTGTCCCGAACATCAGCAGGACGTTTTTTTTTTATATATTAAGTCGTAAATATTACATGACTTACATTTTGCTCTATATATCGGCAACGAAAATAGTTCCAAATAAATCTATAAATCGTTGCTCATCTTTGAGAAACAGTTTCCCTGACTGAAAACGTTCCATACGTTTAGCGGCTTTAGATGCTCTCTGAAGCGCAGACAGAGGAGCGAAACATAACGATATCTCTTGTCAAAAAAAAAACTGCTTCTTTCAGCAGGTTATTTTCGCTATGTAATATGTATTGATTGAAAAAATGGAGAATAATAAAATTCGGATTTCAAACGCCACGCCGAGTTTATGAAACTCAAATTAAGATTATATTTACAGTGAATTTAGAGAATCAGTAGGCTATGGGCTGCCGGTGGTGCTTGAGACTATATTTCAAGAGTTCAGATGCAAAAAGCCTCTAAGTGCCATCTGAAATTTTCTTCTAGAATGATCATTTTTATCAAGCTCGTATATTTAAGTTCAGTAATTTCACTTAAATGGCAATGAAAATGAATTGTCATTTAAGTGAAATTACTGAACTTAAATATACGAGATTGATAAAAATGATCATTCTAGAAGAAAATTTCAGATGGCACTTAGAGGCTTTTGCATCTGAACTCTTCATTTGTCATTCTGTGTTTCTGTGAAAAAATACTAACAATAATGAAGCTAAGAATAGGATACGTATACGGGGGAAAGAGGTTGCTAATGCAATAAGATATTATGTAGCCTACAATAACAATTTTATAGAAAGAAATAACATTACGATGTCTAGAAATCAATTTCAATAGTAACGTTACATTGGGTTTAATTTGTCTTTTGATGAGATCTACAAATATATATTGTTAGAACCAAGAATTTCCATGGGAATATATCCATATTAGCCTAATGTGCTAATTAATGTGTGTTGTCATTGACAAATAAATAAATATACAGTTTACATATCTATATATAGAAAGAAAAATATTTCCAAAACAATACACACACACACACTGAAAAAAAGGTTTTCATTCATCCAATAAAAAAAAATGTAGGGTTCACATCTATATTTTACACTGTTAGAAATTACCAGCATTTCACAATAATTAACAGTATTATTTTACAGTAACTTGTTGTAATTAAGTTTCCCTGTAATATCCCAACGAATACCTGTCAAAACTACAGTATCCTTGGATTTTACAGCATTTAACTCTTATTTTACAGTAAAATATTGCAATCTAAAACCTGCTGTTATATCACAACAAGGTCTGTAATATCACAGCAACACAGTGAAAAAAAAAAAAAAAAAGGATTTCACAGCATTAAACAGTATTATTACAGTGAAATATTGTATTGAAATATGTATTGAAGATTTGGTTACTAAATACCATGAGTTAAAACCAACAAAATATCAAAGTATAATGGTTATAATTTAATGTTGTGTGGACTTTAGCATTATGATGTTTATTAGGCGTTGGGTTTTGGTTACCTTACCTCATGACTAAATGTTGGTGTTTGATGTCAATAAGAAATGTACTGTATACCTGTACTAACAATGTTGTTCTTTTTCCACTAGATGTCAGTACACTATAAAAGTAGTAGAATTTTTTGAAAAACATCTGGAGCAGAATTGATGAGGTGTTCTGCCTTATTAAGTGTTATTAGACTTCCAGATTGATTTATAAAAGGCATATTAATTTGCATATTAACTGTCGAGTTGATATAATCCCAAATCATAGTCATTCATACACAGTCCCATTTTATATTACACTGTAGGCTATCAGAAAGTTAGTTTATTATATGTAAATATAATTTACAGAAATAAATATTTATGAATAGATATTTAGAGATTCAGTTTTTCTGTGTAGGCTACTTCAAGTATACATATAGCAAAAGCAAATAGTGAAACATGCACCAAATAAATGCACCAAAGAAGCTTCCTAAAATATATTTTTATTTTATTTGTATAGAAAAGGTCCACTGATAAATGTAAAGGATAGTAAAAGTCTTTGGACTTAAATCTGTCATAAAAATTAAAACAAACCTTTATCTGATGATGTTTGGGATGCAGGCTATTGTTGCAAGATAATGTGTACTGAAATAGTGAATCAGTTTTATTACTGAAAGATTTTATTTTATTTATTTCAAGTTATAGTAAAATATAACTTCTTATTTCTTTAATTTGATATTGGGAGAAATATGACCCATATGTGTGTATTAGTCAGATATTCACAAGAAATACAGTTAATAACCAGTAATAGTTATATTAAGACTAGTGAGACAAGTGATAATGATATAATTTACGTTAATACTTATCATATGATATTATGAGCCTATAATATAGGCTACAAGACCTACTATATAGCCTATTACATATAATATATAGGCCTATTAAAATACGTATGAAGTGTCCAAAAATTAATGTTTACTATAATAAAGTACCTGGAATAAACTTCTGGCATTTTTGGTTGATGTTATAGCGCACACAGTTGTTTCCGCACGGAAATATGATGGTTTGCTCATCAAAATACAACAAATTATTCCTCACTCCTGTCCGCAATCCGAATATATAATGAGACTGTGCCACTACAGTAGCCATCTTGACAAAATGATTAGCTAACAGTTTGTAGAAAAATACGATTTAAATGAGTTGTCTGGTTTGTTTGACGTTGAAATCTTGTTGAAATCTGTTTAACGCTGCAGTAGAGTGACTGGTCGAGATATGTGTTTAATGCCCGTGCGCTGGCTTCGCCGAGTAACCTTGAAATTGTACATTCGTTGAAAAACAAATATTTCTTAGTTGAGCTCTTAATGAAAAAATATTTATATTTAACAATGTTTTGAACGAAACAAATATTACCTGCAAAATAAAACAAATAATGGTCAAATGAATTGAAACTAAGACAAATGTTTTATTGGATGAGGCACTCACCGCTTGAAAACCTTTTATTAATGTGTACATGCATTCATATAAAGCATGTACAATTTCAATTAAATATTTGAAATGACACAACATTTAGCAAATATGCTACATAAATAGTCAATTTGGTAGCAACTGGGTGGTTGCTGTGGGGAACACGGTGGAGCAAGTGTTCTCTGTGGGATCTTGGCAGGCACAGACACTCCCTTTTGGATATTCTTCTGCCTCTGCTGCTTTGGGATCCTGAGGTTTGCGGAAGACACAAGCACTGGTGCATTTTGCAAATGCTGCCTCAGCAGCTCAGGGTTTTTAGGATTTCTCCTCTTGGAGATCTTGTCTGGCATTGGTGCTCCATGTGAGGAGCATGTGAGCACCTTTGAGGAAGCCACTGGTGCCCTCTGTAGTGACTGGATGGGTGTGGGTGTTTCTAAAGCGGCCTTTTTCAGATGGTGAGTCAAATATTCGGGGATCCTGAGTTTTCCTCTTTTTTGGGACCCTATGGGCACAGGTGCTCCCTTTGGGCACGCAGCAGGCACAGGTGCTCCCTTTGGAGATGCAGCAGGCACAGGTGCTCCCTTTGGAGATGCAGCAGGCACAGGTGCTCCCTTTGGAGATGCAGCAGGCACAGGTGCTCGCTTTGGAGATGCAGCAGGCACAGGTGCTCGCTTTGGGGACACAACAGGCACAGGTGCTGAGTGCTGAGCTTTCTCCAATGTATCACCGAAGACCAGGGATGAGGTGAGGTCCTCTTTTTTAGCACTGGGAGAGTTCTGCTGCCTCCACTGCTTTGTGGTCTTCAGTTCTCCCTTCTCAGATGCTTCACTGAAGACCAGGGATGAGGTGAGGTCCTCTTTTTTAGCACTGGGAGAGTTCCGCTGCCTCCACTGCTTTGTGGTCTTCAGTTCTCCCTTCTCAGATGCTTCACTGAAGACCAGGGATGAGGTGAGGTCCTCTTTTTTAGCACTGGGAGAGTTCCGCTGCCTCCACTGCTTTGTGGTCTTCAGTTCTCCCTTCTCAGATGCTTCACTGAAGACCAGGGATGAGGTGAGGTCCTCTTTTTTAGCACTGGGAGAGTTCCGCTGCCTCCACTGCTTTGTGGTCTTCAGTTCTCCCTTCTCAGATGCTTCACTGAAGACCAGGGATGAGGTGAGGTCCTCTTTTTTAGCACTGGGAGAGTTCCGCTGCCTCCACTGCTTCGTGGTCTTCAGTTCTCCCTTCTCAGATGCTTCACTGAAGACCAGGGATGAGATGAGGTCCTCTTTTTTAGCACTGGGAGAGTTCTGCTGCCTCCACTGCTTCGTGGTCTTCAGTTTTCCCTCCTCATATTTCCGATCTGAGAAGCCTGAGTGCTGGGAATGAGCCTTCTCAGATGCATCACTGAAGACCAGGGATGTGGGGCATGATGTTTCTCCTTCCTCCACTGTTTCCCACCACTGGTCTGAGATGAGGTCCTCATAGTCAGGATACTCAGATATGGGGTCTGAAACTTCCATTATCGCCCACCACCGCCCCGCAGCAAGGGCCGTATTGAGCTCATCTGACAATTCAGTTGATGAGGACTGCTCTGCACTCTCAAAAATGATGGGCATGGTTGACATACTCGAAAATGAACTAGAAGTGAACAATACTTCTTGCAATTTATATCTGTGAAACACTATGAAAGAAAGAGAAACAGAAGAGATTATTTGAATAATCAATTTTGTATCAATTTCCCTACTAATATGCACAACTCAGATGCACATAATGTAAATGTATATAGTAATTTCACAATCGCCGACTCGCTACAAGAAGAATAAATCCGCTGCACTATTTATACTCACGATCATTATGACGTAACAGTCGACAGTTGACGTCACAGTCGGCCAATTGACGTCACAGTCGGCCACCCGAGTTGACGTCACAGTTGGCCACCCGAGTTGACGTAACAGTCGGCCACACGAGTGACGTCACAGTCGACCACACGAGTTTGTGAGGGATGGAAGACCTAGGCTGTTTCGCTGTATTAAAAGTGAACATGCAATACAAACAAAGACTGACTTAGCTTTTTTAATTCATGATTGTTCATACAAAAACTAGCACTGTTTATTATTTATTTTTAGCATTTGCAGCTGGTGCATAAACGGGAGCAAGTGAAGCTGAGATGCATTTTGTTATTAAGAAAACAGACCACTTTTTTATTTTTATTTAATTTTTTACAGATATTACAATAAAAGCACATTTCTGAAACAGAATATAATTCACAAAAAAAGTTCCTGTAGGCTATCCTTGTTTTTTTCTATGTATGACAATTATTTTAAAAAAGCAACAGATAGGACGAGAAAGAGTGCTGTCCCGAACATCAGCAGGACGTTTTTTTTTTATATATTAAGTCGTAAATATTACATGACTTACATTTTGCTCTATATATCGGCAACGAAAATAGTTCCAAATAAATCTATAAATCGTTGCTCATCTTTGAGAAACAGTTTCCCTGACTGAAAACGTTCCATACGTTTAGCGGCTTTAGATGCTCTCTGAAGCGCAGACAGAGGAGCGAAACATAACGATATCTCTTGTCAAAAAAAAAACTGCTTCTTTCAGCAGGTTATTTTCGCTATGTAATATGTATTGATTGAAAAAATGGAGAATAATAAAATTCGGATTTCAAACGCCACGCCGAGTTTATGAAACTCAAATTAAGATTATATTTACAGTGAATTTAGAGAATCAGTAGGCTTTGGGCTGCCGGTGGTGCTTGAGACTATATTTCAAGAGTTCAGATGCAAAAAGCCTCTAAGTGCCATCTGAAATTTTCTTCTAGAATGATCATTTTTATCAAGCTCGTATATTTAAGTTCAGTAATTTCACTTAAATGGCAATGAAAATGAATTGTCATTTAAGTGAAATTACTGAACTTAAATATACGAGATTGATAAAAATGATCATTCTAGAAGAAAATTTCAGATGGCACTTAGAGGCTTTTGCATCTGAACTCTTCATTTGTCATTCTGTGTTTCTGTGAAAAAATACTAACAATAATGAAGCTAAGAATAGGATACGTATACGGGGGAAAGAGGTTGCTAATGCAATGCTAAATAAGATATTATGTAGCCTACAATAACAATTTTATAGAAAGAAATAACATTACGATGTCTAGAAATCAATTTCAATAGTAACGTTACATTGGGTTTAATTTGTCTTTTGATGAGATCTACAAATATATATTGTTAGAACCAAGAATTTCCATGGGAATATATCCATATTAGCCTAATGTGCTAATTAATGTGTGTTGTCATTGACAAATAAATAAATATACAGTTTACATATCTATATATAGAAAGAAAAATATTTCCAAAACAATACACACACACACACACTGAAAAAAAGGTTTTCATTCATCCAATAAAAAAAAATGTAGGGTTCACATCTATATTTTACACTGTTAGAAATTACCAGCATTTCACAATAATTAACAGTATTATTTTACAGTAACTTGTTGTAATTAAGTTTCCCTGTAATATCCCAACGAATACCTGTCAAAACTACAGTATCCTTGGATTTTACAGCATTTAACTCTTATTTTACAGTAAAATATTGCAATCTAAAACCTGCTGTTATATCACAACAAGGTCTGTAATATCACAGCAACACAGTGAAAAAAAAAAAAAAAGAAGGATTTCACAGCATTAAACAGTATTATTACAGTGAAATATTGTATTGAAATATGTATTGAAGATTTGGTTACTAAATACCATGAGTTAAAACCAACAAAATATCAAAGTATAATGGTTATAATTTAATGTTGTGTGGACTTTAGCATTATGATGTTTATTAGGCGTTGGGTTTTGGTTACCTTACCTCATGACTAAATGTTGGTGTTTGATGTCAATAAGAAATGTACATGTATACCTGTACTAACAATGTTGTTCTTTTTCCACTAGATGTCAGTACACTATAAAAGTAGTAGAATTTTTTGAAAAACATCTGGAGCAGAATTGATGAGGTGTTCTGCCTTATTAAGTGTTATTAGACTTCCAGATTGATTTATAAAAGGCATATTAATTTGCATATTAACTGTCGAGTTGATATAATCCCAAATCATAGTAATTCATACACAGTCCCATTTTATATTACACTGTAGGCTATCAGAAAGTTAGTTTATTATATGTAAATATAATTTACAGAAATAAATATTTATGAATAGATATTTAGAGATTCAGTTTTTCTGTGTAGGCTACTTCAAGTATACATATAGCAAAAGCAAATAGTGAAACATGCACCAAATAAATGCACCAAAGAAGCTTCCTAAAATATATTTTTATTTTATTTGTATAGAAAAGGTCCACTGATAAATGTAAAGGATAGTAAAAGTCTTTGGACTTAAATCTGTCATAAAAATTAAAACAAACCTTTATCTGATGATGTTTGGGATGCAGGCTATTGTTGCAAGATAATGTGTACTGAAATAGTGAATCAGTTTTATTACTGAAAGATTTTATTTTATTTATTTCAAGTTATAGTAAAATATAACTTCTTATTTCTTTAATTTGATATTGGGAGAAATATGACCCATATGTGTGTATTAGTCAGATATTCACAAGAAATACAGTTAATAACCAGTAATAGTTATATTAAGACTAGTGAGACAAGTGATAATGATATAATTTACGTTAATACTTATCATATGATATTATGAGCCTATAATATAGGCTACAAGACCTACTATATAGCCTATTACATATAATATATAGGCCTATTAAAATACGTATGAAGTGTCTAAAAATTAATGTTTACTATAATAAAGTACCTGGAATAAACTTCTGGCATTTTTGGTTGATGTTATAGCGCACACAGTTGTTTCCGCACGGAAATATGATGGTTTGCTCATCAAAATACAACAAATTATTCCTCACTCCTGTCCGCAATCCGAATATATAATGAGACTGTGCCACTACAGTAGCCATCTTGACAAAATGATTAGCTAACAGTTTGTAGAAAAATACGATTTAAATGAGTTGTCTGGTTTGTTTGACGTTGAAATCTTGTTGAAATCTGTTTAACGCTGCAGTAGAGTGACTGGTCGAGATATGTGTTTAATGCCCGTGCGCTGGCTTCGCCGAGTAACCTTGAAATTGTACATTCGTTGAAAAACAAATATTTCTTAGTTGAGCTCTTAATGAAAAAATATTTATATTTAACAATGTTTTGAACGAAACAAATATTACCTGCAAAATAAAACAAATAATGGTCAAATGAATTGAAACTAAGACAAATGTTTTATTGGATGAGGCACTCACCGCTTGAAAACCTTTTATTAATGTGTACATGCATTCATATAAAGCATGTACAATTTCAATTAAATATTTGAAATGACACAACATTTAGCAAATATGCTACATAAATAGTCAATTTGGTAGCAACTGGGTGGTTGCTGTGGGGAACACGGTGGAGCAAGTGTTCTCTGTGGGATCTTGGCAGGCACAGACACTCCCTTTTGGATATTCTTCTGCCTCTGCTGCTTTGGGATCCTGAGGTTTGCGGAAGACACAAGCACTGGTGCATTTTGCAAATGCTGCCTCAGCAGCTCAGGGTTTTTAGGATTTCTCCTCTTGGAGATCTTGTCTGGCATTGGTGCTCCATGTGAGGAGCATGTGAGCACCTTTGAGGAAGCCACTGGTGCCCTCTGTAGTGACTGGATGGGTGTGGGTGTTTCTAAAGCGGCCTTTTTCAGATGGTGAGTCAAATATTCGGGGATCCTGAGTTTTCCTCTTTTTTGGGACCCTATGGGCACAGGTGCTCCCTTTGGGCACGCAGCAGGCACAGGTGCTCCCTTTGGAGATGCAGCAGGCACAGGTGCTCCCTTTGGAGATGCAGCAGGCACAGGTGCTCGCTTTGGAGATGCAGCAGGCACAGGTGCTCGCTTTGGGGACACAACAGGCACAGGTGCTGAGTGCTGAGCTTTCTCCAATGTATCACCGAAGACCAGGGATGAGGTGAGGTCCTCTTTTTTAGCACTGGGAGAGTTCCGCTGCCTCCACTGCTTTGTGGTCTTCAGTTCTCCCTTCTCAGATGCTTCACTGAAGACCAGGGATGAGGTGAGGTCCTCTTTTTTAGCACTGGGAGAGTTCCGCTGCCTCCACTGCTTTGTGGTCTTCAGTTCTCCCTTCTCAGATGCTTCACTGAAGACCAGGGATGAGGTGAGGTCCTCTTTTTTAGCACTGGGAGAGTTCCGCTGCCTCCACTGCTTTGTGGTCTTCAGTTCTCCCTTCTCAGATGCTTCACTGAAGACCAGGGATGAGGTGAGGTCCTCTTTTTTAGCACTGGGAGAGTTCCGCTGCCTCCACTGCTTTGTGGTCTTCAGTTCTCCCTTCTCAGATGCTTCACTGAAGACCAGGGATGAGATGAGGTCCTCTTTTTTAGCACTGGGAGAGTTCTGCTGCCTCCACTGCTTCGTGGTCTTCAGTTTTCCCTCCTCATATTTCCGATCTGAGAAGCCTGAGTGCTGGGAATGAGCCTTCTCAGATGCATCACTGAAGACCAGGGATGTGGGGCATGATGTTTCTCCTTCCTCCACTGTTTCCCACCACTGGTCTGAGATGAGGTCCTCATAGTCAGGATACTCAGATATGGGGTCTGAAACTTCCATTATCGCCCACCACCGCCCCGCAGCAAGGGCCGTATTGAGCTCATCTGACAATTCAGTTGATGAGGACTGCTCTGCACTCTCAAAAATGATGGGCATGGTTGACATACTCGAAAATGAACTAGAAGTGAACAATACTTCTTGCAATTTATATCTGTGAAACACTATGAAAGAAAGAGAAACAGAAGAGATTATTTGAATAATCAATTTTGTATCAATTTCCCTACTAATATGCACAACTCAGATGCACATAATGTAAATGTATATAGTAATTTCACAATCGCCGACTCGCTACAAGAAGAATAAATCCGCTGCACTATTTATACTCACGATCATTATGACGTAACAGTCGACAGTTGACGTCACAGTCGGCCAATTGACGTCACAGTCGGCCACCCGAGTTGACGTAACAGTCGGCCACACGGGTGACGTCACAGTCGACCACACGAGTTTGTGAGGGATGGAAGACCTAGGCTGTTTCGCTGTATTAAAAGTGAACATGCAATACAAACAAAGACTGACTTAGCTTTTTTAATTCATGATTGTTCATACAAAAACTAGCACTGTTTATTATTTATTTTTAGCATTTGCAGCTGGTGCATAAACGGGAGCAAGTGAAGCTGAGATGCATTTTGTTATTAAGAAAACAGACCACTTTTTTATTTTTATTTAATTTTTTACAGATATTACAATAAAAGCACATTTCTGAAACAGAATATAATTCACAAAAAAAGTTCCTGTAGGCTATCCTTGTTTTTTTCTATGTATGACAATTATTTAAAAAAAGCAACAGATAGGACGAGAAAGAGTGCTGTCCCGAACATCAGCAGGACGTTTTTTTTTTATATATTAAGTCGTAAATATTACATGACTTACATTTTGCTCTATATATCGGCAACGAAAATAGTTCCAAATAAATCTATAAATCGTTGCTCATCTTTGAGAAACAGTTTCCCTGACTGAAAACGTTCCATACGTTTAGCGGCTTTAGATGCTCTCTGAAGCGCAGACAGAGGAGCGAAACATAACGATATCTCTTGTCAAAAAAAAAACTGCTTCTTTCAGCAGGTTATTTTCGCTATGTAATATGTATTGATTGAAAAAATGGAGAATAATAAAATTCGGATTTCAAACGCCACGCCGAGTTTATGAAACTCAAATTAAGATTATATTTACAGTGAATTTAGAGAATCAGTAGGCTATGGGCTGCCGGTGGTGCTTGAGACTATATTTCAAGAGTTCAGATGCAAAAAGCCTCTAAGTGCCATCTGAAATTTTCTTCTAGAATGATCATTTTTATCAAGCTCGTATATTTAAGTTCAGTAATTTCACTTAAATGGCAATGAAAATGAATTGTCATTTAAGTGAAATTACTGAACTTAAATAATACGAGATTGATAAAAATGATCATTCTAGAAGAAAATTTCAGATGGCACTTAGAGGCTTTTGCATCTGAACTCTTCATTTGTCATTCTGTGTTTCTGTGAAAAAATACTAACAATAATGAAGCTAAGAATAGGATACGTATACGGGGGAAAGAGGTTGCTAATGCAATGCTAAATAAGATATTATGTAGCCTACAATAACAATTTTATAGAAAGAAATAACATTACGATGTCTAGAAATCAATTTCAATAGTAACGTTACATTGGGTTTAATTTGTCTTTTGATGAGATCTACAAATATATATTGTTAGAACCAAGAATTTCCATGGGAATATATCCATATTAGCCTAATGTGCTAATTAATGTGTGTTGTCATTGACAAATAAATAAATATACAGTTTACATATCTATATATAGAAAGAAAAATATTTCCAAAACAATACACACACACACACACTGAAAAAAAGGTTTTCATTCATCCAATAAAAAAAAATGTAGGGTTCACATCTATATTTTACACTGTTAGAAATTACCAGCATTTCACAATAATTAACAGTATTATTTTACAGTAACTTGTTGTAATTAAGTTTCCCTGTAATATCCCAACGAATACCTGTCAAAACTACAGTATCCTTGGATTTTACAGCATTTAACTCTTATTTTACAGTAAAATATTGCAATCTAAAACCTGCTGTTATATCACAACAAGGTCTGTAATATCACAGCAACACAGTGAAAAAAAAAAAAAAAAAGGATTTCACAGCATTAAACAGTATTATTACAGTGAAATATTGTATTGAAATATGTATTGAAGATTTGGTTACTAAATACCATGAGTTAAAACCAACAAAATATCAAAGTATAATGGTTATAATTTAATGTTGTGTGGACTTTAGCATTATGATGTTTATTAGGCGTTGGGTTTTGGTTACCTTACCTCATGACTAAATGTTGGTGTTTGATGTCAATAAGAAATGTACATGTATACCTGTACTAACAATGTTGTTCTTTTTCCACTAGATGTCAGTACACTATAAAAGTAGTAGAATTTTTTGAAAAACATCTGGAGCAGAATTGATGAGGTGTTCTGCCTTATTAAGTGTTATTAGACTTCCAGATTGATTTATAAAAGGCATATTAATTTGCATATTAACTGTCGAGTTGATATAATCCCAAATCATAGTAATTCATACACAGTCCCATTTTATATTACACTGTAGGCTATCAGAAAGTTAGTTTATTATATGTAAATATAATTTACAGAAATAAATATTTATGAATAGATATTTAGAGATTCAGTTTTTCTGTGTAGGCTACTTCAAGTATACATATAGCAAAAGCAAATAGTGAAACATGCACCAAATAAATGCACCAAAGAAGCTTCCTAAAATATATTTTTATTTTATTTGTATAGAAAAGGTCCACTGATAAATGTAAAGGATAGTAAAAGTCTTTGGACTTAAATCTGTCATAAAAATTAAAACAAACCTTTATCTGATGATGTTTGGGATGCAGGCTATTGTTGCAAGATAATGTGTACTGAAATAGTGAATCAGTTTTATTACTGAAAGATTTTATTTTATTTATTTCAAGTTATAGTAAAATATAACTTCTTATTTCTTTAATTTGATATTGGGAGAAATATGACCCATATGTGTGTATTAGTCAGATATTCACAAGAAATACAGTTAATAACCAGTAATAGTTATATTAAGACTAGTGAGACAAGTGATAATGATATAATTTACGTTAATACTTATCATATGATATTATGAGCCTATAATATAGGCTACAAGACCTACTATATAGCCTATTACATATAATATATAGGCCTATTAAAATACGTATGAAGTGTCTAAAAATTAATGTTTACTATAATAAAGTACCTGGAATAAACTTCTGGCATTTTTGGTTGATGTTATAGCGCACACAGTTGTTTCCGCACGGAAATATGATGGTTTGCTCATCAAAATACAACAAATTATTCCTCACTCCTGTCCGCAATCCGAATATATAATGAGACTGTGCCACTACAGTAGCCATCTTGACAAAATGATTAGCTAACAGTTTGTAGAAAAATACGATTTAAATGAGTTGTCTGGTTTGTTTGACGTTGAAATCTTGTTGAAATCTGTTTAACGCTGCAGTAGAGTGACTGGTCGAGATATGTGTTTAATGCCCGTGCGCTGGCTTCGCCGAGTAACCTTGAAATTGTACATTCGTTGAAAAACAAATATTTCTTAGTTGAGCTCTTAATGAAAAAATATTTATATTTAACAATGTTTTGAACGAAACAAATATTACCTGCAAAATAAAACAAATAATGGTCAAATGAATTGAAACTAAGACAAATGTTTTATTGGATGAGGCACTCACCGCTTGAAAACCTTTTATTAATGTGTACATGCATTCATATAAAGCATGTACAATTTCAATTAAATATTTGAAATGACACAACATTTAGCAAATATGCTACATAAATAGTCAATTTGGTAGCAACTGGGTGGTTGCTGTGGGGAACACGGTGGAGCAAGTGTTCTCTGTGGGATCTTGGCAGGCACAGACACTCCCTTTTGGATATTCTTCTGCCTCTGCTGCTTTGGGATCCTGAGGTTTGCGGAAGACACAAGCACTGGTGCATTTTGCAAATGCTGCCTCAGCAGCTCAGGGTTTTTAGGATTTCTCCTCTTGGAGATCTTGTCTGGCATTGGTGCTCCATGTGAGGAGCATGTGAGCACCTTTGAGGAAGCCACTGGTGCCCTCTGTAGTGACTGGATGGGTGTGGGTGTTTCTAAAGCGGCCTTTTTCAGATGGTGAGTCAAATATTCGGGGATCCTGAGTTTTCCTCTTTTTTGGGACCCTATGGGCACAGGTGCTCCCTTTGGGCACGCAGCAGGCACAGGTGCTCCCTTTGGAGATGCAGCAGGCACAGGTGCTCCCTTTGGAGATGCAGCAGGCACAGGTGCTCGCTTTGGAGATGCAGCAGGCACAGGTGCTCGCTTTGGGGACACAACAGGCACAGGTGCTGAGTGCTGAGCTTTCTCCAATGTATCACCGAAGACCAGGGATGAGGTGAGGTCCTCTTTTTTAGCACTGGGAGAGTTCCGCTGCCTCCACTGCTTTGTGGTCTTCAGTTCTCCCTTCTCAGATGCTTCACTGAAGACCAGGGATGAGGTGAGGTCCTCTTTTTTAGCACTGGGAGAGTTCCGCTGCCTCCACTGCTTTGTGGTCTTCAGTTCTCCCTTCTCAGATGCTTCACTGAAGACCAGGGATGAGGTGAGGTCCTCTTTTTTAGCACTGGGAGAGTTCCGCTGCCTCCACTGCTTTGTGGTCTTCAGTTCTCCCTTCTCAGATGCTTCACTGAAGACCAGGGATGAGGTGAGGTCCTCTTTTTTAGCACTGGGAGAGTTCCGCTGCCTCCACTGCTTTGTGGTCTTCAGTTCTCCCTTCTCAGATGCTTCACTGAAGACCAGGGATGAGGTGAGGTCCTCTTTTTTAGCACTGGGAGAGTTCCGCTGCCTCCACTGCTTCGTGGTCTTCAGTTCTCCCTTCTCAGATGCTTCACTGAAGACCAGGGATGAGATGAGGTCCTCTTTTTTAGCACTGGGAGAGTTCTGCTGCCTCCACTGCTTCGTGGTCTTCAGTTTTCCCTCCTCATATTTCCGATCTGAGAAGCCTGAGTGCTGGGAATGAGCCTTCTCAGATGCATCACTGAAGACCAGGGATGTGGGGCATGATGTTTCTCCTTCCTCCACTGTTTCCCACCACTGGTCTGAGATGAGGTCCTCATAGTCAGGATACTCAGATATGGGGTCTGAAACTTCCATTATCGCCCACCACCGCCCCGCAGCAAGGGCCGTATTGAGCTCATCTGACAATTCAGTTGATGAGGACTGCTCTGCACTCTCAAAAATGATGGGCATGGTTGACATACTCGAAAATGAACTAGAAGTGAACAATACTTCTTGCAATTTATATCTGTGAAACACTATGAAAGAAAGAGAAACAGAAGAGATTATTTGAATAATCAATTTTGTATCAATTTCCCTACTAATATGCACAACTCAGATGCACATAATGTAAATGTATATAGTAATTTCACAATCGCCGACTCGCTACAAGAAGAATAAATCCGCTGCACTATTTATACTCACGATCATTATGACGTAACAGTCGACAGTTGACGTCACAGTCGGCCAATTGACGTCACAGTCGGCCACCCGAGTTGACGTAACAGTCGGCCACACGGGTGACGTCACAGTCGACCACACGAGTTTGTGAGGGATGGAAGACCTAGGCTGTTTCGCTGTATTAAAAGTGAACATGCAATACAAACAAAGACTGACTTAGCTTTTTTAATTCATGATTGTTCATACAAAAACTAGCACTGTTTATTATTTATTTTTAGCATTTGCAGCTGGTGCATAAACGGGAGCAAGTGAAGCTGAGATGCATTTTGTTATTAAGAAAACAGACCACTTTTTTATTTTTATTTAATTTTTTACAGATATTACAATAAAAGCACATTTCTGAAACAGAATATAATTCACAAAAAAAGTTCCTGTAGGCTATCCTTGTTTTTTTCTATGTATGACAATTATTTAAAAAAAGCAACAGATAGGACGAGAAAGAGTGCTGTCCCGAACATCAGCAGGACGTTTTTTTTTTATATATTAAGTCGTAAATATTACATGACTTACATTTTGCTCTATATATCGGCAACGAAAATAGTTCCAAATAAATCTATAAATCGTTGCTCATCTTTGAGAAACAGTTTCCCTGACTGAAAACGTTCCATACGTTTAGCGGCTTTAGATGCTCTCTGAAGCGCAGACAGAGGAGCGAAACATAACGATATCTCTTGTCAAAAAAAAAACTGCTTCTTTCAGCAGGTTATTTTCGCTATGTAATATGTATTGATTGAAAAAATGGAGAATAATAAAATTCGGATTTCAAACGCCACGCCGAGTTTATGAAACTCAAATTAAGATTATATTTACAGTGAATTTAGAGAATCAGTAGGCTATGGGCTGCCGGTGGTGCTTGAGACTATATTTCAAGAGTTCAGATGCAAAAAGCCTCTAAGTGCCATCTGAAATTTTCTTCTAGAATGATCATTTTTATCAAGCTCGTATATTTAAGTTCAGTAATTTCACTTAAATGGCAATGAAAATGAATTGTCATTTAAGTGAAATTACTGAACTTAAATATACGAGATTGATAAAAATGATCATTCTAGAAGAAAATTTCAGATGGCACTTAGAGGCTTTTGCATCTGAACTCTTCATTTGTCATTCTGTGTTTCTGTGAAAAAATACTAACAATAATGAAGCTAAGAATAGGATACGTATACGGGGGAAAGAGGTTGCTAATGCAATAAGATATTATGTAGCCTACAATAACAATTTTATAGAAAGAAATAACATTACGATGTCTAGAAATCAATTTCAATAGTAACGTTACATTGGGTTTAATTTGTCTTTTGATGAGATCTACAAATATATATTGTTAGAACCAAGAATTTCCATGGGAATATATCCATATTAGCCTAATGTGCTAATTAATGTGTGTTGTCATTGACAAATAAATAAATATACAGTTTACATATCTATATATAGAAAGAAAAATATTTCCAAAACAATACACACACACACACTGAAAAAAAGGTTTTCATTCATCCAATAAAAAAAAATGTAGGGTTCACATCTATATTTTACACTGTTAGAAATTACCAGCATTTCACAATAATTAACAGTATTATTTTACAGTAACTTGTTGTAATTAAGTTTCCCTGTAATATCCCAACGAATACCTGTAAAAACTACAGTATCCTTGGATTTTACAGCATTTAACTCTTATTTTACAGTAAAATATTGCAATCTAAAACCTGCTGTTATATCACAACAAGGTCTGTAATATCACAGCAACACAGTGAAAAAAAAAAAAAAAAAGGATTTCACAGCATTAAACAGTATTATTACAGTGAAATATTGTATTGAAATATGTATTGAAGATTTGGTTACTAAATACCATGAGTTAAAACCAACAAAATATCAAAGTATAATGGTTATAATTTAATGTTGTGTGGACTTTAGCATTATGATGTTTATTAGGCGTTGGGTTTTGGTTACCTTACCTCATGACTAAATGTTGGTGTTTGATGTCAATAAGAAATGTACTGTATACCTGTACTAACAATGTTGTTCTTTTTCCACTAGATGTCAGTACACTATAAAAGTAGTAGAATTTTTTGAAAAACATCTGGAGCAGAATTGATGAGGTGTTCTGCCTTATTAAGTGTTATTAGACTTCCAGATTGATTTATAAAAGGCATATTAATTTGCATATTAACTGTCGAGTTGATATAATCCCAAATCATAGTCATTCATACACAGTCCCATTTTATATTACACTGTAGGCTATCAGAAAGTTAGTTTATTATATGTAAATATAATTTACAGAAATAAATATTTATGAATAGATATTTAGAGATTCAGTTTTTCTGTGTAGGCTACTTCAAGTATACATATAGCAAAAGCAAATAGTGAAACATGCACCAAATAAATGCACCAAAGAAGCTTCCTAAAATATATTTTTATTTTATTTGTATAGAAAAGGTCCACTGATAAATGTAAAGGATAGTAAAAGTCTTTGGACTTAAATCTGTCATAAAAATTAAAACAAACCTTTATCTGATGATGTTTGGGATGCAGGCTATTGTTGCAAGATAATGTGTACTGAAATAGTGAATCAGTTTTATTACTGAAAGATTTTATTTTATTTATTTCAAGTTATAGTAAAATATAACTTCTTATTTCTTTAATTTGATATTGGGAGAAATATGACCCATATGTGTGTATTAGTCAGATATTCACAAGAAATACAGTTAATAACCAGTAATAGTTATATTAAGACTAGTGAGACAAGTGATAATGATATAATTTACGTTAATACTTATCATATGATATTATGAGCCTATAATATAGGCTACAAGACCTACTATATAGCCTATTACATATAATATATAGGCCTATTAAAATACGTATGAAGTGTCCAAAAATTAATGTTTACTATAATAAAGTACCTGGAATAAACTTCTGGCATTTTTGGTTGATGTTATAGCGCACACAGTTGTTTCCGCACGGAAATATGATGGTTTGCTCATCAAAATACAACAAATTATTCCTCACTCCTGTCCGCAATCCGAATATATAATGAGACTGTGCCACTACAGTAGCCATCTTGACAAAATGATTAGCTAACAGTTTGTAGAAAAATACGATTTAAATGAGTTGTCTGGTTTGTTTGACGTTGAAATCTTGTTGAAATCTGTTTAACGCTGCAGTAGAGTGACTGGTCGAGATATGTGTTTAATGCCCGTGCGCTGGCTTCGCCGAGTAACCTTGAAATTGTACATTCGTTGAAAAACAAATATTTCTTAGTTGAGCTCTTAATGAAAAAATATTTATATTTAACAATGTTTTGAACGAAACAAATATTACCTGCAAAATAAAACAAATAATGGTCAAATGAATTGAAACTAAGACAAATGTTTTATTGGATGAGGCACTCACCGCTTGAAAACCTTTTATTAATGTGTACATGCATTCATATAAAGCATGTACAATTTCAATTAAATATTTGAAATGACACAACATTTAGCAAATATGCTACATAAATAGTCAATTTGGTAGCAACTGGGTGGTTGCTGTGGGGAACACGGTGGAGCAAGTGTTCTCTGTGGGATCTTGGCAGGCACAGACACTCCCTTTTGGATATTCTTCTGCCTCTGCTGCTTTGGGATCCTGAGGTTTGCGGAAGACACAAGCACTGGTGCATTTTGCAAATGCTGCCTCAGCAGCTCAGGGTTTTTAGGATTTCTCCTCTTGGAGATCTTGTCTGGCATTGGTGCTCCATGTGAGGAGCATGTGAGCACCTTTGAGGAAGCCACTGGTGCCCTCTGTAGTGACTGGATGGGTGTGGGTGTTTCTAAAGCGGCCTTTTTCAGATGGTGAGTCAAATATTCGGGGATCCTGAGTTTTCCTCTTTTTTGGGAACCTATGGGCACAGGTGCTCCCTTTGGGCACGCAGCAGGCACAGGTGCTCCCTTTGGAGATGCAGCAGGCACAGGTGCTCCCTTTGGAGATGCAGCAGGCACAGGTGCTCCCTTTGGAGATGCAGCAGGCACAGGTGCTCGCTTTGGAGATGCAGCAGGCACAGGTGCTCGCTTTGGGGACACAACAGGCACAGGTGCTGAGTGCTGAGCTTTCTCCAATGTATCACCGAAGACCAGGGATGAGGTGAGGTCCTCTTTTTTAGCACTGGGAGAGTTCTGCTGCCTCCACTGCTTTGTGGTCTTCAGTTCTCCCTTCTCAGATGCTTCACTGAAGACCAGGGATGAGGTGAGGTCCTCTTTTTTAGCACTGGGAGAGTTCCGCTGCCTCCACTGCTTTGTGGTCTTCAGTTCTCCCTTCTCAGATGCTTCACTGAAGACCAGGGATGAGGTGAGGTCCTCTTTTTTAGCACTGGGAGAGTTCCGCTGCCTCCACTGCTTTGTGGTCTTCAGTTCTCCCTTCTCAGATGCTTCACTGAAGACCAGGGATGAGGTGAGGTCCTCTTTTTTAGCACTGGGAGAGTTCCGCTGCCTCCACTGCTTTGTGGTCTTCAGTTCTCCCTTCTCAGATGCTTCACTGAAGACCAGGGATGAGGTGAGGTCCTCTTTTTTAGCACTGGGAGAGTTCCGCTGCCTCCACTGCTTCGTGGTCTTCAGTTCTCCCTTCTCAGATGCTTCACTGAAGACCAGGGATGAGATGAGGTCCTCTTTTTTAGCACTGGGAGAGTTCTGCTGCCTCCACTGCTTCGTGGTCTTCAGTTTTCCCTCCTCATATTTCCGATCTGAGAAGCCTGAGTGCTGGGAATGAGCCTTCTCAGATGCATCACTGAAGACCAGGGATGTGGGGCATGATGTTTCTCCTTCCTCCACTGTTTCCCACCACTGGTCTGAGATGAGGTCCTCATAGTCAGGATACTCAGATATGGGGTCTGAAACTTCCATTATCGCCCACCACCGCCCCGCAGCAAGGGCCGTATTGAGCTCATCTGACAATTCAGTTGATGAGGACTGCTCTGCACTCTCAAAAATGATGGGCATGGTTGACATACTCGAAAATGAACTAGAAGTGAACAATACTTCTTGCAATTTATATCTGTGAAACACTATGAAAGAAAGAGAAACAGAAGAGATTATTTGAATAATCAATTTTGTATCAATTTCCCTACTAATATGCACAACTCAGATGCACATAATGTAAATGTATATAGTAATTTCACAATCGCCGACTCGCTACAAGAAGAATAAATCCGCTGCACTATTTATACTCACGATCATTATGACGTAACAGTCGACAGTTGACGTCACAGTCGGCCAATTGACGTCACAGTCGGCCACCCGAGTTGACGTCACAGTTGGCCACCCGAGTTGACGTAACAGTCGGCCACACGAGTGACGTCACAGTCGACCACACGAGTTTGTGAGGGATGGAAGACCTAGGCTGTTTCGCTGTATTAAAAGTGAACATGCAATACAAACAAAGACTGACTTAGCTTTTTTAATTCATGATTGTTCATACAAAAACTAGCACTGTTTATTATTTATTTTTAGCATTTGCAGCTGGTGCATAAACGGGAGCAAGTGAAGCTGAGATGCATTTTGTTATTAAGAAAACAGACCACTTTTTTATTTTTATTTAATTTTTTACAGATATTACAATAAAAGCACATTTCTGAAACAGAATATAATTCACAAAAAAAGTTCCTGTAGGCTATCCTTGTTTTTTTCTATGTATGACAATTATTTTAAAAAAGCAACAGATAGGACGAGAAAGAGTGCTGTCCCGAACATCAGCAGGACGTTTTTTTTTTATATATTAAGTCGTAAATATTACATGACTTACATTTTGCTCTATATATCGGCAACGAAAATAGTTCCAAATAAATCTATAAATCGTTGCTCATCTTTGAGAAACAGTTTCCCTGACTGAAAACGTTCCATACGTTTAGCGGCTTTAGATGCTCTCTGAAGCGCAGACAGAGGAGCGAAACATAACGATATCTCTTGTCAAAAAAAAAACTGCTTCTTTCAGCAGGTTATTTTCGCTATGTAATATGTATTGATTGAAAAAATGGAGAATAATAAAATTCGGATTTCAAACGCCACGCCGAGTTTATGAAACTCAAATTAAGATTATATTTACAGTGAATTTAGAGAATCAGTAGGCTTTGGGCTGCCGGTGGTGCTTGAGACTATATTTCAAGAGTTCAGATGCAAAAAGCCTCTAAGTGCCATCTGAAATTTTCTTCTAGAATGATCATTTTTATCAAGCTCGTATATTTAAGTTCAGTAATTTCACTTAAATGGCAATGAAAATGAATTGTCATTTAAGTGAAATTACTGAACTTAAATATACGAGATTGATAAAAATGATCATTCTAGAAGAAAATTTCAGATGGCACTTAGAGGCTTTTGCATCTGAACTCTTCATTTGTCATTCTGTGTTTCTGTGAAAAAATACTAACAATAATGAAGCTAAGAATAGGATACGTATACGGGGGAAAGAGGTTGCTAATGCAATGCTAAATAAGATATTATGTAGCCTACAATAACAATTTTATAGAAAGAAATAACATTACGATGTCTAGAAATCAATTTCAATAGTAACGTTACATTGGGTTTAATTTGTCTTTTGATGAGATCTACAAATATATATTGTTAGAACCAAGAATTTCCATGGGAATATATCCATATTAGCCTAATGTGCTAATTAATGTGTGTTGTCATTGACAAATAAATAAATATACAGTTTACATATCTATATATAGAAAGAAAAATATTTCCAAAACAATACACACACACACACACTGAAAAAAAGGTTTTCATTCATCCAATAAAAAAAAATGTAGGGTTCACATCTATATTTTACACTGTTAGAAATTACCAGCATTTCACAATAATTAACAGTATTATTTTACAGTAACTTGTTGTAATTAAGTTTCCCTGTAATATCCCAACGAATACCTGTCAAAACTACAGTATCCTTGGATTTTACAGCATTTAACTCTTATTTTACAGTAAAATATTGCAATCTAAAACCTGCTGTTATATCACAACAAGGTCTGTAATATCACAGCAACACAGTGAAAAAAAAAAAAAGAAAAGGATTTCACAGCATTAAACAGTATTATTACAGTGAAATATTGTATTGAAATATGTATTGAAGATTTGGTTACTAAATACCATGAGTTAAAACCAACAAAATATCAAAGTATAATGGTTATAATTTAATGTTGTGTGGACTTTAGCATTATGATGTTTATTAGGCGTTGGGTTTTGGTTACCTTACCTCATGACTAAATGTTGGTGTTTGATGTCAATAAGAAATGTACATGTATACCTGTACTAACAATGTTGTTCTTTTTCCACTAGATGTCAGTACACTATAAAAGTAGTAGAATTTTTTGAAAAACATCTGGAGCAGAATTGATGAGGTGTTCTGCCTTATTAAGTGTTATTAGACTTCCAGATTGATTTATAAAAGGCATATTAATTTGCATATTAACTGTCGAGTTGATATAATCCCAAATCATAGTAATTCATACACAGTCCCATTTTATATTACACTGTAGGCTATCAGAAAGTTAGTTTATTATATGTAAATATAATTTACAGAAATAAATATTTATGAATAGATATTTAGAGATTCAGTTTTTCTGTGTAGGCTACTTCAAGTATACATATAGCAAAAGCAAATAGTGAAACATGCACCAAATAAATGCACCAAAGAAGCTTCCTAAAATATATTTTTATTTTATTTGTATAGAAAAGGTCCACTGATAAATGTAAAGGATAGTAAAAGTCTTTGGACTTAAATCTGTCATAAAAATTAAAACAAACCTTTATCTGATGATGTTTGGGATGCAGGCTATTGTTGCAAGATAATGTGTACTGAAATAGTGAATCAGTTTTATTACTGAAAGATTTTATTTTATTTATTTCAAGTTATAGTAAAATATAACTTCTTATTTCTTTAATTTGATATTGGGAGAAATATGACCCATATGTGTGTATTAGTCAGATATTCACAAGAAATACAGTTAATAACCAGTAATAGTTATATTAAGACTAGTGAGACAAGTGATAATGATATAATTTACGTTAATACTTATCATATGATATTATGAGCCTATAATATAGGCTACAAGACCTACTATATAGCCTATTACATATAATATATAGGCCTATTAAAATACGTATGAAGTGTCTAAAAATTAATGTTTACTATAATAAAGTACCTGGAATAAACTTCTGGCATTTTTGGTTGATGTTATAGCGCACACAGTTGTTTCCGCACGGAAATATGATGGTTTGCTCATCAAAATACAACAAATTATTCCTCACTCCTGTCCGCAATCCGAATATATAATGAGACTGTGCCACTACAGTAGCCATCTTGACAAAATGATTAGCTAACAGTTTGTAGAAAAATACGATTTAAATGAGTTGTCTGGTTTGTTTGACGTTGAAATCTTGTTGAAATCTGTTTAACGCTGCAGTAGAGTGACTGGTCGAGATATGTGTTTAATGCCCGTGCGCTGGCTTCGCCGAGTAACCTTGAAATTGTACATTCGTTGAAAAACAAATATTTCTTAGTTGAGCTCTTAATGAAAAAATATTTATATTTAACAATGTTTTGAACGAAACAAATATTACCTGCAAAATAAAACAAATAATGGTCAAATGAATTGAAACTAAGACAAATGTTTTATTGGATGAGGCACTCACCGCTTGAAAACCTTTTATTAATGTGTACATGCATTCATATAAAGCATGTACAATTTCAATTAAATATTTGAAATGACACAACATTTAGCAAATATGCTACATAAATAGTCAATTTGGTAGCAACTGGGTGGTTGCTGTGGGGAACACGGTGGAGCAAGTGTTCTCTGTGGGATCTTGGCAGGCACAGACACTCCCTTTTGGATATTCTTCTGCCTCTGCTGCTTTGGGATCCTGAGGTTTGCGGAAGACACAAGCACTGGTGCATTTTGCAAATGCTGCCTCAGCAGCTCAGGGTTTTTAGGATTTCTCCTCTTGGAGATCTTGTCTGGCATTGGTGCTCCATGTGAGGAGCATGTGAGCACCTTTGAGGAAGCCACTGGTGCCCTCTGTAGTGACTGGATGGGTGTGGGTGTTTCTAAAGCGGCCTTTTTCAGATGGTGAGTCAAATATTCGGGGATCCTGAGTTTTCCTCTTTTTTGGGACCCTATGGGCACAGGTGCTCCCTTTGGGCACGCAGCAGGCACAGGTGCTCCCTTTGGAGATGCAGCAGGCACAGGTGCTCCCTTTGGAGATGCAGCAGGCACAGGTGCTCGCTTTGGAGATGCAGCAGGCACAGGTGCTCGCTTTGGGGACACAACAGGCACAGGTGCTGAGTGCTGAGCTTTCTCCAATGTATCACCGAAGACCAGGGATGAGGTGAGGTCCTCTTTTTTAGCACTGGGAGAGTTCCGCTGCCTCCACTGCTTTGTGGTCTTCAGTTCTCCCTTCTCAGATGCTTCACTGAAGACCAGGGATGAGGTGAGGTCCTCTTTTTTAGCACTGGGAGAGTTCCGCTGCCTCCACTGCTTTGTGGTCTTCAGTTCTCCCTTCTCAGATGCTTCACTGAAGACCAGGGATGAGGTGAGGTCCTCTTTTTTAGCACTGGGAGAGTTCCGCTGCCTCCACTGCTTTGTGGTCTTCAGTTCTCCCTTCTCAGATGCTTCACTGAAGACCAGGGATGAGGTGAGGTCCTCTTTTTTAGCACTGGGAGAGTTCCGCTGCCTCCACTGCTTTGTGGTCTTCAGTTCTCCCTTCTCAGATGCTTCACTGAAGACCAGGGATGAGGTGAGGTCCTCTTTTTTAGCACTGGGAGAGTTCCGCTGCCTCCACTGCTTCGTGGTCTTCAGTTCTCCCTTCTCAGATGCTTCACTGAAGACCAGGGATGAGATGAGGTCCTCTTTTTTAGCACTGGGAGAGTTCTGCTGCCTCCACTGCTTCGTGGTCTTCAGTTTTCCCTCCTCATATTTCCGATCTGAGAAGCCTGAGTGCTGGGAATGAGCCTTCTCAGATGCATCACTGAAGACCAGGGATGTGGGGCATGATGTTTCTCCTTCCTCCACTGTTTCCCACCACTGGTCTGAGATGAGGTCCTCATAGTCAGGATACTCAGATATGGGGTCTGAAACTTCCATTATCGCCCACCACCGCCCCGCAGCAAGGGCCGTATTGAGCTCATCTGACAATTCAGTTGATGAGGACTGCTCTGCACTCTCAAAAATGATGGGCATGGTTGACATACTCGAAAATGAACTAGAAGTGAACAATACTTCTTGCAATTTATATCTGTGAAACACTATGAAAGAAAGAGAAACAGAAGAGATTATTTGAATAATCAATTTTGTATCAATTTCCCTACTAATATGCACAACTCAGATGCACATAATGTAAATGTATATAGTAATTTCACAATCGCCGACTCGCTACAAGAAGAATAAATCCGCTGCACTATTTATACTCACGATCATTATGACGTAACAGTCGACAGTTGACGTCACAGTCGGCCAATTGACGTCACAGTCGGCCACCCGAGTTGACGTAACAGTCGGCCACACGGGTGACGTCACAGTCGACCACACGAGTTTGTGAGGGATGGAAGACCTAGGCTGTTTCGCTGTATTAAAAGTGAACATGCAATACAAACAAAGACTGACTTAGCTTTTTTAATTCATGATTGTTCATACAAAAACTAGCACTGTTTATTATTTATTTTTAGCATTTGCAGCTGGTGCATAAACGGGAGCAAGTGAAGCTGAGATGCATTTTGTTATTAAGAAAACAGACCACTTTTTTATTTTTATTTAATTTTTTACAGATATTACAATAAAAGCACATTTCTGAAACAGAATATAATTCACAAAAAAAGTTCCTGTAGGCTATCCTTGTTTTTTTCTATGTATGACAATTATTTAAAAAAAGCAACAGATAGGACGAGAAAGAGTGCTGTCCCGAACATCAGCAGGACGTTTTTTTTTTATATATTAAGTCGTAAATATTACATGACTTACATTTTGCTCTATATATCGGCAACGAAAATAGTTCCAAATAAATCTATAAATCGTTGCTCATCTTTGAGAAACAGTTTCCCTGACTGAAAACGTTCCATACGTTTAGCGGCTTTAGATGCTCTCTGAAGCGCAGACAGAGGAGCGAAACATAACGATATCTCTTGTCAAAAAAAAAACTGCTTCTTTCAGCAGGTTATTTTCGCTATGTAATATGTATTGATTGAAAAAATGGAGAATAATAAAATTCGGATTTCAAACGCCACGCCGAGTTTATGAAACTCAAATTAAGATTATATTTACAGTGAATTTAGAGAATCAGTAGGCTATGGGCTGCCGGTGGTGCTTGAGACTATATTTCAAGAGTTCAGATGCAAAAAGCCTCTAAGTGCCATCTGAAATTTTCTTCTAGAATGATCATTTTTATCAAGCTCGTATATTTAAGTTCAGTAATTTCACTTAAATGGCAATGAAAATGAATTGTCATTTAAGTGAAATTACTGAACTTAAATATACGAGATTGATAAAAATGATCATTCTAGAAGAAAATTTCAGATGGCACTTAGAGGCTTTTGCATCTGAACTCTTCATTTGTCATTCTGTGTTTCTGTGAAAAAATACTAACAATAATGAAGCTAAGAATAGGATACGTATACGGGGGAAAGAGGTTGCTAATGCAATAAGATATTATGTAGCCTACAATAACAATTTTATAGAAAGAAATAACATTACGATGTCTAGAAATCAATTTCAATAGTAACGTTACATTGGGTTTAATTTGTCTTTTGATGAGATCTACAAATATATATTGTTAGAACCAAGAATTTCCATGGGAATATATCCATATTAGCCTAATGTGCTAATTAATGTGTGTTGTCATTGACAAATAAATAAATATACAGTTTACATATCTATATATAGAAAGAAAAATATTTCCAAAACAATACACACACACACACTGAAAAAAAGGTTTTCATTCATCCAATAAAAAAAAATGTAGGGTTCACATCTATATTTTACACTGTTAGAAATTACCAGCATTTCACAATAATTAACAGTATTATTTTACAGTAACTTGTTGTAATTAAGTTTCCCTGTAATATCCCAACGAATACCTGTAAAAACTACAGTATCCTTGGATTTTACAGCATTTAACTCTTATTTTACAGTAAAATATTGCAATCTAAAACCTGCTGTTATATCACAACAAGGTCTGTAATATCACAGCAACACAGTGAAAAAAAAAAAAAAAAAGGATTTCACAGCATTAAACAGTATTATTACAGTGAAATATTGTATTGAAATATGTATTGAAGATTTGGTTACTAAATACCATGAGTTAAAACCAACAAAATATCAAAGTATAATGGTTATAATTTAATGTTGTGTGGACTTTAGCATTATGATGTTTATTAGGCGTTGGGTTTTGGTTACCTTACCTCATGACTAAATGTTGGTGTTTGATGTCAATAAGAAATGTACTGTATACCTGTACTAACAATGTTGTTCTTTTTCCACTAGATGTCAGTACACTATAAAAGTAGTAGAATTTTTTGAAAAACATCTGGAGCAGAATTGATGAGGTGTTCTGCCTTATTAAGTGTTATTAGACTTCCAGATTGATTTATAAAAGGCATATTAATTTGCATATTAACTGTCGAGTTGATATAATCCCAAATCATAGTCATTCATACACAGTCCCATTTTATATTACACTGTAGGCTATCAGAAAGTTAGTTTATTATATGTAAATATAATTTACAGAAATAAATATTTATGAATAGATATTTAGAGATTCAGTTTTTCTGTGTAGGCTACTTCAAGTATACATATAGCAAAAGCAAATAGTGAAACATGCACCAAATAAATGCACCAAAGAAGCTTCCTAAAATATATTTTTATTTTATTTGTATAGAAAAGGTCCACTGATAAATGTAAAGGATAGTAAAAGTCTTTGGACTTAAATCTGTCATAAAAATTAAAACAAACCTTTATCTGATGATGTTTGGGATGCAGGCTATTGTTGCAAGATAATGTGTACTGAAATAGTGAATCAGTTTTATTACTGAAAGATTTTATTTTATTTATTTCAAGTTATAGTAAAATATAACTTCTTATTTCTTTAATTTGATATTGGGAGAAATATGACCCATATGTGTGTATTAGTCAGATATTCACAAGAAATACAGTTAATAACCAGTAATAGTTATATTAAGACTAGTGAGACAAGTGATAATGATATAATTTACGTTAATACTTATCATATGATATTATGAGCCTATAATATAGGCTACAAGACCTACTATATAGCCTATTACATATAATATATAGGCCTATTAAAATACGTATGAAGTGTCCAAAAATTAATGTTTACTATAATAAAGTACCTGGAATAAACTTCTGGCATTTTTGGTTGATGTTATAGCGCACACAGTTGTTTCCGCACGGAAATATGATGGTTTGCTCATCAAAATACAACAAATTATTCCTCACTCCTGTCCGCAATCCGAATATATAATGAGACTGTGCCACTACAGTAGCCATCTTGACAAAATGATTAGCTAACAGTTTGTAGAAAAATACGATTTAAATGAGTTGTCTGGTTTGTTTGACGTTGAAATCTTGTTGAAATCTGTTTAACGCTGCAGTAGAGTGACTGGTCGAGATATGTGTTTAATGCCCGTGCGCTGGCTTCGCCGAGTAACCTTGAAATTGTACATTCGTTGAAAAACAAATATTTCTTAGTTGAGCTCTTAATGAAAAAATATTTATATTTAACAATGTTTTGAACGAAACAAATATTACCTGCAAAATAAAACAAATAATGGTCAAATGAATTGAAACTAAGACAAATGTTTTATTGGATGAGGCACTCACCGCTTGAAAACCTTTTATTAATGTGTACATGCATTCATATAAAGCATGTACAATTTCAATTAAATATTTGAAATGACACAACATTTAGCAAATATGCTACATAAATAGTCAATTTGGTAGCAACTGGGTGGTTGCTGTGGGGAACACGGTGGAGCAAGTGTTCTCTGTGGGATCTTGGCAGGCACAGACACTCCCTTTTGGATATTCTTCTGCCTCTGCTGCTTTGGGATCCTGAGGTTTGCGGAAGACACAAGCACTGGTGCATTTTGCAAATGCTGCCTCAGCAGCTCAGGGTTTTTAGGATTTCTCCTCTTGGAGATCTTGTCTGGCATTGGTGCTCCATGTGAGGAGCATGTGAGCACCTTTGAGGAAGCCACTGGTGCCCTCTGTAGTGACTGGATGGGTGTGGGTGTTTCTAAAGCGGCCTTTTTCAGATGGTGAGTCAAATATTCGGGGATCCTGAGTTTTCCTCTTTTTTGGGACCCTATGGGCACAGGTGCTCCCTTTGGGCACGCAGCAGGCACAGGTGCTCCCTTTGGAGATGCAGCAGGCACAGGTGCTCGCTTTGGAGATGCAGCAGGCACAGGTGCTCGCTTTGGGGACACAACAGGCACAGGTGCTGAGTGCTGAGCTTTCTCCAATGTATCACCGAAGACCAGGGATGAGGTGAGGTCCTCTTTTTTAGCACTGGGAGAGTTCTGCTGCCTCCACTGCTTTGTGGTCTTCAGTTCTCCCTTCTCAGATGCTTCACTGAAGACCAGGGATGAGGTGAGGTCCTCTTTTTTAGCACTGGGAGAGTTCCGCTGCCTCCACTGCTTTGTGGTCTTCAGTTCTCCCTTCTCAGATGCTTCACTGAAGACCAGGGATGAGGTGAGGTCCTCTTTTTTAGCACTGGGAGAGTTCCGCTGCCTCCACTGCTTTGTGGTCTTCAGTTCTCCCTTCTCAGATGCTTCACTGAAGACCAGGGATGAGGTGAGGTCCTCTTTTTTAGCACTGGGAGAGTTCCGCTGCCTCCACTGCTTTGTGGTCTTCAGTTCTCCCTTCTCAGATGCTTCACTGAAGACCAGGGATGAGGTGAGGTCCTCTTTTTTAGCACTGGGAGAGTTCCGCTGCCTCCACTGCTTCGTGGTCTTCAGTTCTCCCTTCTCAGATGCTTCACTGAAGACCAGGGATGAGATGAGGTCCTCTTTTTTAGCACTGGGAGAGTTCTGCTGCCTCCACTGCTTCGTGGTCTTCAGTTTTCCCTCCTCATATTTCCGATCTGAGAAGCCTGAGTGCTGGGAATGAGCCTTCTCAGATGCATCACTGAAGACCAGGGATGTGGGGCATGATGTTTCTCCTTCCTCCACTGTTTCCCACCACTGGTCTGAGATGAGGTCCTCATAGTCAGGATACTCAGATATGGGGTCTGAAACTTCCATTATCGCCCACCACCGCCCCGCAGCAAGGGCCGTATTGAGCTCATCTGACAATTCAGTTGATGAGGACTGCTCTGCACTCTCAAAAATGATGGGCATGGTTGACATACTCGAAAATGAACTAGAAGTGAACAATACTTCTTGCAATTTATATCTGTGAAACACTATGAAAGAAAGAGAAACAGAAGAGATTATTTGAATAATCAATTTTGTATCAATTTCCCTACTAATATGCACAACTCAGATGCACATAATGTAAATGTATATAGTAATTTCACAATCGCCGACTCGCTACAAGAAGAATAAATCCGCTGCACTATTTATACTCACGATCATTATGACGTAACAGTCGACAGTTGACGTCACAGTCGGCCAATTG
Organism: Leuciscus leuciscus; assembly: GCF_965113295.1. NCBI lineage: Eukaryota > Metazoa > Chordata > Actinopteri > Cypriniformes > Leuciscidae > Leuciscus > Leuciscus leuciscus. The sequence continues at coordinate 17,868,841 of NC_138746.1, read as the reverse complement.
ACGTCACAGTCGGCCACCCGAGTTGACGTCACAGTTGGCCACCCGAGTTGACGTAACAGTCGGCCACACGAGTGACGTCACAGTCGACCACACGAGTTTGTGAGGGATGGAAGACCTAGGCTGTTTCGCTGTATTAAAAGTGAACATGCAATACAAACAAAGACTGACTTAGCTTTTTTAATTCATGATTGTTCATACAAAAACTAGCACTGTTTATTATTTATTTTTAGCATTTGCAGCTGGTGCATAAACGGGAGCAAGTGAAGCTGAGATGCATTTTGTTATTAAGAAAACAGACCACTTTTTTATTTTTATTTAATTTTTTACAGATATTACAATAAAAGCACATTTCTGAAACAGAATATAATTCACAAAAAAAGTTCCTGTAGGCTATCCTTGTTTTTTTCTATGTATGACAATTATTTTAAAAAAGCAACAGATAGGACGAGAAAGAGTGCTGTCCCGAACATCAGCAGGACGTTTTTTTTTTATATATTAAGTCGTAAATATTACATGACTTACATTTTGCTCTATATATCGGCAACGAAAATAGTTCCAAATAAATCTATAAATCGTTGCTCATCTTTGAGAAACAGTTTCCCTGACTGAAAACGTTCCATACGTTTAGCGGCTTTAGATGCTCTCTGAAGCGCAGACAGAGGAGCGAAACATAACGATATCTCTTGTCAAAAAAAAAACTGCTTCTTTCAGCAGGTTATTTTCGCTATGTAATATGTATTGATTGAAAAAATGGAGAATAATAAAATTCGGATTTCAAACGCCACGCCGAGTTTATGAAACTCAAATTAAGATTATATTTACAGTGAATTTAGAGAATCAGTAGGCTTTGGGCTGCCGGTGGTGCTTGAGACTATATTTCAAGAGTTCAGATGCAAAAAGCCTCTAAGTGCCATCTGAAATTTTCTTCTAGAATGATCATTTTTATCAAGCTCGTATATTTAAGTTCAGTAATTTCACTTAAATGGCAATGAAAATGAATTGTCATTTAAGTGAAATTACTGAACTTAAATATACGAGATTGATAAAAATGATCATTCTAGAAGAAAATTTCAGATGGCACTTAGAGGCTTTTGCATCTGAACTCTTCATTTGTCATTCTGTGTTTCTGTGAAAAAATACTAACAATAATGAAGCTAAGAATAGGATACGTATACGGGGGAAAGAGGTTGCTAATGCAATGCTAAATAAGATATTATGTAGCCTACAATAACAATTTTATAGAAAGAAATAACATTACGATGTCTAGAAATCAATTTCAATAGTAACGTTACATTGGGTTTAATTTGTCTTTTGATGAGATCTACAAATATATATTGTTAGAACCAAGAATTTCCATGGGAATATATCCATATTAGCCTAATGTGCTAATTAATGTGTGTTGTCATTGACAAATAAATAAATATACAGTTTACATATCTATATATAGAAAGAAAAATATTTCCAAAACAATACACACACACACACACTGAAAAAAAGGTTTTCATTCATCCAATAAAAAAAAATGTAGGGTTCACATCTATATTTTACACTGTTAGAAATTACCAGCATTTCACAATAATTAACAGTATTATTTTACAGTAACTTGTTGTAATTAAGTTTCCCTGTAATATCCCAACGAATACCTGTCAAAACTACAGTATCCTTGGATTTTACAGCATTTAACTCTTATTTTACAGTAAAATATTGCAATCTAAAACCTGCTGTTATATCACAACAAGGTCTGTAATATCACAGCAACACAGTGAAAAAAAAAAAAAAAGAAGGATTTCACAGCATTAAACAGTATTATTACAGTGAAATATTGTATTGAAATATGTATTGAAGATTTGGTTACTAAATACCATGAGTTAAAACCAACAAAATATCAAAGTATAATGGTTATAATTTAATGTTGTGTGGACTTTAGCATTATGATGTTTATTAGGCGTTGGGTTTTGGTTACCTTACCTCATGACTAAATGTTGGTGTTTGATGTCAATAAGAAATGTACATGTATACCTGTACTAACAATGTTGTTCTTTTTCCACTAGATGTCAGTACACTATAAAAGTAGTAGAATTTTTTGAAAAACATCTGGAGCAGAATTGATGAGGTGTTCTGCCTTATTAAGTGTTATTAGACTTCCAGATTGATTTATAAAAGGCATATTAATTTGCATATTAACTGTCGAGTTGATATAATCCCAAATCATAGTAATTCATACACAGTCCCATTTTATATTACACTGTAGGCTATCAGAAAGTTAGTTTATTATATGTAAATATAATTTACAGAAATAAATATTTATGAATAGATATTTAGAGATTCAGTTTTTCTGTGTAGGCTACTTCAAGTATACATATAGCAAAAGCAAATAGTGAAACATGCACCAAATAAATGCACCAAAGAAGCTTCCTAAAATATATTTTTATTTTATTTGTATAGAAAAGGTCCACTGATAAATGTAAAGGATAGTAAAAGTCTTTGGACTTAAATCTGTCATAAAAATTAAAACAAACCTTTATCTGATGATGTTTGGGATGCAGGCTATTGTTGCAAGATAATGTGTACTGAAATAGTGAATCAGTTTTATTACTGAAAGATTTTATTTTATTTATTTCAAGTTATAGTAAAATATAACTTCTTATTTCTTTAATTTGATATTGGGAGAAATATGACCCATATGTGTGTATTAGTCAGATATTCACAAGAAATACAGTTAATAACCAGTAATAGTTATATTAAGACTAGTGAGACAAGTGATAATGATATAATTTACGTTAATACTTATCATATGATATTATGAGCCTATAATATAGGCTACAAGACCTACTATATAGCCTATTACATATAATATATAGGCCTATTAAAATACGTATGAAGTGTCTAAAAATTAATGTTTACTATAATAAAGTACCTGGAATAAACTTCTGGCATTTTTGGTTGATGTTATAGCGCACACAGTTGTTTCCGCACGGAAATATGATGGTTTGCTCATCAAAATACAACAAATTATTCCTCACTCCTGTCCGCAATCCGAATATATAATGAGACTGTGCCACTACAGTAGCCATCTTGACAAAATGATTAGCTAACAGTTTGTAGAAAAATACGATTTAAATGAGTTGTCTGGTTTGTTTGACGTTGAAATCTTGTTGAAATCTGTTTAACGCTGCAGTAGAGTGACTGGTCGAGATATGTGTTTAATGCCCGTGCGCTGGCTTCGCCGAGTAACCTTGAAATTGTACATTCGTTGAAAAACAAATATTTCTTAGTTGAGCTCTTAATGAAAAAATATTTATATTTAACAATGTTTTGAACGAAACAAATATTACCTGCAAAATAAAACAAATAATGGTCAAATGAATTGAAACTAAGACAAATGTTTTATTGGATGAGGCACTCACCGCTTGAAAACCTTTTATTAATGTGTACATGCATTCATATAAAGCATGTACAATTTCAATTAAATATTTGAAATGACACAACATTTAGCAAATATGCTACATAAATAGTCAATTTGGTAGCAACTGGGTGGTTGCTGTGGGGAACACGGTGGAGCAAGTGTTCTCTGTGGGATCTTGGCAGGCACAGACACTCCCTTTTGGATATTCTTCTGCCTCTGCTGCTTTGGGATCCTGAGGTTTGCGGAAGACACAAGCACTGGTGCATTTTGCAAATGCTGCCTCAGCAGCTCAGGGTTTTTAGGATTTCTCCTCTTGGAGATCTTGTCTGGCATTGGTGCTCCATGTGAGGAGCATGTGAGCACCTTTGAGGAAGCCACTGGTGCCCTCTGTAGTGACTGGATGGGTGTGGGTGTTTCTAAAGCGGCCTTTTTCAGATGGTGAGTCAAATATTCGGGGATCCTGAGTTTTCCTCTTTTTTGGGACCCTATGGGCACAGGTGCTCCCTTTGGGCACGCAGCAGGCACAGGTGCTCCCTTTGGAGATGCAGCAGGCACAGGTGCTCCCTTTGGAGATGCAGCAGGCACAGGTGCTCGCTTTGGAGATGCAGCAGGCACAGGTGCTCGCTTTGGGGACACAACAGGCACAGGTGCTGAGTGCTGAGCTTTCTCCAATGTATCACCGAAGACCAGGGATGAGGTGAGGTCCTCTTTTTTAGCACTGGGAGAGTTCCGCTGCCTCCACTGCTTTGTGGTCTTCAGTTCTCCCTTCTCAGATGCTTCACTGAAGACCAGGGATGAGGTGAGGTCCTCTTTTTTAGCACTGGGAGAGTTCCGCTGCCTCCACTGCTTTGTGGTCTTCAGTTCTCCCTTCTCAGATGCTTCACTGAAGACCAGGGATGAGGTGAGGTCCTCTTTTTTAGCACTGGGAGAGTTCCGCTGCCTCCACTGCTTTGTGGTCTTCAGTTCTCCCTTCTCAGATGCTTCACTGAAGACCAGGGATGAGGTGAGGTCCTCTTTTTTAGCACTGGGAGAGTTCCGCTGCCTCCACTGCTTTGTGGTCTTCAGTTCTCCCTTCTCAGATGCTTCACTGAAGACCAGGGATGAGGTGAGGTCCTCTTTTTTAGCACTGGGAGAGTTCCGCTGCCTCCACTGCTTCGTGGTCTTCAGTTCTCCCTTCTCAGATGCTTCACTGAAGACCAGGGATGAGATGAGGTCCTCTTTTTTAGCACTGGGAGAGTTCTGCTGCCTCCACTGCTTCGTGGTCTTCAGTTTTCCCTCCTCATATTTCCGATCTGAGAAGCCTGAGTGCTGGGAATGAGCCTTCTCAGATGCATCACTGAAGACCAGGGATGTGGGGCATGATGTTTCTCCTTCCTCCACTGTTTCCCACCACTGGTCTGAGATGAGGTCCTCATAGTCAGGATACTCAGATATGGGGTCTGAAACTTCCATTATCGCCCACCACCGCCCCGCAGCAAGGGCCGTATTGAGCTCATCTGACAATTCAGTTGATGAGGACTGCTCTGCACTCTCAAAAATGATGGGCATGGTTGACATACTCGAAAATGAACTAGAAGTGAACAATACTTCTTGCAATTTATATCTGTGAAACACTATGAAAGAAAGAGAAACAGAAGAGATTATTTGAATAATCAATTTTGTATCAATTTCCCTACTAATATGCACAACTCAGATGCACATAATGTAAATGTATATAGTAATTTCACAATCGCCGACTCGCTACAAGAAGAATAAATCCGCTGCACTATTTATACTCACGATCATTATGACGTAACAGTCGACAGTTGACGTCACAGTCGGCCAATTGACGTCACAGTCGGCCACCCGAGTTGACGTAACAGTCGGCCACACGGGTGACGTCACAGTCGACCACACGAGTTTGTGAGGGATGGAAGACCTAGGCTGTTTCGCTGTATTAAAAGTGAACATGCAATACAAACAAAGACTGACTTAGCTTTTTTAATTCATGATTGTTCATACAAAAACTAGCACTGTTTATTATTTATTTTTAGCATTTGCAGCTGGTGCATAAACGGGAGCAAGTGAAGCTGAGATGCATTTTGTTATTAAGAAAACAGACCACTTTTTTATTTTTATTTAATTTTTTACAGATATTACAATAAAAGCACATTTCTGAAACAGAATATAATTCACAAAAAAAGTTCCTGTAGGCTATCCTTGTTTTTTTCTATGTATGACAATTATTTAAAAAAAGCAACAGATAGGACGAGAAAGAGTGCTGTCCCGAACATCAGCAGGACGTTTTTTTTTTATATATTAAGTCGTAAATATTACATGACTTACATTTTGCTCTATATATCGGCAACGAAAATAGTTCCAAATAAATCTATAAATCGTTGCTCATCTTTGAGAAACAGTTTCCCTGACTGAAAACGTTCCATACGTTTAGCGGCTTTAGATGCTCTCTGAAGCGCAGACAGAGGAGCGAAACATAACGATATCTCTTGTCAAAAAAAAAACTGCTTCTTTCAGCAGGTTATTTTCGCTATGTAATATGTATTGATTGAAAAAATGGAGAATAATAAAATTCGGATTTCAAACGCCACGCCGAGTTTATGAAACTCAAATTAAGATTATATTTACAGTGAATTTAGAGAATCAGTAGGCTATGGGCTGCCGGTGGTGCTTGAGACTATATTTCAAGAGTTCAGATGCAAAAAGCCTCTAAGTGCCATCTGAAATTTTCTTCTAGAATGATCATTTTTATCAAGCTCGTATATTTAAGTTCAGTAATTTCACTTAAATGGCAATGAAAATGAATTGTCATTTAAGTGAAATTACTGAACTTAAATAATACGAGATTGATAAAAATGATCATTCTAGAAGAAAATTTCAGATGGCACTTAGAGGCTTTTGCATCTGAACTCTTCATTTGTCATTCTGTGTTTCTGTGAAAAAATACTAACAATAATGAAGCTAAGAATAGGATACGTATACGGGGGAAAGAGGTTGCTAATGCAATGCTAAATAAGATATTATGTAGCCTACAATAACAATTTTATAGAAAGAAATAACATTACGATGTCTAGAAATCAATTTCAATAGTAACGTTACATTGGGTTTAATTTGTCTTTTGATGAGATCTACAAATATATATTGTTAGAACCAAGAATTTCCATGGGAATATATCCATATTAGCCTAATGTGCTAATTAATGTGTGTTGTCATTGACAAATAAATAAATATACAGTTTACATATCTATATATAGAAAGAAAAATATTTCCAAAACAATACACACACACACACACTGAAAAAAAGGTTTTCATTCATCCAATAAAAAAAAATGTAGGGTTCACATCTATATTTTACACTGTTAGAAATTACCAGCATTTCACAATAATTAACAGTATTATTTTACAGTAACTTGTTGTAATTAAGTTTCCCTGTAATATCCCAACGAATACCTGTCAAAACTACAGTATCCTTGGATTTTACAGCATTTAACTCTTATTTTACAGTAAAATATTGCAATCTAAAACCTGCTGTTATATCACAACAAGGTCTGTAATATCACAGCAACACAGTGAAAAAAAAAAAAAAAAAGGATTTCACAGCATTAAACAGTATTATTACAGTGAAATATTGTATTGAAATATGTATTGAAGATTTGGTTACTAAATACCATGAGTTAAAACCAACAAAATATCAAAGTATAATGGTTATAATTTAATGTTGTGTGGACTTTAGCATTATGATGTTTATTAGGCGTTGGGTTTTGGTTACCTTACCTCATGACTAAATGTTGGTGTTTGATGTCAATAAGAAATGTACATGTATACCTGTACTAACAATGTTGTTCTTTTTCCACTAGATGTCAGTACACTATAAAAGTAGTAGAATTTTTTGAAAAACATCTGGAGCAGAATTGATGAGGTGTTCTGCCTTATTAAGTGTTATTAGACTTCCAGATTGATTTATAAAAGGCATATTAATTTGCATATTAACTGTCGAGTTGATATAATCCCAAATCATAGTAATTCATACACAGTCCCATTTTATATTACACTGTAGGCTATCAGAAAGTTAGTTTATTATATGTAAATATAATTTACAGAAATAAATATTTATGAATAGATATTTAGAGATTCAGTTTTTCTGTGTAGGCTACTTCAAGTATACATATAGCAAAAGCAAATAGTGAAACATGCACCAAATAAATGCACCAAAGAAGCTTCCTAAAATATATTTTTATTTTATTTGTATAGAAAAGGTCCACTGATAAATGTAAAGGATAGTAAAAGTCTTTGGACTTAAATCTGTCATAAAAATTAAAACAAACCTTTATCTGATGATGTTTGGGATGCAGGCTATTGTTGCAAGATAATGTGTACTGAAATAGTGAATCAGTTTTATTACTGAAAGATTTTATTTTATTTATTTCAAGTTATAGTAAAATATAACTTCTTATTTCTTTAATTTGATATTGGGAGAAATATGACCCATATGTGTGTATTAGTCAGATATTCACAAGAAATACAGTTAATAACCAGTAATAGTTATATTAAGACTAGTGAGACAAGTGATAATGATATAATTTACGTTAATACTTATCATATGATATTATGAGCCTATAATATAGGCTACAAGACCTACTATATAGCCTATTACATATAATATATAGGCCTATTAAAATACGTATGAAGTGTCTAAAAATTAATGTTTACTATAATAAAGTACCTGGAATAAACTTCTGGCATTTTTGGTTGATGTTATAGCGCACACAGTTGTTTCCGCACGGAAATATGATGGTTTGCTCATCAAAATACAACAAATTATTCCTCACTCCTGTCCGCAATCCGAATATATAATGAGACTGTGCCACTACAGTAGCCATCTTGACAAAATGATTAGCTAACAGTTTGTAGAAAAATACGATTTAAATGAGTTGTCTGGTTTGTTTGACGTTGAAATCTTGTTGAAATCTGTTTAACGCTGCAGTAGAGTGACTGGTCGAGATATGTGTTTAATGCCCGTGCGCTGGCTTCGCCGAGTAACCTTGAAATTGTACATTCGTTGAAAAACAAATATTTCTTAGTTGAGCTCTTAATGAAAAAATATTTATATTTAACAATGTTTTGAACGAAACAAATATTACCTGCAAAATAAAACAAATAATGGTCAAATGAATTGAAACTAAGACAAATGTTTTATTGGATGAGGCACTCACCGCTTGAAAACCTTTTATTAATGTGTACATGCATTCATATAAAGCATGTACAATTTCAATTAAATATTTGAAATGACACAACATTTAGCAAATATGCTACATAAATAGTCAATTTGGTAGCAACTGGGTGGTTGCTGTGGGGAACACGGTGGAGCAAGTGTTCTCTGTGGGATCTTGGCAGGCACAGACACTCCCTTTTGGATATTCTTCTGCCTCTGCTGCTTTGGGATCCTGAGGTTTGCGGAAGACACAAGCACTGGTGCATTTTGCAAATGCTGCCTCAGCAGCTCAGGGTTTTTAGGATTTCTCCTCTTGGAGATCTTGTCTGGCATTGGTGCTCCATGTGAGGAGCATGTGAGCACCTTTGAGGAAGCCACTGGTGCCCTCTGTAGTGACTGGATGGGTGTGGGTGTTTCTAAAGCGGCCTTTTTCAGATGGTGAGTCAAATATTCGGGGATCCTGAGTTTTCCTCTTTTTTGGGACCCTATGGGCACAGGTGCTCCCTTTGGGCACGCAGCAGGCACAGGTGCTCCCTTTGGAGATGCAGCAGGCACAGGTGCTCCCTTTGGAGATGCAGCAGGCACAGGTGCTCGCTTTGGAGATGCAGCAGGCACAGGTGCTCGCTTTGGGGACACAACAGGCACAGGTGCTGAGTGCTGAGCTTTCTCCAATGTATCACCGAAGACCAGGGATGAGGTGAGGTCCTCTTTTTTAGCACTGGGAGAGTTCCGCTGCCTCCACTGCTTTGTGGTCTTCAGTTCTCCCTTCTCAGATGCTTCACTGAAGACCAGGGATGAGGTGAGGTCCTCTTTTTTAGCACTGGGAGAGTTCCGCTGCCTCCACTGCTTTGTGGTCTTCAGTTCTCCCTTCTCAGATGCTTCACTGAAGACCAGGGATGAGGTGAGGTCCTCTTTTTTAGCACTGGGAGAGTTCCGCTGCCTCCACTGCTTTGTGGTCTTCAGTTCTCCCTTCTCAGATGCTTCACTGAAGACCAGGGATGAGGTGAGGTCCTCTTTTTTAGCACTGGGAGAGTTCCGCTGCCTCCACTGCTTTGTGGTCTTCAGTTCTCCCTTCTCAGATGCTTCACTGAAGACCAGGGATGAGGTGAGGTCCTCTTTTTTAGCACTGGGAGAGTTCCGCTGCCTCCACTGCTTCGTGGTCTTCAGTTCTCCCTTCTCAGATGCTTCACTGAAGACCAGGGATGAGATGAGGTCCTCTTTTTTAGCACTGGGAGAGTTCTGCTGCCTCCACTGCTTCGTGGTCTTCAGTTTTCCCTCCTCATATTTCCGATCTGAGAAGCCTGAGTGCTGGGAATGAGCCTTCTCAGATGCATCACTGAAGACCAGGGATGTGGGGCATGATGTTTCTCCTTCCTCCACTGTTTCCCACCACTGGTCTGAGATGAGGTCCTCATAGTCAGGATACTCAGATATGGGGTCTGAAACTTCCATTATCGCCCACCACCGCCCCGCAGCAAGGGCCGTATTGAGCTCATCTGACAATTCAGTTGATGAGGACTGCTCTGCACTCTCAAAAATGATGGGCATGGTTGACATACTCGAAAATGAACTAGAAGTGAACAATACTTCTTGCAATTTATATCTGTGAAACACTATGAAAGAAAGAGAAACAGAAGAGATTATTTGAATAATCAATTTTGTATCAATTTCCCTACTAATATGCACAACTCAGATGCACATAATGTAAATGTATATAGTAATTTCACAATCGCCGACTCGCTACAAGAAGAATAAATCCGCTGCACTATTTATACTCACGATCATTATGACGTAACAGTCGACAGTTGACGTCACAGTCGGCCAATTGACGTCACAGTCGGCCACCCGAGTTGACGTAACAGTCGGCCACACGGGTGACGTCACAGTCGACCACACGAGTTTGTGAGGGATGGAAGACCTAGGCTGTTTCGCTGTATTAAAAGTGAACATGCAATACAAACAAAGACTGACTTAGCTTTTTTAATTCATGATTGTTCATACAAAAACTAGCACTGTTTATTATTTATTTTTAGCATTTGCAGCTGGTGCATAAACGGGAGCAAGTGAAGCTGAGATGCATTTTGTTATTAAGAAAACAGACCACTTTTTTATTTTTATTTAATTTTTTACAGATATTACAATAAAAGCACATTTCTGAAACAGAATATAATTCACAAAAAAAGTTCCTGTAGGCTATCCTTGTTTTTTTCTATGTATGACAATTATTTAAAAAAAGCAACAGATAGGACGAGAAAGAGTGCTGTCCCGAACATCAGCAGGACGTTTTTTTTTTATATATTAAGTCGTAAATATTACATGACTTACATTTTGCTCTATATATCGGCAACGAAAATAGTTCCAAATAAATCTATAAATCGTTGCTCATCTTTGAGAAACAGTTTCCCTGACTGAAAACGTTCCATACGTTTAGCGGCTTTAGATGCTCTCTGAAGCGCAGACAGAGGAGCGAAACATAACGATATCTCTTGTCAAAAAAAAAACTGCTTCTTTCAGCAGGTTATTTTCGCTATGTAATATGTATTGATTGAAAAAATGGAGAATAATAAAATTCGGATTTCAAACGCCACGCCGAGTTTATGAAACTCAAATTAAGATTATATTTACAGTGAATTTAGAGAATCAGTAGGCTATGGGCTGCCGGTGGTGCTTGAGACTATATTTCAAGAGTTCAGATGCAAAAAGCCTCTAAGTGCCATCTGAAATTTTCTTCTAGAATGATCATTTTTATCAAGCTCGTATATTTAAGTTCAGTAATTTCACTTAAATGGCAATGAAAATGAATTGTCATTTAAGTGAAATTACTGAACTTAAATATACGAGATTGATAAAAATGATCATTCTAGAAGAAAATTTCAGATGGCACTTAGAGGCTTTTGCATCTGAACTCTTCATTTGTCATTCTGTGTTTCTGTGAAAAAATACTAACAATAATGAAGCTAAGAATAGGATACGTATACGGGGGAAAGAGGTTGCTAATGCAATAAGATATTATGTAGCCTACAATAACAATTTTATAGAAAGAAATAACATTACGATGTCTAGAAATCAATTTCAATAGTAACGTTACATTGGGTTTAATTTGTCTTTTGATGAGATCTACAAATATATATTGTTAGAACCAAGAATTTCCATGGGAATATATCCATATTAGCCTAATGTGCTAATTAATGTGTGTTGTCATTGACAAATAAATAAATATACAGTTTACATATCTATATATAGAAAGAAAAATATTTCCAAAACAATACACACACACACACTGAAAAAAAGGTTTTCATTCATCCAATAAAAAAAAATGTAGGGTTCACATCTATATTTTACACTGTTAGAAATTACCAGCATTTCACAATAATTAACAGTATTATTTTACAGTAACTTGTTGTAATTAAGTTTCCCTGTAATATCCCAACGAATACCTGTAAAAACTACAGTATCCTTGGATTTTACAGCATTTAACTCTTATTTTACAGTAAAATATTGCAATCTAAAACCTGCTGTTATATCACAACAAGGTCTGTAATATCACAGCAACACAGTGAAAAAAAAAAAAAAAAAGGATTTCACAGCATTAAACAGTATTATTACAGTGAAATATTGTATTGAAATATGTATTGAAGATTTGGTTACTAAATACCATGAGTTAAAACCAACAAAATATCAAAGTATAATGGTTATAATTTAATGTTGTGTGGACTTTAGCATTATGATGTTTATTAGGCGTTGGGTTTTGGTTACCTTACCTCATGACTAAATGTTGGTGTTTGATGTCAATAAGAAATGTACTGTATACCTGTACTAACAATGTTGTTCTTTTTCCACTAGATGTCAGTACACTATAAAAGTAGTAGAATTTTTTGAAAAACATCTGGAGCAGAATTGATGAGGTGTTCTGCCTTATTAAGTGTTATTAGACTTCCAGATTGATTTATAAAAGGCATATTAATTTGCATATTAACTGTCGAGTTGATATAATCCCAAATCATAGTCATTCATACACAGTCCCATTTTATATTACACTGTAGGCTATCAGAAAGTTAGTTTATTATATGTAAATATAATTTACAGAAATAAATATTTATGAATAGATATTTAGAGATTCAGTTTTTCTGTGTAGGCTACTTCAAGTATACATATAGCAAAAGCAAATAGTGAAACATGCACCAAATAAATGCACCAAAGAAGCTTCCTAAAATATATTTTTATTTTATTTGTATAGAAAAGGTCCACTGATAAATGTAAAGGATAGTAAAAGTCTTTGGACTTAAATCTGTCATAAAAATTAAAACAAACCTTTATCTGATGATGTTTGGGATGCAGGCTATTGTTGCAAGATAATGTGTACTGAAATAGTGAATCAGTTTTATTACTGAAAGATTTTATTTTATTTATTTCAAGTTATAGTAAAATATAACTTCTTATTTCTTTAATTTGATATTGGGAGAAATATGACCCATATGTGTGTATTAGTCAGATATTCACAAGAAATACAGTTAATAACCAGTAATAGTTATATTAAGACTAGTGAGACAAGTGATAATGATATAATTTACGTTAATACTTATCATATGATATTATGAGCCTATAATATAGGCTACAAGACCTACTATATAGCCTATTACATATAATATATAGGCCTATTAAAATACGTATGAAGTGTCCAAAAATTAATGTTTACTATAATAAAGTACCTGGAATAAACTTCTGGCATTTTTGGTTGATGTTATAGCGCACACAGTTGTTTCCGCACGGAAATATGATGGTTTGCTCATCAAAATACAACAAATTATTCCTCACTCCTGTCCGCAATCCGAATATATAATGAGACTGTGCCACTACAGTAGCCATCTTGACAAAATGATTAGCTAACAGTTTGTAGAAAAATACGATTTAAATGAGTTGTCTGGTTTGTTTGACGTTGAAATCTTGTTGAAATCTGTTTAACGCTGCAGTAGAGTGACTGGTCGAGATATGTGTTTAATGCCCGTGCGCTGGCTTCGCCGAGTAACCTTGAAATTGTACATTCGTTGAAAAACAAATATTTCTTAGTTGAGCTCTTAATGAAAAAATATTTATATTTAACAATGTTTTGAACGAAACAAATATTACCTGCAAAATAAAACAAATAATGGTCAAATGAATTGAAACTAAGACAAATGTTTTATTGGATGAGGCACTCACCGCTTGAAAACCTTTTATTAATGTGTACATGCATTCATATAAAGCATGTACAATTTCAATTAAATATTTGAAATGACACAACATTTAGCAAATATGCTACATAAATAGTCAATTTGGTAGCAACTGGGTGGTTGCTGTGGGGAACACGGTGGAGCAAGTGTTCTCTGTGGGATCTTGGCAGGCACAGACACTCCCTTTTGGATATTCTTCTGCCTCTGCTGCTTTGGGATCCTGAGGTTTGCGGAAGACACAAGCACTGGTGCATTTTGCAAATGCTGCCTCAGCAGCTCAGGGTTTTTAGGATTTCTCCTCTTGGAGATCTTGTCTGGCATTGGTGCTCCATGTGAGGAGCATGTGAGCACCTTTGAGGAAGCCACTGGTGCCCTCTGTAGTGACTGGATGGGTGTGGGTGTTTCTAAAGCGGCCTTTTTCAGATGGTGAGTCAAATATTCGGGGATCCTGAGTTTTCCTCTTTTTTGGGACCCTATGGGCACAGGTGCTCCCTTTGGGCACGCAGCAGGCACAGGTGCTCCCTTTGGAGGTGCAGCAGGCACAGGTGCTCCCTTTGGAGATGCAGCAGGCACAGGTGCTCCCTTTGGAGATGCAGCAGGCACAGGTGCTCGCTTTGGAGATGCAGCAGGCACAGGTGCTCGCTTTGGGGACACAACAGGCACAGGTGCTGAGTGCTGAGCTTTCTCCAATGTATCACCGAAGACCAGGGATGAGGTGAGGTCCTCTTTTTTAGCACTGGGAGAGTTCTGCTGCCTCCACTGCTTTGTGGTCTTCAGTTCTCCCTTCTCAGATGCTTCACTGAAGACCAGGGATGAGGTGAGGTCCTCTTTTTTAGCACTGGGAGAGTTCCGCTGCCTCCACTGCTTTGTGGTCTTCAGTTCTCCCTTCTCAGATGCTTCACTGAAGACCAGGGATGAGGTGAGGTCCTCTTTTTTAGCACTGGGAGAGTTCCGCTGCCTCCACTGCTTTGTGGTCTTCAGTTCTCCCTTCTCAGATGCTTCACTGAAGACCAGGGATGAGGTGAGGTCCTCTTTTTTAGCACTGGGAGAGTTCCGCTGCCTCCACTGCTTTGTGGTCTTCAGTTCTCCCTTCTCAGATGCTTCACTGAAGACCAGGGATGAGGTGAGGTCCTCTTTTTTAGCACTGGGAGAGTTCCGCTGCCTCCACTGCTTCGTGGTCTTCAGTTCTCCCTTCTCAGATGCTTCACTGAAGACCAGGGATGAGATGAGGTCCTCTTTTTTAGCACTGGGAGAGTTCTGCTGCCTCCACTGCTTCGTGGTCTTCAGTTTTCCCTCCTCATATTTCCGATCTGAGAAGCCTGAGTGCTGGGAATGAGCCTTCTCAGATGCATCACTGAAGACCAGGGATGTGGGGCATGATGTTTCTCCTTCCTCCACTGTTTCCCACCACTGGTCTGAGATGAGGTCCTCATAGTCAGGATACTCAGATATGGGGTCTGAAACTTCCATTATCGCCCACCACCGCCCCGCAGCAAGGGCCGTATTGAGCTCATCTGACAATTCAGTTGATGAGGACTGCTCTGCACTCTCAAAAATGATGGGCATGGTTGACATACTCGAAAATGAACTAGAAGTGAACAATACTTCTTGCAATTTATATCTGTGAAACACTATGAAAGAAAGAGAAACAGAAGAGATTATTTGAATAATCAATTTTGTATCAATTTCCCTACTAATATGCACAACTCAGATGCACATAATGTAAATGTATATAGTAATTTCACAATCGCCGACTCGCTACAAGAAGAATAAATCCGCTGCACTATTTATACTCACGATCATTATGACGTAACAGTCGACAGTTGACGTCACAGTCGGCCAATTGACGTCACAGTCGGCCACCCGAGTTGACGTCACAGTTGGCCACCCGAGTTGACGTAACAGTCGGCCACACGAGTGACGTCACAGTCGACCACACGAGTTTGTGAGGGATGGAAGACCTAGGCTGTTTCGCTGTATTAAAAGTGAACATGCAATACAAACAAAGACTGACTTAGCTTTTTTAATTCATGATTGTTCATACAAAAACTAGCACTGTTTATTATTTATTTTTAGCATTTGCAGCTGGTGCATAAACGGGAGCAAGTGAAGCTGAGATGCATTTTGTTATTAAGAAAACAGACCACTTTTTTATTTTTATTTAATTTTTTACAGATATTACAATAAAAGCACATTTCTGAAACAGAATATAATTCACAAAAAAAGTTCCTGTAGGCTATCCTTGTTTTTTTCTATGTATGACAATTATTTTAAAAAAGCAACAGATAGGACGAGAAAGAGTGCTGTCCCGAACATCAGCAGGACGTTTTTTTTTTATATATTAAGTCGTAAATATTACATGACTTACATTTTGCTCTATATATCGGCAACGAAAATAGTTCCAAATAAATCTATAAATCGTTGCTCATCTTTGAGAAACAGTTTCCCTGACTGAAAACGTTCCATACGTTTAGCGGCTTTAGATGCTCTCTGAAGCGCAGACAGAGGAGCGAAACATAACGATATCTCTTGTCAAAAAAAAAACTGCTTCTTTCAGCAGGTTATTTTCGCTATGTAATATGTATTGATTGAAAAAATGGAGAATAATAAAATTCGGATTTCAAACGCCACGCCGAGTTTATGAAACTCAAATTAAGATTATATTTACAGTGAATTTAGAGAATCAGTAGGCTTTGGGCTGCCGGTGGTGCTTGAGACTATATTTCAAGAGTTCAGATGCAAAAAGCCTCTAAGTGCCATCTGAAATTTTCTTCTAGAATGATCATTTTTATCAAGCTCGTATATTTAAGTTCAGTAATTTCACTTAAATGGCAATGAAAATGAATTGTCATTTAAGTGAAATTACTGAACTTAAATATACGAGATTGATAAAAATGATCATTCTAGAAGAAAATTTCAGATGGCACTTAGAGGCTTTTGCATCTGAACTCTTCATTTGTCATTCTGTGTTTCTGTGAAAAAATACTAACAATAATGAAGCTAAGAATAGGATACGTATACGGGGGAAAGAGGTTGCTAATGCAATGCTAAATAAGATATTATGTAGCCTACAATAACAATTTTATAGAAAGAAATAACATTACGATGTCTAGAAATCAATTTCAATAGTAACGTTACATTGGGTTTAATTTGTCTTTTGATGAGATCTACAAATATATATTGTTAGAACCAAGAATTTCCATGGGAATATATCCATATTAGCCTAATGTGCTAATTAATGTGTGTTGTCATTGACAAATAAATAAATATACAGTTTACATATCTATATATAGAAAGAAAAATATTTCCAAAACAATACACACACACACACACTGAAAAAAAGGTTTTCATTCATCCAATAAAAAAAAATGTAGGGTTCACATCTATATTTTACACTGTTAGAAATTACCAGCATTTCACAATAATTAACAGTATTATTTTACAGTAACTTGTTGTAATTAAGTTTCCCTGTAATATCCCAACGAATACCTGTCAAAACTACAGTATCCTTGGATTTTACAGCATTTAACTCTTATTTTACAGTAAAATATTGCAATCTAAAACCTGCTGTTATATCACAACAAGGTCTGTAATATCACAGCAACACAGTGAAAAAAAAAAAAAAGAAAAGGATTTCACAGCATTAAACAGTATTATTACAGTGAAATATTGTATTGAAATATGTATTGAAGATTTGGTTACTAAATACCATGAGTTAAAACCAACAAAATATCAAAGTATAATGGTTATAATTTAATGTTGTGTGGACTTTAGCATTATGATGTTTATTAGGCGTTGGGTTTTGGTTACCTTACCTCATGACTAAATGTTGGTGTTTGATGTCAATAAGAAATGTACATGTATACCTGTACTAACAATGTTGTTCTTTTTCCACTAGATGTCAGTACACTATAAAAGTAGTAGAATTTTTTGAAAAACATCTGGAGCAGAATTGATGAGGTGTTCTGCCTTATTAAGTGTTATTAGACTTCCAGATTGATTTATAAAAGGCATATTAATTTGCATATTAACTGTCGAGTTGATATAATCCCAAATCATAGTAATTCATACACAGTCCCATTTTATATTACACTGTAGGCTATCAGAAAGTTAGTTTATTATATGTAAATATAATTTACAGAAATAAATATTTATGAATAGATATTTAGAGATTCAGTTTTTCTGTGTAGGCTACTTCAAGTATACATATAGCAAAAGCAAATAGTGAAACATGCACCAAATAAATGCACCAAAGAAGCTTCCTAAAATATATTTTTATTTTATTTGTATAGAAAAGGTCCACTGATAAATGTAAAGGATAGTAAAAGTCTTTGGACTTAAATCTGTCATAAAAATTAAAACAAACCTTTATCTGATGATGTTTGGGATGCAGGCTATTGTTGCAAGATAATGTGTACTGAAATAGTGAATCAGTTTTATTACTGAAAGATTTTATTTTATTTATTTCAAGTTATAGTAAAATATAACTTCTTATTTCTTTAATTTGATATTGGGAGAAATATGACCCATATGTGTGTATTAGTCAGATATTCACAAGAAATACAGTTAATAACCAGTAATAGTTATATTAAGACTAGTGAGACAAGTGATAATGATATAATTTACGTTAATACTTATCATATGATATTATGAGCCTATAATATAGGCTACAAGACCTACTATATAGCCTATTACATATAATATATAGGCCTATTAAAATACGTATGAAGTGTCTAAAAATTAATGTTTACTATAATAAAGTACCTGGAATAAACTTCTGGCATTTTTGGTTGATGTTATAGCGCACACAGTTGTTTCCGCACGGAAATATGATGGTTTGCTCATCAAAATACAACAAATTATTCCTCACTCCTGTCCGCAATCCGAATATATAATGAGACTGTGCCACTACAGTAGCCATCTTGACAAAATGATTAGCTAACAGTTTGTAGAAAAATACGATTTAAATGAGTTGTCTGGTTTGTTTGACGTTGAAATCTTGTTGAAATCTGTTTAACGCTGCAGTAGAGTGACTGGTCGAGATATGTGTTTAATGCCCGTGCGCTGGCTTCGCCGAGTAACCTTGAAATTGTACATTCGTTGAAAAACAAATATTTCTTAGTTGAGCTCTTAATGAAAAAATATTTATATTTAACAATGTTTTGAACGAAACAAATATTACCTGCAAAATAAAACAAATAATGGTCAAATGAATTGAAACTAAGACAAATGTTTTATTGGATGAGGCACTCACCGCTTGAAAACCTTTTATTAATGTGTACATGCATTCATATAAAGCATGTACAATTTCAATTAAATATTTGAAATGACACAACATTTAGCAAATATGCTACATAAATAGTCAATTTGGTAGCAACTGGGTGGTTGCTGTGGGGAACACGGTGGAGCAAGTGTTCTCTGTGGGATCTTGGCAGGCACAGACACTCCCTTTTGGATATTCTTCTGCCTCTGCTGCTTTGGGATCCTGAGGTTTGCGGAAGACACAAGCACTGGTGCATTTTGCAAATGCTGCCTCAGCAGCTCAGGGTTTTTAGGATTTCTCCTCTTGGAGATCTTGTCTGGCATTGGTGCTCCATGTGAGGAGCATGTGAGCACCTTTGAGGAAGCCACTGGTGCCCTCTGTAGTGACTGGATGGGTGTGGGTGTTTCTAAAGCGGCCTTTTTCAGATGGTGAGTCAAATATTCGGGGATCCTGAGTTTTCCTCTTTTTTGGGACCCTATGGGCACAGGTGCTCCCTTTGGGCACGCAGCAGGCACAGGTGCTCCCTTTGGAGATGCAGCAGGCACAGGTGCTCCCTTTGGAGATGCAGCAGGCACAGGTGCTCGCTTTGGAGATGCAGCAGGCACAGGTGCTCGCTTTGGGGACACAACAGGCACAGGTGCTGAGTGCTGAGCTTTCTCCAATGTATCACCGAAGACCAGGGATGAGGTGAGGTCCTCTTTTTTAGCACTGGGAGAGTTCCGCTGCCTCCACTGCTTTGTGGTCTTCAGTTCTCCCTTCTCAGATGCTTCACTGAAGACCAGGGATGAGGTGAGGTCCTCTTTTTTAGCACTGGGAGAGTTCCGCTGCCTCCACTGCTTTGTGGTCTTCAGTTCTCCCTTCTCAGATGCTTCACTGAAGACCAGGGATGAGGTGAGGTCCTCTTTTTTAGCACTGGGAGAGTTCCGCTGCCTCCACTGCTTTGTGGTCTTCAGTTCTCCCTTCTCAGATGCTTCACTGAAGACCAGGGATGAGGTGAGGTCCTCTTTTTTAGCACTGGGAGAGTTCCGCTGCCTCCACTGCTTTGTGGTCTTCAGTTCTCCCTTCTCAGATGCTTCACTGAAGACCAGGGATGAGGTGAGGTCCTCTTTTTTAGCACTGGGAGAGTTCCGCTGCCTCCACTGCTTCGTGGTCTTCAGTTCTCCCTTCTCAGATGCTTCACTGAAGACCAGGGATGAGATGAGGTCCTCTTTTTTAGCACTGGGAGAGTTCTGCTGCCTCCACTGCTTCGTGGTCTTCAGTTTTCCCTCCTCATATTTCCGATCTGAGAAGCCTGAGTGCTGGGAATGAGCCTTCTCAGATGCATCACTGAAGACCAGGGATGTGGGGCATGATGTTTCTCCTTCCTCCACTGTTTCCCACCACTGGTCTGAGATGAGGTCCTCATAGTCAGGATACTCAGATATGGGGTCTGAAACTTCCATTATCGCCCACCACCGCCCCGCAGCAAGGGCCGTATTGAGCTCATCTGACAATTCAGTTGATGAGGACTGCTCTGCACTCTCAAAAATGATGGGCATGGTTGACATACTCGAAAATGAACTAGAAGTGAACAATACTTCTTGCAATTTATATCTGTGAAACACTATGAAAGAAAGAGAAACAGAAGAGATTATTTGAATAATCAATTTTGTATCAATTTCCCTACTAATATGCACAACTCAGATGCACATAATGTAAATGTATATAGTAATTTCACAATCGCCGACTCGCTACAAGAAGAATAAATCCGCTGCACTATTTATACTCACGATCATTATGACGTAACAGTCGACAGTTGACGTCACAGTCGGCCAATTGACGTCACAGTCGGCCACCCGAGTTGACGTAACAGTCGGCCACACGGGTGACGTCACAGTCGACCACACGAGTTTGTGAGGGATGGAAGACCTAGGCTGTTTCGCTGTATTAAAAGTGAACATGCAATACAAACAAAGACTGACTTAGCTTTTTTAATTCATGATTGTTCATACAAAAACTAGCACTGTTTATTATTTATTTTTAGCATTTGCAGCTGGTGCATAAACGGGAGCAAGTGAAGCTGAGATGCATTTTGTTATTAAGAAAACAGACCACTTTTTTATTTTTATTTAATTTTTTACAGATATTACAATAAAAGCACATTTCTGAAACAGAATATAATTCACAAAAAAAGTTCCTGTAGGCTATCCTTGTTTTTTTCTATGTATGACAATTATTTAAAAAAAGCAACAGATAGGACGAGAAAGAGTGCTGTCCCGAACATCAGCAGGACGTTTTTTTTTTATATATTAAGTCGTAAATATTACATGACTTACATTTTGCTCTATATATCGGCAACGAAAATAGTTCCAAATAAATCTATAAATCGTTGCTCATCTTTGAGAAACAGTTTCCCTGACTGAAAACGTTCCATACGTTTAGCGGCTTTAGATGCTCTCTGAAGCGCAGACAGAGGAGCGAAACATAACGATATCTCTTGTCAAAAAAAAAACTGCTTCTTTCAGCAGGTTATTTTCGCTATGTAATATGTATTGATTGAAAAAATGGAGAATAATAAAATTCGGATTTCAAACGCCACGCCGAGTTTATGAAACTCAAATTAAGATTATATTTACAGTGAATTTAGAGAATCAGTAGGCTATGGGCTGCCGGTGGTGCTTGAGACTATATTTCAAGAGTTCAGATGCAAAAAGCCTCTAAGTGCCATCTGAAATTTTCTTCTAGAATGATCATTTTTATCAAGCTCGTATATTTAAGTTCAGTAATTTCACTTAAATGGCAATGAAAATGAATTGTCATTTAAGTGAAATTACTGAACTTAAATATACGAGATTGATAAAAATGATCATTCTAGAAGAAAATTTCAGATGGCACTTAGAGGCTTTTGCATCTGAACTCTTCATTTGTCATTCTGTGTTTCTGTGAAAAAATACTAACAATAATGAAGCTAAGAATAGGATACGTATACGGGGGAAAGAGGTTGCTAATGCAATGCTAAATAAGATATTATGTAGCCTACAATAACAATTTTATAGAAAGAAATAACATTACGATGTCTAGAAATCAATTTCAATAGTAACGTTACATTGGGTTTAATTTGTCTTTTGATGAGATCTACAAATATATATTGTTAGAACCAAGAATTTCCATGGGAATATATCCATATTAGCCTAATGTGCTAATTAATGTGTGTTGTCATTGACAAATAAATAAATATACAGTTTACATATCTATATATAGAAAGAAAAATATTTCCAAAACAATACACACACACACACTGAAAAAAAGGTTTTCATTCATCCAATAAAAAAAAATGTAGGGTTCACATCTATATTTTACACTGTTAGAAATTACCAGCATTTCACAATAATTAACAGTATTATTTTACAGTAACTTGTTGTAATTAAGTTTCCCTGTAATACAACCCTGTATCACATGAAATACGTTCTGAGGAAACTATTTTGCAAATCGCAATTACGTTACATGCCAACATATAAGCAGTGCTATTACGTTGGTCCTTAACCTAATATAAGCAGTGCTATTACGTTGGTCCTTAACCTAATATAGCCAATCTATTGCAGTGCTATATTACGTTTGTCCTGAACATAATAAATCCAAAGCAGGTTTCGTAGCATCTAATGCTGTTCATTTTGTTTTAATTATTTACTCCCTTTTTTCTCATTGGGCTACAAAATATTATCTATGCCAGGGCGAGTCAAATGGCGGCACCCAGATAATTTTTATCTGGCCCTTAAACTTGTTTTTGATGATTAAAACCCCTCGCAATCTGATATCAAAGTCCCCGCAAATGTTTAGCGCGTTCAGCGGTGATTTTAACAACGCACGCGATCATTCAGCGGTGAGTTTAACAACCGAGTCTCACGGCAGTTCGTGATATGGTCACGTAATTTAATCTATTGATTCGTGCCACGGACACGTTTATTTCGTTATTTATTTTTTATTTTTTTAAACTAATGTATTTTCAATGGGAAGCGTCTTTCGTGATAACAGCATGATTCTTTGCAGCAGAGAAGCTGTTTAATCAACATTTATTCACGAGATCTTATGTATTTTTATGTATTTTTTTAATGTTATTATTTCGATCTTATTGCCGGGGAAGCTGGATTGCTTTGCTGTTTATTGATATTTTTAAAATTATATTTTATCAGTAGGAAATCGCGCTGAAGAAGTCTCGTTCCGAACACATCGCGATATTTGGCATCAGTTCACGTGTGTCAGATGTTGGTAAGTAAATAAATACCTAAATACGCTGTCCTATAATGTGTGATATCATGTCTTTTCTGTTTGTCGATATTAATCTGCCATTATATCTGCCATCTCCACGGAGACTTTGCGTTTCATTGCTTTCTAATTCAAAACAGGGTGATTAACACTGCCTGTCACGTGACGTGCTATAGGCCTAGATATTCATATCAGATTAAAAATAGTACAATTATTTCCAAAGTTGTATTTGTAGTAGAAGCACAGTAAAAACAACACTTACCATGCTTTTACCACAGTAACATTAGTTTTACTGTGATAAGTGTAGTAAAAAGACAGTAATCACAAAACTTACCATGCTTTTACAGTACCACACTATTTGTAGTTTTAATGTGGTACTTATTGTAAATGCACAGTAACCACAACACTTACCATGCTTTTACCACAGTAACCATAGTTTTACTGTGATTGGTTTAGTAAAGGACAGTAATCACAAAACTTACCATGCTTTTACCTCAGTATTGATTGATAGTTTTAAAGTGATATTTGTTGTAAATGTATATTAACCACAACACTTGCCATGTTTGTAAGGCTTTATAATGTAACATCCAATATTTGTAAGGTATATCAGTACTTTTTCCTTTAAATAATCCTATATATTATACATAATGATATTTTCTTTTCTCTTTTTTCAGCTGAAAAGACCAAAAGGGCCTTTCGGACTCAGTCAGCCCATTATTGTTGGAGGAGAAGTAAACGGAGGAGACGGACAGCTTCAAAGGCAAATATTCGCAATGGTATGTGTGTGTTGGTTTTAACCCTAAATCAAACATTTTATCAAGCATTTGTTGTTTCTTAAAACTTTTCTCACAAAACCCATAGCCCAATCAGTACAAACAGAGACTGAAAGTCTTGATATTTCACAAGATTTAACAAGTTGTCAAATTCGTATGATACTCGTACATATTTGTATACTCGTACACAATCCTGCAGCTTTTACTCTTAGTGCTGTCATTGGCTACTGCCTCAATTCCTGTACATATTTATCGCGATATTTGTAAATCAGTTGCGCCCCTTCTTGGAAAGTTGTCGGATGTCACACACACTGTCAGAAAGTTTATATTAATTGTAAATTGGACCCTGTCTGTTTATGTTCCAGTAATACATGATGTCTCTCCACACCTCATAACCTACCTCTGTTTGCAAGAGTGGAAAAGCTTATCTGACTTGTCACATGACATTAGATACTCGATTTTTTGTCATAATCAGATCAGTTACACTGCTGATAACTGTCCCGTTTGCATGTAAATCATTTTCATGATTATTGCTTGCTATTAAAGACATACTTTTATTCATAGAAATGCCCACATATCAGTGAACTTAACATTTAATTATGCAACACTCTTTACAGAAAACATATCCCACAGTTATGGATAAACTCACAACATCATCATCAAGTCCTGTGCTGGGCACATTGGGCAACAAGTGTCCTCCAACGTATTCGATCCGTGGCCAAGTTCTTCACATCTTCCCATGGGACACTGACATTCTTCAGGTCTTCGTGAAACATGTCTCCATGTCTTCCTTGGACTTCCCTGTCTCCTGCATCCTCCTGGTGGTGTCCACTTCATCACTGTGTTTGGGTGTTGTTGTTTGGGCATGCGTAGGATGTGTCCAGCGAGGTGCACCCTTTGCTCTGTCTCAGTTTCTGAAAGTCTTCATGTGGAGTCCCACTCCTCCTCAGGATCTCTTTGATATATGCAGAACCAATATTGAAAATAGTGATTTATCTTTTTCCATATTGTTAAAGCGTTTTGTTTTCTCTTTTCAGCTTCATAAACTGTACTTGATGTCTGCCTAATGCCTTTTTCAAAAAAGTGTCAGTGCTCATCAGGTGTTTTGCTAAAGGACATATTCATTGCATAGTTACAATAAAAGTGACCAATAATCACAAGGATATAGAATGAAAGTTGAGAATGTAAAATGTTGTGCTTATGTTTTTACCTATTTGTTCTTTAAAGCGAAGAAACAAATGTATGTTCACATAACAAACTTGAACCTCATCTCTTGGTTTGTAAATATATAACTTCATCATAGCAATTTTTTAACGTTAATGTCACTATAATAGATTGCTCCTGTATCTGGATATTTAATTAACTGATTTTTATACTGTTGTGCTGTAGTTTTGGCGCTACATTTGTCTTTAAACAGTTTGACATTAAATATTGGAATAAGCTTTCAAAATGGTGTCCATTCATTGTGCTTTTGTTACATTTATTTGAATATAATTGATATACCTTTAATATACTATACATACACTGTAAATGTTAGAAGCACTTTAGTACATGTAATTATTTTTAATTAAAATACTGCAAAACTACCCTGCTGTAGGCCATTGCTTAGAAAAAAAGTTTCTCTTTCAAATGTATTTATGCATCAGTCTATGCAAATTTGTGTCATTGATCATGTGAACTCGTTTTTGGATGGTAACCACACAAAGGAGTCTTTTGTTTTTAAATATGAGTTTTATAATTTAATTAGAAGGAATGCATGTTTAACAGCCTAAATACAATTTATTTAAGGTATCTATCCCTGCAGCCGGAACCAGAAGAGATCTGTCATCGTTTACCATAAATGGGCATGTAAGTGTGACGCATCTGTTCAGCTGGGTTTGTATTGGCGGTGACCTTCTCGCAGAGCTCGCTGTGATTGGACAATCGTTTAACCCATATAAAACGGCGCTTCATGTTACAAAGTATGTTTTGGTGTTATTATTACGTTAGTTATACATTAAGCTAACTATAAAGTGTCTCTATGTTGTGAGAAATTACTCCTTTACCGAGATCCTAACCCTAACCCTAAGCATGTCTGCACATTTCAATGAACTACACAGCCCATGCTTCCTGTTCCACTGATAGAATGACAGAGATATGTGGGTAATATAGTTTAAAACGTTTAGTAATAAAACAATAAATGTTAAATAAATAATATATTTAATGGACAACTGGATATCTAATTTTGTTCATTGTGCAAACCTTTATGACATATATGAGGGACAGGCTGAAATTTGATATTTTACTGTGAGCACTTTAAAAATAACCTTTATGCCAGCTTTCCATATATGTCTGAAAACTGTGGCCAACATTATTTATTAAACATAGTATAAGCAGTTGTCCAGCCAATTTTCTCTTTGATACACTAACCAGACTTTGAGTTACAGCCATTTGAAATGTGCATTTGTTTGCTCTTCTGGGGGCCATTGCTGGGCCCCTGGGGGTGGAAGGACAGTATAATCTACACAGATCTACACATACTATTACTATTACACAAGGATAATGCACCATTCAATAAAACAACAAAAAAACAGTGCCAACATTTCCTTTTCACCCCCTCTTGCTGCTTATATTCCTGACATCAGTGATATATAGAGTATACTATATAGAGTATACTAGAATGATCAACATGGATCATCATCAATTAAGCTTTAAGTATTTATAGCAAGATAGCCCACTGCAGCCTCTTGTTATTCACATAGCTTCCTTTTATTTCACTGCAAACTGGCATACATGCAAGTATGTGCAACTTTTGTTGCATTGTTGTCCCAAATATCATTAACCAGATCTAAATTTTTATGTTCCAAGTAAAAAAATCATGGTAATTAATTATATTTAGTTATTTATAAGTTATTAATTATATGTAGTTATTTTTAAAGAAATAAGAAATGAAAATGTCTCAAATAAAAATTTATATTTACTGTACCAAACACAACTTTCAAAACAAAATAGTCACCATACTTTATTAAACAACACTTTATTGGAGAACAAAGCATACAGTTGATAAAGTAGCATAAAGACAAATGAGATTCAAGATAAATAAAAATGTGTCTTCAAAAATACATTAACATCATTTGAATCCATTCACAGCTGCTGAAGCCACAAAACGAGTGCCAGATAATCATATTCAGTCACCTACAGAAAACAGATTTGATATTGTGTTGGAAAATAATGATTCATTAGAAGAACACAATAGAGACATACAGGGAAGAGCAAGAAACCAGTTTAGCTGTGATAAACTGGTTTCTTGTTCTTCCCTGTATGTCTCTATCGTGTTCTTCTTCCTCGTCTAAACAGTTTGTTCAGTTGAAGAACAGAAGATGTGATCACTGATGTGGTGTAGCTTTTTCTCAACCAGAAGAAGAAGTCTCAACATCCCATTGTCAGGCGTTCTCCAGTCCTGGTCTGAAAGTAAAACAAAAAAACAGAAACCAAGTTGTTTAATGGACAGTCGGGTCAGCTTATGTTCTGCATGATTTAAAGCAGTGATGGTTTACTGCCTATTGTCTAGAAGTAAACTTGAAGACTTTGGTTAAAATTTTCAGATGTGCTTGATTAGGGTTGGAGGTTAACTCTTAACTAACCTCAAAAAGTAGAATGCAAAGGGCCAGAGTTGCCTGTTCCTTACATAAATTTATAAAGCAGCAGTCAGTACATTATATAATATACACATTGAAGTATATATATATATATATATATATATATATATATATATATTGCAGCACATAATATAAGCTAAGTACTGAACAAAAACAGTTTTAACCATATCAACAGCAACACATTTTAAAAGATTTTTTAGAAAGGCATGGTCTCTTTTGAGCCTTTGCCAGGGATGCTTGATTTCTTTCCAGACAACATACTCTTCTGTCAATTGTTTCAAGAGCTTCACTTGGTCAAAAACCAAGTGATAACCTGTACAATGTAAAATTGTCAACATCAAATTATGTACTACATATTACAGCATTGTTTCAATACAAGACATACCAATGGACTCACGCACTTTTCTGTCGTCTTTGGGCACCAGATGTTCCTTCCTCACCCGAAACAAAGGACTTATTCGATTAGCTTGCGTTGATATAAGGACTGGTCTTCCTTCTCGGCTGTAAAACAAGAAAGTCTCGACTTACTCTATTGTTCTTGAAACACAAATTAAGACAGTTATAAATAAGTTAATTTACCATATGATTCAGGAGAGAACATTTGATGAGTAAATACTGATATATTAAGAAACTTCACCTGGGAAGGGCTGATCACGGCAAGATTCGCTGCGACTCACTAGTAGCTCTTGTGAGGGTTGAGTTTGATATTGGTAAAGCTTTAAAAAAAAAGGACTAAGTAATCCTGCAAAACAGAAAGGAAGGTAATTTTAATACATTACTTGCAAATAGTCAGTTTATAACTGTAGGATATGTTTTCTGTAAAGAGTGTTGCATAATTAAATGTTAAAAGCATTTTTATGTATTAAGTTCACTGATATGTGGGCATTTCTATGAATAAAAGTATGTCTTTAATAGCAAGCAATAATCATGAAAATGATTTACATGCAAACGGGACAGTTATCAGCAGTGTAACTGATCTGATTATGACAAAATAATCGAGTATCTAATGTCATGTGACAAGTCAGATAAGCTTTTCCACTCTTGCAAACAGAGGTAGGTTATGAGGTGTGGAGAGACATCATGTATTACTGGAACATAAACAGACAGGGTCCAATTTACAATTAATATAAACTTTCTGACAGTGTGTGTGACATCCGACAACTTTCCAAGAAGGGGCGCAACTGATTTACAAATATCGCGATAAATATGTACAGGAATTGAGGCAGTAGCCAATGACAGCACTAAGAGTAAAAGCTGCAGGATTGTGTACGAGTATACAAATATGTACGAGTATCATACGAATTTGACAACTTGTTAAATCTTGTGAAATATCAAGACTTTCAGTCTCTGTTTGTACTGATTGGGCTATGGGTTTTGTGAGAAAAGTTTTAAGAAACAACAAATGCTTGATAAAATGTTTGATTTAGGGTTAAAACCAACACACACATACCATTGCGAATATTTGCCTTTGAAGCTGTCCGTCTCCTCCGTTTACTTCTCCTCCAACAATAATGGGCTGACTGAGTCCGAAAGGCCCTTTTGGTCTTTTCAGCTGAAAAAAGAGAAAAGAAAATATCATTATGTATAATATATAGGATTATTTAAAGGAAAAAGTACTGATATACCTTACAAATATTGGATGTTACATTATAAAGCCTTACAAACATGGCAAGTGTTGTGGTTAATATGCATTTACAACAAATATCACTTTAAAACTATCAATCAATACTGAGGTAAAAGCATGGTAAGTTTTGTGATTACTGTCCTTTACTAAACCAATCACAGTAAAACTATGGTTACTGTGGTAAAAGCATGGTAAGTGTTGTGGTTACTGTGCATTTACAATAAGTACCACATTAAAACTACAAATAGTGTGGTACTGTAAAAGCATGGTAAGTTTTGTGATTACTGTCTTTTTACTACACTTATCACAGTAAAACTAATGTTACTGTGGTAAAAGCATGGTAAGTGTTGTTTTTACTGTGCTTCTACTACAAATACAACTTTGGAAATAATTGTACTATTTTTAATCTGATATGAATATCTAAGCCTATAGCACGTCACGTGACAGGCAGTGTTAATCACCCTGTTTTGAATTAGAAAGCAATGAAACGCAAAGTCTCCGTGGAGATGGCAGATATAATGGCAGATTAATATCGACAAACAGAAAAGACATGATATCACACATTATAGGACAGCGTATTTAGGTATTTATTTACTTACCAACATCTGACACACGTGAACTGATGCCAAATATCGCGATGTGTTCGGAACGAGACTTCTTCAGCGCGATTTCCTACTGATAAAATATAATTTTAAAAATATCAATAAACAGCAAAGCAATCCAGCTTCCCCGGCAATAAGATCGAAATAATAACATTAAAAAAATACATAAAAATACATAAGATCTCGTGAATAAATGTTGATTAAACAGCTTCTCTGCTGCAAAGAATCATGCTGTTATCACGAAAGACGCTTCCAATTGAAAATACATTAGTTTAAAAAAATAAAAAATAAATAACGAAATAAACGTGTCCGTGGCACGAATCAATAGATTAAATTACGTGACCATATCACGAACTGCCGTGAGACTCGGTTGTTAAACTCACCGCTGAATGATCGCGTGCGTTGTTAAAATCACCGCTGAACGCGCTAAACATTTGCGGGGACTTTGATATCAGATTGCGAGGGGTTTTAATCATCAAAAACAAGTTTAAGGGCCAGATAAAAATGATCTGGGTGCCGCCATTTGACTCGCCCTGGCATAGATAATATTTTGTAGCCCAATGAGAAAAAAGGGAGTAAATAATGAAAACAAAATGAACAGCATTAGATGCTACGAAACCTGCTTTGGATTTATTATGTTCAGGACAAACGTAATATAGCACTGCAATAGATTGGCTATATTAGGTTAAGGACCAACGTAATAGCACTGCTTATATTAGGTTAAGGACCAACGTAATAGCACTGCTTATATGTTGGCATGTAACGTAATTGCGATTTGCAAAATAGTTTCCTCAGAACGTATTTCATGTGATACAGGGTTGCTGTAATATCCCAACGAATACCTGTAAAAACTACAGTATCCTTGGATTTTACAGCATTTAACTCTTATTTTACAGTAAAATATTGCAATCTAAAACCTGCTGTTATATCACAACAAGGTCTGTAATATCACAGCAACACAGTGAAAAAAAAAAAAAAAAAGGATTTCACAGCATTAAACAGTATTATTACAGTGAAATATTGTATTGAAATATGTATTGAAGATTTGGTTACTAAATACCATGAGTTAAAACCAACAAAATATCAAAGTATAATGGTTATAATTTAATGTTGTGTGGACTTTAGCATTATGATGTTTATTAGGCGTTGGGTTTTGGTTACCTTACCTCATGACTAAATGTTGGTGTTTGATGTCAATAAGAAATGTACTGTATACCTGTACTAACAATGTTGTTCTTTTTCCACTAGATGTCAGTACACTATAAAAGTAGTAGAATTTTTTGAAAAACATCTGGAGCAGAATTGATGAGGTGTTCTGCCTTATTAAGTGTTATTAGACTTCCAGATTGATTTATAAAAGGCATATTAATTTGCATATTAACTGTCGAGTTGATATAATCCCAAATCATAGTCATTCATACACAGTCCCATTTTATATTACACTGTAGGCTATCAGAAAGTTAGTTTATTATATGTAAATATAATTTACAGAAATAAATATTTATGAATAGATATTTAGAGATTCAGTTTTTCTGTGTAGGCTACTTCAAGTATACATATAGCAAAAGCAAATAGTGAAACATGCACCAAATAAATGCACCAAAGAAGCTTCCTAAAATATATTTTTATTTTATTTGTATAGAAAAGGTCCACTGATAAATGTAAAGGATAGTAAAAGTCTTTGGACTTAAATCTGTCATAAAAATTAAAACAAACCTTTATCTGATGATGTTTGGGATGCAGGCTATTGTTGCAAGATAATGTGTACTGAAATAGTGAATCAGTTTTATTACTGAAAGATTTTATTTTATTTATTTCAAGTTATAGTAAAATATAACTTCTTATTTCTTTAATTTGATATTGGGAGAAATATGACCCATATGTGTGTATTAGTCAGATATTCACAAGAAATACAGTTAATAACCAGTAATAGTTATATTAAGACTAGTGAGACAAGTGATAATGATATAATTTACGTTAATACTTATCATATGATATTATGAGCCTATAATATAGGCTACAAGACCTACTATATAGCCTATTACATATAATATATAGGCCTATTAAAATACGTATGAAGTGTCCAAAAATTAATGTTTACTATAATAAAGTACCTGGAATAAACTTCTGGCATTTTTGGTTGATGTTATAGCGCACACAGTTGTTTCCGCACGGAAATATGATGGTTTGCTCATCAAAATACAACAAATTATTCCTCACTCCTGTCCGCAATCCGAATATATAATGAGACTGTGCCACTACAGTAGCCATCTTGACAAAATGATTAGCTAACAGTTTGTAGAAAAATACGATTTAAATGAGTTGTCTGGTTTGTTTGACGTTGAAATCTTGTTGAAATCTGTTTAACGCTGCAGTAGAGTGACTGGTCGAGATATGTGTTTAATGCCCGTGCGCTGGCTTCGCCGAGTAACCTTGAAATTGTACATTCGTTGAAAAACAAATATTTCTTAGTTGAGCTCTTAATGGAAAAATATTTATATTTAACAATGTTTTGAACGAAACAAATATTACCTGCAAAATAAAACAAATAATGGTCAAATGAATTGAAACTAAGACAAATGTTTTATTGGATGAGGCACTCACCGCTTGAAAACCTTTTATTAATGTGTACATGCATTCATATAAAGCATGTACAATTTCAATTAAATATTTGAAATGACACAACATTTAGCAAATATGCTACATAAATAGTCAATTTGGTAGCAACTGGGTGGTTGCTGTGGGGAACACGGTGGAGCAAGTGTTCTCTGTGGGATCTTGGCAGGCACAGACACTCCCTTTTGGATATTCTTCTGCCTCTGCTGCTTTGGGATCCTGAGGTTTGCGGAAGACACAAGCACTGGTGCATTTTGCAAATGCTGCCTCAGCAGCTCAGGGTTTTTAGGATTTCTCCTCTTGGAGATCTTGTCTGGCATTGGTGCTCCATGTGAGGAGCATGTGAGCACCTTTGAGGAAGCCACTGGTGCCCTCTGTAGTGACTGGATGGGTGTGGGTGTTTCTAAAGCGGCCTTTTTCAGATGGTGAGTCAAATATTCGGGGATCCTGAGTTTTCCTCTTTTTTGGGACCCTATGGGCACAGGTGCTCCCTTTGGGCACGCAGCAGGCACAGGTGCTCCCTTTGGAGATGCAGCAGGCACAGGTGCTCCCTTTGGAGATGCAGCAGGCACAGGTGCTCGCTTTGGAGATGCAGCAGGCACAGGTGCTCGCTTTGGGGACACAACAGGCACAGGTGCTGAGTGCTGAGCTTTCTCCAATGTATCACCGAAGACCAGGGATGAGGTGAGGTCCTCTTTTTTAGCACTGGGAGAGTTCTGCTGCCTCCACTGCTTTGTGGTCTTCAGTTCTCCCTTCTCAGATGCTTCACTGAAGACCAGGGATGAGGTGAGGTCCTCTTTTTTAGCACTGGGAGAGTTCCGCTGCCTCCACTGCTTTGTGGTCTTCAGTTCTCCCTTCTCAGATGCTTCACTGAAGACCAGGGATGAGGTGAGGTCCTCTTTTTTAGCACTGGGAGAGTTCCGCTGCCTCCACTGCTTTGTGGTCTTCAGTTCTCCCTTCTCAGATGCTTCACTGAAGACCAGGGATGAGGTGAGGTCCTCTTTTTTAGCACTGGGAGAGTTCCGCTGCCTCCACTGCTTTGTGGTCTTCAGTTCTCCCTTCTCAGATGCTTCACTGAAGACCAGGGATGAGGTGAGGTCCTCTTTTTTAGCACTGGGAGAGTTCCGCTGCCTCCACTGCTTCGTGGTCTTCAGTTCTCCCTTCTCAGATGCTTCACTGAAGACCAGGGATGAGATGAGGTCCTCTTTTTTAGCACTGGGAGAGTTCTGCTGCCTCCACTGCTTCGTGGTCTTCAGTTTTCCCTCCTCATATTTCCGATCTGAGAAGCCTGAGTGCTGGGAATGAGCCTTCTCAGATGCATCACTGAAGACCAGGGATGTGGGGCATGATGTTTCTCCTTCCTCCACTGTTTCCCACCACTGGTCTGAGATGAGGTCCTCATAGTCAGGATACTCAGATATGGGGTCTGAAACTTCCATTATCGCCCACCACCGCCCCACAGCAAGGGCCGTATTGAGCTCATCTGACAATTCAGTTGATGAGGACTGCTCTGCACTCTCAAAAATGATGGGCATGGTTGACATACTCGAAAATGAACTAGAAGTGAACAATACTTCTTGCAATTTATATCTGTGAAACACTATGAAAGAAAGAGAAACAGAAGAGATTATTTGAATAATCAATTTTGTATCAATTTCCCTACTAATATGCACAACTCAGATGCACATAATGTAAATGTATATAGTAATTTCACAATCGCCGACTCGCTACAAGAAGAATAAATCCGCTGCACTATTTATACTCACGATCATTATGACGTAACAGTCGACAGTTGACGTCACAGTCGGCCAATTGACGTCACAGTCGGCCACCCGAGTTGACGTCACAGTTGGCCACCCGAGTTGACGTAACAGTCGGCCACACGAGTGACGTCACAGTCGACCACACGAGTTTGTGAGGGATGGAAGACCTAGGCTGTTTCGCTGTATTAAAAGTGAACATGCAATACAAACAAAGACTGACTTAGCTTTTTTAATTCATGATTGTTCATACAAAAACTAGCACTGTTTATTATTTATTTTTAGCATTTGCAGCTGGTGCATAAACGGGAGCAAGTGAAGCTGAGATGCATTTTGTTATTAAGAAAACAGACCACTTTTTTATTTTTATTTTATTTTTTACAGATATTACAATAAAAGCACATTTCTGAAACAGAATACAATTCACAAAAAAAGTTCCTGTAGGCTATCCTTGTTTTTTTCTATGTATGACAATTATTTAAAAAAAGCAACAGATAGGACGAGAAAGAGTGCTGTCCCGAACATCAGCAGGACGTTTTTTTTTAATATATTAAGTCGTAAATATTACATGACTTACATTTTGCTCTATATATCGGCAACGAAAATAGTTCCAAATAAATCTATAAATCGTTGCTCATCTTTGAGAAACAGTTTCCCTGACTGAAAACGTTCCATACGTTTAGCGGCTTTAGATGCTCTCTGAAGCGCAGACAGAGGAGCGAAACATAACGATATCTCTTGTCAAAAAAAAAACTGCTTCTTTCAGCAGGTTATTTTCGCTATGTAATATGTATTGATTGAAAAAATGGAGAATAATAAAATTCGGATTTCAAACGCCACGCCGAGTTTATGAAACTCAAATTAAGATTATATTTACAGTGAATTTAGAGAATCTGTAGGCTATGGGCTGCCGGTGGTGCTTGAGACTATATTTCAAGAGTTCAGATGCAAAAAGCCTCTAAGTGCCATCTGAAATTTTCTTCTAGAATGATCATTTTTATCAAGCTCGTATATTTAAGTTCAGTAATTTCACTTAAATGGCAATGAAAATGAATTGTCATTTAAGTGAAATTACTGAACTTAAATATACGAGATTGATAAAAATGATCATTCTAGAAGAAAATTTCAGATGGCACTTAGAGGCTTTTGCATCTGAACTCTTCATTTGTCATTCTGTGTTTCTGTGAAAAAATACTAACAATAATGAAGCTAAGAATAGGATACGTATACGGGGGAAAGAGGTTGCTAATGCAATGCTAAATAAGATATTATGTAGCCTACAATAACAATTTTATAGAAAGAAATAACATTACGATGTCTAGAAATCAATTTCAATAGTAACGTTACATTGGGTTTAATTTGTCTTTTGATGAGATCTACAAATATATATTGTTAGAACCAAGAATTTCCATGGGAATATATCCATATTAGCCTAATGTGCTAATTAATGTGTGTTGTCATTGACAAATAAATAAATATACAGTTTACATATCTATATATAGAAAGAAAAATATTTCCAAAACAATACACACACACACACTGAAAAAAAGGTTTTCATTCATCCAATAAAAAAAAATGTAGGGTTCACATCTATATTTTACACTGTTAGAAATTACCAGCATTTCACAATAATTAACAGTATTATTTTACAGTAACTTGTTGTAATTAAGTTTCCCTGTAATATCCCAACGAATACCTGTCAAAACTACAGTATCCTTGGATTTTACAGCATTTAACTCTTATTTTACAGTAAAATATTGCAATCTAAAACCTGCTGTTATATCACAACAAGGTCTGTAATATCACAGCAACACAGTGAAAAAAAAAAAAAAGAAAAGGATTTCACAGCATTAAACAGTATTATTACAGTGAAATATTGTATTGAAATATGTATTGAAGATTTGGTTACTAAATACCATGAGTTAAAACCAACAAAATATCAAAGTATAATGGTTATAATTTAATGTTGTGTGGACTTTAGCATTATGATGTTTATTAGGCGTTGGGTTTTGGTTACCTTACCTCATGACTAAATGTTGGTGTTTGATGTCAATAAGAAATGTACTGTATACCTGTACTAACAATGTTGTTCTTTTTCCACTAGATGTCAGTACACTATAAAAGTAGTAGAATTTTTTGAAAAACATCTGGAGCAGAATTGATGAGGTGTTCTGCCTTATTAAGTGTTATTAGACTTCCAGATTGATTTATAAAAGGCATATTAATTTGCATAGTAACTGTCGAGTTGATATAATCCCAAATCATAGTCATTCATACACAGTCCCATTTTATATTACACTGTAGGCTATCAGAAAGTTAGTTTATTATATGTAAATATAATTTACAGAAATAAATATTTATGAATAGATATTTAGAGATTCAGTTTTTCTGTGTAGGCTACTTCAAGTATACATATAGCAAAAGCAAATAGTGAAACATGCACCAAATAAATGCACCAAAGAAGCTTCCTAAAATATATTTTTATTTTATTTGTATAGAAAAGGTCCACTGATAAATGTAAAGGATAGTAAAAGTCTTTGGACTTAAATCTGTCATAAAAATTAAAACAAACCTTTATCTGATGATGTTTGGGATGCAGGCTATTGTTGCAAGATAATGTGTACTGAAATAGTGAATCAGTTTTATTACTGAAAGATTTTATTTTATTTATTTCAAGTTATAGTAAAATATAACTTCTTATTTCTTTAATTTGATATTGGGAGAAATATGACCCATATGTGTGTATTAGTCAGATATTCACAAGAAATACAGTTAATAACCAGTAATAGTTATATTAAGACTAGTGAGACAAGTGATAATGATATAATTTACGTTAATACTTATCATATGATATTATGAGCCTATAATATAGGCTACAAGACCTACTATATAGCCTATTACATATAATATATAGGCCTATTAAAATACGTATGAAGTGTCTAAAAATTAATGTTTACTATAATAAAGTACCTGGAATAAACTTCTGGCATTTTTGGTTGATGTTATAGCGCACACAGTTGTTTCCGCACGGAAATATGATGGTTTGCTCATCAAAATACAACAAATTATTCCTCACTCCTGTCCGCAATCCGAATATATAATGAGACTGTGCCACTACAGTAGCCATCTTGACAAAATGATTAGCTAACAGTTTGTAGAAAAATACGATTTAAATGAGTTGTCTGGTTTGTTTGACGTTGAAATCTTGTTGAAATCTGTTTAACGCTGCAGTAGAGTGACTGGTCGAGATATGTGTTTAATGCCCGTGCGCTGGCTTCGCCGAGTAACCTTGAAATTGTACATTCGTTGAAAAACAAATATTTCTTAGTTGAGCTCTTAATGAAAAAATATTTATATTTAACAATGTTTTGAACGAAACAAATATTACCTGCAAAATAAAACAAATAATGGTAAAATGAATTGAAACTAAGACAAATGTTTTATTGGATGAGGCACTCACCGCTTGAAAACCTTTTATTAATGTGTACATGCATTCATATAAAGCATGTACAATTTCAATTAAATATTTGAAATGACACAACATTTAGCAAATATGCTACATAAATAGTCAATTTGGTAGCAACTGGGTGGTTGCTGTGGGGAACACGGTGGAGCAAGTGTTCTCTGTGGGATCTTGGCAAGCACAGACACTCCCTTTTGGATATTCTTCTGCCTCTGCTGCTTTGGGATCCTGAGGTTTGCGGAAGACACAAGCACTGGTGCATTTTGCAAATGCTGCCTCAGCAGCTCAGGGTTTTTAGGATTTCTCCTCTTGGAGATCTTGTCTGGCATTGGTGCTCCATGTGAGGAGCATGTGAGCACCTTTGAGGA
Source organism: Leuciscus leuciscus (assembly GCF_965113295.1). Classification (NCBI taxonomy): domain Eukaryota; kingdom Metazoa; phylum Chordata; class Actinopteri; order Cypriniformes; family Leuciscidae; genus Leuciscus; species Leuciscus leuciscus. The sequence goes on along the minus strand of NC_138746.1, from coordinate 17,830,667 downwards.
AGCCACTGGTGCCCTCTGTAGTGACTGGATGGGTGTGGGTGTTTCTAAAGCGGCCTTTTTCAGATGGTGAGTCAAATATTCGGGGATCCTGAGTTTTCCTCTTTTTTGGGACCCTATGGGCACAGGTGCTCCCTTTGGGCACGCAGCAGGCACAGGTGCTCCCTTTGGAGATGCAGCAGGCACAGGTGCTCCCTTTGGAGATGCAGCAGGCACAGGTGCTCGCTTTGGAGATGCAGCAGGCACAGGTGCTCGCTTTGGGGACACAACAGGCACAGGTGCTGAGTGCTGAGCTTTCTCCAATGTATCACCGAAGACCAGGGATGAGGTGAGGTCCTCTTTTTTAGCACTGGGAGAGTTCTGCTGCCTCCACTGCTTTGTGGTCTTCAGTTCTCCCTTCTCAGATGCTTCACTGAAGACCAGGGATGAGGTGAGGTCCTCTTTTTTAGCACTGGGAGAGTTCCGCTGCCTCCACTGCTTTGTGGTCTTCAGTTCTCCCTTCTCAGATGCTTCACTGAAGACCAGGGATGAGGTGAGGTCCTCTTTTTTAGCACTGGGAGAGTTCCGCTGCCTCCACTGCTTCGTGGTCTTCAGTTCTCCCTTCTCAGATGCTTCACTGAAGACCAGGGATGAGATGAGGTCCTCTTTTTTAGCACTGGGAGAGTTCTGCTGCCTCCACTGCTTCGTGGTCTTCAGTTTTCCCTCCTCATATTTCCGATCTGAGAAGCCTGAGTGCTGGGAATGAGCCTTCTCAGATGCATCACTGAAGACCAGGGATGTGGGGCATGATGTTTCTCCTTCCTCCACTGTTTCCCACCACTGGTCTGAGATGAGGTCCTCATAGTCAGGATACTCAGATATGGGGTCTGAAACTTCCATTATCGCCCACCACCGCCCCGCAGCAAGGGCCGTATTGAGCTCATCTGACAATTCCTCAAAAATGATGGGCATGGTTGACATACTCGAAAATGAACTAGAAGTGAACAATACTTCTTGCAATTTATATCTGTGAAACACTATGAAAGAAAGAGAAACAGAAGAGATTATTTGAATAATCAATTTTGTATCAATTTCCCTACTAATATGCACAACTCAGATGCACATAATGTAAATGTATATAGTAATTTCACAATCGCCGACTCGCTACAAGAAGAATAAATCCGCTGCACTATTTATACTCACGATCATTATGACGTAACAGTCGACAGTTGACGTCACAGTCGGCCAATTGACGTCACAGTCGGCCACCCGAGTTGACGTCACAGTTGGCCACCCGAGTTGACGTAACAGTCGGCCACACGAGTGACGTCACAGTCGACCACACGAGTTTGTGAGGGATGGAAGACCTAGGCTGTTTCGCTGTATTAAAAGTGAACATGCAATACAAACAAAGACTGACTTAGCTTTTTTAATTCATGATTGTTCATACAAAAACTAGCACTGTTTATTATTTATTTTTAGCATTTGCAGCTGGTGCATAAACGGGAGCAAGTGAAGCTGAGATGCATTTTGTTATTAAGCAAACAGACCACTTTTTTATTTTTATTTTATTTTTTACAGATATTACAATAAAAGCACATTTCTGAAACAGAATATAATTCACAAAAAAAGTTCCTGTAGGCTATCCTTGTTTTTTTCTATGTATGACAATTATTTTAAAAAAGCAACAGATAGGACGAGAAAGAGTGCTGTCCCGAACATCAGCAGGACGTTTTTTTTTTATATATTAAGTCGTAAATATTACATGACTTACATTTTGCTCTATATATCGGCAACGAAAATAGTTCCAAATAAATCTATAAATCGTTGCTCATCTTTGAGAAACAGTTTCCCTGACTGAAAACGTTCCATACGTTTAGCGGCTTTAGATGCTCTCTGAAGCGCAGACAGAGGAGCGAAACATAACGATATCTCTTGTCAAAAAAAAAACTGCTTCTTTCAGCAGGTTATTTTCGCTATGTAATATGTATTGATTGAAAAAATGGAGAATAATAAAATTCGGATTTCAAACGCCACGCCGAGTTTATGAAACTCAAATTAAGATTATATTTACAGTGAATTTAGAGAATCAGTAGGCTATGGGCTGCCGGTGGTGCTTGAGACTATATTTCAAGAGTTCAGATGCAAAAAGCCTCTAAGTGCCATCTGAAATTTTCTTCTAGAATGATCATTTTTATCAAGCTCGTATATTTAAGTTCAGTAATTTCACTTAAATGGCAATGAAAATGAATTGTCATTTAAGTGAAATTACTGAACTTAAATATACGAGATTGATAAAAATGATCATTCTAGAAGAAAATTTCAGATGGCACTTAGAGGCTTTTGCATCTGAACTCTTCATTTGTCATTCTGTGTTTCTGTGAAAAAATACTAACAATAATGAAGCTAAGAATAGGATACGTATACGGGGGAAAGAGGTTGCTAATGCAATGCTAAATAAGATATTATGTAGCCTACAATAACAATTTTATAGAAAGAAATAACATTACGATGTCTAGAAATCAATTTCAATAGTAACGTTACATTGGGTTTAATTTGTCTTTTGATGAGATCTACAAATATATATTGTTAGAACCAAGAATTTCCATGGGAATATATCCATATTAGCCTAATGTGCTAATTAATGTGTGTTGTCATTGACAAATAAATAAATATACAGTTTACATATCTATATATAGAAAGAAAAATATTTCCAAAACAATACACACACACACACTGAAAAAAAGGTTTTCATTCATCCAATAAAAAAAAATGTAGGGTTCACATCTATATTTTACACTGTTAGAAATTACCAGCATTTCACAATAATTAACAGTATTATTTTACAGTAACTTGTTGTAATTAAGTTTCCCTGTAATATCCCAACGAATACCTGTAAAAACTACAGTATCCTTGGATTTTACAGCATTTAACTCTTATTTTACAGTAAAATATTGCAATCTAAAACCTGCTGTTATATCACAACAAGGTCTGTAATATCACAGCAACACAGTGAAAAAAAAAAAAAAGAAAAGGATTTCACAGCATTAAACAGTATTATTACAGTGAAATATTGTATTGAAATATGTATTGAAGATTTGGTTACTAAATACCATGAGTTAAAACCAACAAAATATCAAAGTATAATGGTTATAATTTAATGTTGTGTGGACTTTAGCATTATGATGTTTATTAGGCGTTGGGTTTTGGTTACCTTACCTCATGACTAAATGTTGGTGTTTGATGTCAATAAGAAATGTACTGTATACCTGTACTAACAATGTTGTTCTTTTTCCACTAGATGTCAGTACACTATAAAAGTAGTAGAATTTTTTGAAAAACATCTGGAGCAGAATTGATGAGGTGTTCTGCCTTATTAAGTGTTATTAGACTTCCAGATTGATTTATAAAAGGCATATTAATTTGCATAGTAACTGTCGAGTTGATATAATCCCAAATCATAGTCATTCATACACAGTCCCATTTTATATTACACTGTAGGCTATCAGAAAGTTAGTTTATTATATGTAAATATAATTTACAGAAATAAATATTTATGAATAGATATTTAGAGATTCAGTTTTTCTGTGTAGGCTACTTCAAGTATAGCAAAAGCAAATAGTGAAACATGCACCAAATAAATGCACCAAAGAAGCTTCCTAAAATATATTTTTATTTTATTTGTATAGAAAAGGTCCACTGATAAATGTAAAGGATAGTAAAAGTCTTTGGACTTAAATCTGTCATAAAAATTAAAACAAACCTTTATCTGATGATGTTTGGGATGCAGGCTATTGTTGCAAGATAATGTGTACTGAAATAGTGAATCAGTTTTATTACTGAAAGATTTTATTTTATTTATTTCAAGTTATAGTAAAATATAACTTCTTATTATTATGAGCCTATAATATAGGCTACAAGACCTACTATATAGCCTATTACATATAATATATAGGCCTATTAAAATACGTATGAAGTGTCCAAAAATTTATGTTTACTATAATAAAGTAGCCTACCTGGAATAAACTTCTGGCATTTTTGGTTGATGTTATAGCGCACACAGTTGTTTCCGCACGGAAATATGATGGTTTGCTCATCAAAATACAACAAATTATTCCTCACTCCTGTCCGCAATCCGAATATATAATGAGACTGTGCCACTACAGTAGCCATCTTGACAAAATGATTAGCTAACAGTTTGTAGAAAAATACGATTTAAATGAGTTGTCTGGTTTGTTTGACGTTGAAATCTTGTTGAAATCTGTTTAACGCTGCAGTAGAGTGACTGGTCGAGATATGTTTAATGCCCGTGCGCTGGCTTCGCCGAGTAACCTTGAAATTGTACATTCGTTGAAAAAAAATATTTCTTAGTTGAGCTCTTAATGAAAAAATATTTATATTTAACAATGTTTTGAACGAAACAAATATTACCTGCAAAATAAAACAAATAATGGTCAAATGAATTGAAACTAAGACAAATGTTTTATTGGATGAGGCACTCACCGCTTGAAAACCTTTTATTAATGTGTACATGCATTCATATAAAGCATGTACAATTTCAATTAAATATTTGAAATGACACAACATTTAGCAAATATGCTACATAAATAGTCAATTTGGTAGCAACTGGGTGGTTGCTGTGGGGAACACGGTGGAGCAAGTGTTCTCTGTGGGATCTTGGCAGGCACAGACACTCCCTTTTGGATATTCTTCTGCCTCTGCTGCTTTGGGATCCTGAGGTTTGCGGAAGACACAAGCACTGGTGCATTTTGCAAATGCTGCCTCAGCAGCTCAGGGTTTTTAGGATTTCTCCTCTTGGAGATCTTGTCTGGCATTGGTGCTCCATGTGAGGAGCATGTGAGCACCTTTGAGGAAGCCACTGGTGCCCTCTGTAGTGACTGGATGGGTGTGGGTGTTTCTAAAGCGGCCTTTTTCAGATGGTGAGTCAAATATTCGGGGATCCTGAGTTTTCCTCTTTTTTGGGACCCTATGGGCACAGGTGCTCCCTTTGGGCACGCAGCAGGCACAGGTGCTCCCTTTGGAGATGCAGCAGGCACAGGTGCTCCCTTTGGAGATGCAGCAGGCACAGGTGCTCGCTTTGGAGATGCAGCAGGCACAGGTGCTCGCTTTGGGGACACAACAGGCACAGGTGCTGAGTGCTGAGCTTTCTCCAATGTATCACCGAAGACCAGGGATGAGGTGAGGTCCTCTTTTTTAGCACTGGGAGAGTTCCGCTGCCTCCACTGCTTTGTGGTCTTCAGTTCTCCCTTCTCAGATGCTTCACTGAAGACCAGGGATGAGGTGAGGTCCTCTTTTTTAGCACTGGGAGAGTTCCGCTGCCTCCACTGCTTTGTGGTCTTCAGTTCTCCCTTCTCAGATGCTTCACTGAAGACCAGGGATGAGGTGAGGTCCTCTTTTTTAGCACTGGGAGAGTTCCGCTGCCTCCACTGCTTTGTGGTCTTCAGTTCTCCCTTCTCAGATGCTTCACTGAAGACCAGGGATGAGGTGAGGTCCTCTTTTTTAGCACTGGGAGAGTTCCGCTGCCTCCACTGCTTTGTGGTCTTCAGTTCTCCCTTCTCAGATGCTTCACTGAAGACCAGGGATGAGGTGAGGTCCTCTTTTTTAGCACTGGGAGAGTTCCGCTGCCTCCACTGCTTCGTGGTCTTCAGTTCTCCCTTCTCAGATGCTTCACTGAAGACCAGGGATGAGATGAGGTCCTCTTTTTTAGCACTGGGAGAGTTCTGCTGCCTCCACTGCTTCGTGGTCTTCAGTTTTCCCTCCTCATATTTCCGATCTGAGAAGCCTGAGTGCTGGGAATGAGCCTTCTCAGATGCATCACTGAAGACCAGGGATGTGGGGCATGATGTTTCTCCTTCCTCCACTGTTTCCCACCACTGGTCTGAGATGAGGTCCTCATAGTCAGGATACTCAGATATGGGGTCTGAAACTTCCATTATCGCCCACCACCGCCCCGCAGCAAGGGCCGTATTGAGCTCATCTGACAATTCAGTTGATGAGGACTGCTCTGCACTCTCAAAAATGATGGGCATGGTTGACATACTCGAAAATGAACTAGAAGTGAACAATACTTCTTGCAATTTATATCTGTGAAACACTATGAAAGAAAGAGAAACAGAAGAGATTATTTGAATAATCAATTTTGTATCAATTTCCCTACTAATATGCACAACTCAGATGCACATAATGTAAATGTATATAGTAATTTCACAATCGCCGACTCGCTACAAGAAGAATAAATCCGCTGCACTATTTATACTCACGATCATTATGACGTAACAGTCGACAGTTGACGTCACAGTCGGCCAATTGACGTCACAGTCGGCCACCCGAGTTGACGTCACAGTTGGCCACCCGAGTTGACGTAACAGTCGGCCACACGGGTGACGTCACAGTCGACCACACGAGTTTGTGAGGGATGGAAGACCTAGGCTGTTTCGCTGTATTAAAAGTGAACATGCAATACAAACAAAGACTGACTTAGCTTTTTTAATTCATGATTGTTCATACAAAAACTAGCACTGTTTATTATTTATTTTTAGCATTTGCAGCTGGTGCATAAACGGGAGCAAGTGAAGCTGAGATGCATTTTGTTATTAAGAAAACAGACCACTTTTTTATTTTTATTTAATTTTTTACAGATATTACAATAAAAGCACATTTCTGAAACAGAATATAATTCACAAAAAAAGTTCCTGTAGGCTATCCTTGTTTTTTTCTATGTATGACAATTATTTAAAAAAAGCAACAGATAGGACGAGAAAGAGTGCTGTCCCGAACATCAGCAGGACGTTTTTTTTTTTATATATTAAGTCGTAAATATTACATGACTTACATTTTGCTCTATATATCGGCAACGAAAATAGTTCCAAATAAATCTATAAATCGTTGCTCATCTTTGAGAAACAGTTTCCCTGACTGAAAACGTTCCATACGTTTAGCGGCTTTAGATGCTCTCTGAAGCGCAGACAGAGGAGCGAAACATAACGATATCTCTTGTCAAAAAAAAAACTGCTTCTTTCAGCAGGTTATTTTCGCTATGTAATATGTATTGATTGAAAAAATGGAGAATAATAAAATTCGGATTTCAAACGCCACGCCGAGTTTATGAAACTCAAATTAAGATTATATTTACAGTGAATTTAGAGAATCAGTAGGCTATGGGCTGCCGGTGGTGCTTGAGACTATATTTCAAGAGTTCAGATGCAAAAAGCCTCTAAGTGCCATCTGAAATTTTCTTCTAGAATGATCATTTTTATCAAGCTCGTATATTTAAGTTCAGTAATTTCACTTAAATGGCAATGAAAATGAATTGTCATTTAAGTGAAATTACTGAACTTAAATATACGAGATTGATAAAAATGATCATTCTAGAAGAAAATTTCAGATGGCACTTAGAGGCTTTTGCATCTGAACTCTTCATTTGTCATTCTGTGTTTCTGTGAAAAAATACTAACAATAATGAAGCTAAGAATAGGATACGTGTACGGGGGAAAGAGGTTGCTAATGCAATGCTAAATAAGATATTATGTAGCCTACAATAACAATTTTATAGAAAGAAATAACATTACGATGTCTAGAAATCAATTTCAATAGTAACGTTACATTGGGTTTAATTTGTCTTTTGATGAGATCTACAAATATATATTGTTAGAACCAAGAATTTCCATGGGAATATATCCATATTAGCCTAATGTGCTAATTAATGTGTGTTGTCATTGACAAATAAATAAATATATAGTTTACATATCTATATATAGAAAGAAAAATATTTCCAAAACAATACACACACACACACTGAAAAAAAGGTTTTCATTCATCCAATAAAAAAAAATGTAGGGTTCACATCTATATTTTACACTGTTAGAAATTACCAGCATTTCACAATAATTAACAGTATTATTTTACAGTAACTTGTTGTAATTAAGTTTCCCTGTAATATCCCAACGAATACCTGTCAAAACTACAGTATCCTTGGATTTTACAGCATTTAACTCTTATTTTACAGTAAAATATTGCAATCTAAAACCTGCTGTTATATCACAACAAGGTCTGTAATATCACAGCAACACAGTGAAAAAAAAAAAAAAAAAGGATTTCACAGCATTAAACAGTATTATTACAGTGAAATATTGTATTGAAATATGTATTGAAGATTTGGTTACTAAATACCATGAGTTAAAACCAACAAAATATCAAAGTATAATGGTTATAATTTAATGTTGTGTGGACTTTAGCATTATGATGTTTATTAGGCGTTGGGTTTTGGTTACCTTACCTCATGACTAAATGTTGGTGTTTGATGTCAATAAGAAATGTACTGTATACCTGTACTAACAATGTTGTTCTTTTTCCACTAGATGTCAGTACACTATAAAAGTAGTAGAATTTTTTGAAAAACATCTGGAGCAGAATTGATGAGGTGTTCTGCCTTATTAAGTGTTATTAGACTTCCAGATTGATTTATAAAAGGCATATTAATTTGCATATTAACTGTCGAGTTGATATAATCCCAAATCATAGTCATTCATACACAGTCCCATTTTATATTACACTGTAGGCTATCAGAAAGTTAGTTTATTATATGTAAATATAATTTACAGAAATAAATATTTATGAATAGATATTTAGAGATTCAGTTTTTCTGTGTAGGCTACTTCAAGTATACATATAGCAAAAGCAAATAGTGAAACATGCACCAAATAAATGCACCAAAGAAGCTTCCTAAAATATATTTTTATTTTATTTGTATAGAAAAGGTCCACTGATAAATGTAAAGGATAGTAAAAGTCTTTGGACTTAAATCTGTCATAAAAATTAAAACAAACCTTTATCTGATGATGTTTGGGATGCAGGCTATTGTTGCAAGATAATGTGTACTGAAATAGTGAATCAGTTTTATTACTGAAAGATTTTATTTTATTTATTTCAAGTTATAGTAAAATATAACTTCTTATTTCTTTAATTTGATATTGGGAGAAATATGACCCATATGTGTGTATTAGTCAGATATTCACAAGAAATACAGTTAATAACCAGTAATAGTTATATTAAGACTAGTGAGACAAGTGATAATGATATAATTTACGTTAATACTTATCATATGATATTATGAGCCTATAATATAGGCTACAAGACCTACTATATAGCCTATTACATATAATATATAGGCCTATTAAAATACGTATGAAGTGTCTAAAAATTAATGTTTACTATAATAAAGTACCTGGAATAAACTTCTGGCATTTTTGGTTGATGTTATAGCGCACACAGTTGTTTCCGCACGGAAATATGATGGTTTGCTCATCAAAATACAACAAATTATTCCTCACTCCTGTCCGCAATCCGAATATATAATGAGACTGTGCCACTACAGTAGCCATCTTGACAAAATGATTAGCTAACAGTTTGTAGAAAAATACGATTTAAATGAGTTGTCTGGTTTGTTTGACGTTGAAATCTTGTTGAAATCTGTTTAACGCTGCAGTAGAGTGACTGGTCGAGATATGTGTTTAATGCCCGTGCGCTGGCTTCGCCGAGTAACCTTGAAATTGTACATTCGTTGAAAAACAAATATTTCTTAGTTGAGCTCTTAATGAAAAAATATTTATATTTAACAATGTTTTGAACGAAACAAATATTACCTGCAAAATAAAACAAATAATGGTAAAATGAATTGAAACTAAGACAAATGTTTTATTGGATGAGGCACTCACCGCTTGAAAACCTTTTATTAATGTGTACATGCATTCATATAAAGCATGTACAATTTCAATTAAATATTTGAAATGACACAACATTTAGCAAATATGCTACATAAATAGTCAATTTGGTAGCAACTGGGTGGTTGCTGTGGGGAACACGGTGGAGCAAGTGTTCTCTGTGGGATCTTGGCAGGCACAGACACTCCCTTTTGGATATTCTTCTGCCTCTGCTGCTTTGGGATCCTGAGGTTTGCGGAAGACACAAGCACTGGTGCATTTTGCAAATGCTGCCTCAGCAGCTCAGGGTTTTTAGGATTTCTCCTCTTGGAGATCTTGTCTGGCATTGGTGCTCCATGTGAGGAGCATGTGAGCACCTTTGAGGAAGCCACTGGTGCCCTCTGTAGTGACTGGATGGGTGTGGGTGTTTCTAAAGCGGCCTTTTTCAGATGGTGAGTCAAATATTCGGGGATCCTGAGTTTTCCTCTTTTTTGGGACCCTATGGGCACAGGTGCTCCCTTTGGGCACGCAGCAGGCACAGGTGCTCCCTTTGGAGATGCAGCAGGCACAGGTGCTCCCTTTGGAGATGCAGCAGGCACAGGTGCTCGCTTTGGGGACACAACAGGCACAGGTGCTGAGTGCTGAGCTTTCTCCAATGTATCACCGAAGACCAGGGATGAGGTGAGGTCCTCTTTTTTAGCACTGGGAGAGTTCTGCTGCCTCCACTGCTTTGTGGTCTTCAGTTCTCCCTTCTCAGATGCTTCACTGAAGACCAGGGATGAGGTGAGGTCCTCTTTTTTAGCACTGGGAGAGTTCCGCTGCCTCCACTGCTTTGTGGTCTTCAGTTCTCCCTTCTCAGATGCTTCACTGAAGACCAGGGATGAGGTGAGGTCCTCTTTTTTAGCACTGGGAGAGTTCCGCTGCCTCCACTGCTTTGTGGTCTTCAGTTCTCCCTTCTCAGATGCTTCACTGAAGACCAGGGATGAGGTGAGGTCCTCTTTTTTAGCACTGGGAGAGTTCCGCTGCCTCCACTGCTTTGTGGTCTTCAGTTCTCCCTTCTCAGATGCTTCACTGAAGACCAGGGATGAGGTGAGGTCCTCTTTTTTAGCACTGGGAGAGTTCCGCTGCCTCCACTGCTTCGTGGTCTTCAGTTCTCCCTTCTCAGATGCTTCACTGAAGACCAGGGATGAGATGAGGTCCTCTTTTTTAGCACTGGGAGAGTTCTGCTGCCTCCACTGCTTCGTGGTCTTCAGTTTTCCCTCCTCATATTTCCGATCTGAGAAGCCTGAGTGCTGGGAATGAGCCTTCTCAGATGCATCACTGAAGACCAGGGATGTGGGGCATGATGTTTCTCCTTCCTCCACTGTTTCCCACCACTGGTCTGAGATGAGGTCCTCATAGTCAGGATACTCAGATATGGGGTCTGAAACTTCCATTATCGCCCACCACCGCCCCGCAGCAAGGGCCGTATTGAGCTCATCTGACAATTCAGTTGATGAGGACTGCTCTGCACTCTCAAAAATGATGGGCATGGTTGACATACTCGAAAATGAACTAGAAGTGAACAATACTTCTTGCAATTTATATCTGTGAAACACTATGAAAGAAAGAGAAACAGAAGAGATTATTTGAATAATCAATTTTGTATCAATTTCCCTACTAATATGCACAACTCAGATGCACATAATGTAAATGTATATAGTAATTTCACAATCGCCGACTCGCTACAAGAAGAATAAATCCGCTGCACTATTTATACTCACGATCATTATGACATAACAGTCGACAGTTGACGTCACAGTCGGCCAATTGACGTCACAGTCGGCCACCCGAGTTGACGTCACAGTTGGCCACCCGAGTTGACGTAACAGTCGGCCACACGAGTGACGTCACAGTCGACCACACGAGTTTGTGAGGGATGGAAGACCTAGGCTGTTTCGCTGTATTAAAAGTGAACATGCAATAGCCTACAAACAAAGACTGACTTAGCTTTTTTAATTCATGATTGTTCATACAAAAACTAGCACTGTTTATTATTTATTTTTAGCATTTGCAGCTGGTGCATAAACGGGAGCAAGTGAAGCTGAGATGCATTTTGTTATTAAGCAAACAGACCACTTTTTTATTTTTATTTTATTTTTTACAGATATTACAATAAAAGCACATTTCTGAAACAGAATATAATTCACAAAAAAAGTTCCTGTAGGCTATCCTTGTTTTTTTCTATGTATGACAATTATTTAAAAAAAGCAACAGATAGGACGAGAAAGAGTGCTGTCCCGAACATCAGCAGGACGTTTTTTTTTTATATATTAAGTCGTAAATATTACATGACTTACATTTTGCTCTATATATCGGCAACGAAAATAGTTCCAAATAAATCTATAAATCGTTGCTCATCTTTGAGAAACAGTTTCCCTGACTGAAAACGTTCCATACGTTTATAGCGGCTTTAGATGCTCTCTGAAGCGCAGACAGAGGAGCGAAACATAACGATATCTCTTGTCAAAAAAAAAACTGCTTCTTTCAGCAGGTTATTTTCGCTATGTAATATGTATTGATTGAAAAAATGGAGAATAATAAAATTCGGATTTCAAACGCCACGCCGAGTTTATGAAACTCAAATTAAGATTATATTTACAGTGAATTTAGAGAATCAGTAGGCTATGGGCTGCCGGTGGTGCTTGAGACTATATTTCAAGAGTTCAGATGCAAAAAGCCTCTAAGTGCCATCTGAAATTTTCTTCTAGAATGATCATTTTTATCAAGCTCGTATATTTAAGTTCAGTAATTTCACTTAAATGGCAATGAAAATGAATTGTCATTTAAGTGAAATTACTGAACTTAAATATACGAGATTGATAAAAATGATCATTCTAGAAGAAAATTTCAGATGGCACTTAGAGGCTTTTGCATCTGAACTCTTCATTTGTCATTCTGTGTTTCTGTGAAAAAATACTAACAATAATGAAGCTAAGAATAGGATACGTATACGGGGGAAAGAGGTTGCTAATGCAATGCTAAATAAGATATTATGTAGCCTACAATAACAATTTTATAGAAAGAAATAACATTACGATGTCTAGAAATCAATTTCAATAGTAACGTTACATTGGGTTTAATTTGTCTTTTGATGAGATCTACAAATATATATTGTTAGAACCAAGAATTTCCATGGGAATATATCCATATTAGCCTAATGTGCTAATTAATGTGTGTTGTCATTGACAAATAAATAAATATACAGTTTACATATCTATATATAGAAAGAAAAATATTTCCAAAACAATACACACACACACACTGAAAAAAAGGTTTTCATTCATCCAATAAAAAAAAATGTAGGGTTCACATCTATATTTTACACTGTTAGAAATTACCAGCATTTCACAATAATTAACAGTATTATTTTACAGTAACTTGTTGTAATTAAGTTTCCCTGTAATATCCCAACGAATACCTGTCAAAACTACAGTATCCTTGGATTTTACAGCATTTAACTCTTATTTTACAGTAAAATATTGCAATCTAAAACCTGCTGTTATATCACAACAAGGTCTGTAATATCACAGCAACACAGTGAAAAAAAAAAAAAAAAAGGATTTCACAGCATTAAACAGTATTATTACAGTGAAATATTGTATTGAAATATGTATTGAAGATTTGGTTACTAAATACCATGAGTTAAAACCAACAAAATATCAAAGTATAATGGTTATAATTTAATGTTGTGTGGACTTTAGCATTATGATGTTTATTAGGCGTTGGGTTTTGGTTACCTTACCTCATGACTAAATGTTGGTGTTTGATGTCAATAAGAAATGTACTGTATACCTGCATGTACTAACAATGTTGTTCTTTTTCCACTAGATGTCAGTACACTATAAAAGTAGTAGAATTTTTTGAAAAACATCTGGAGCAGAATTGATGAGGTGTTCTGCCTTATTAAGTGTTATTAGACTTCCAGATTGATTTATAAAAGGCATATTAATTTGCATATTAACTGTCGAGTTGATATAATCCCAAATCATAGTCATTCATACACAGTCCCATTTTATATTACACTGTAGGCTATCAGAAAGTTAGTTTATTATATGTAAATATAATTTACAGAAATAAATATTTATGAATAGATATTTAGAGATTCAGTTTTTCTGTGTAGGCTACTTCAAGTATACATATAGCAAAAGCAAATAGTGAAACATGCACCAAATAAATGCACCAAAGAAGCTTCCTAAAATATATTTTTATTTTATTTGTATAGAAAAGGTCCACTGATAAATGTAAAGGATAGTAAAAGTCTTTGGACTTAAATCTGTCATAAAAATTAAAACAAACCTTTATCTGATGATGTTTGGGATGCAGGCTATTGTTGCAAGATAATGTGTACTGAAATAGTGAATCAGTTTTATTACTGAAAGATTTTATTTTATTTATTTCAAGTTATAGTAAAATATAACTTCTTATTTCTTTAATTTGATATTGGGAGAAATATGACCCATATGTGTGTATTAGTCAGATATTCACAAGAAATACAGTTAATAACCAGTAATAGTTATATTAAGACTAGTGAGACAAGTGATAATGATATAATTTACGTTAATACTTATCATATGATATTATGAGCCTATAATATAGGCTACAAGACCTACTATATAGCCTATTACATATAATATATAGGCCTATTAAAATACGTATGAAGTGTCTAAAAATTAATGTTTACTATAATAAAGTACCTGTTTTGGTTGATGTTATAGCGCACACAGTTGTTTCCGCACGGAAATATGATGGTTTGCTCATCAAAATACAACAAATTATTCCTCACTCCTGTCCGCAATCCGAATAATGAGACTGTGCCACTACAGTAGCCATCTTGACAAAATGATTAGCTAACAGTTTGTAGAAAAATACGATTTAAATGAGTTGTCTGGTTTGTTTGACGTTGAAATCTTGTTGAAATCTGTTTAACGCTGCAGTAGAGTGACTGGTCGAGATATGTGTTTAATGCCCGTGCGCTGGCTTCGCCGAGTAACCTTGAAATTGTACATTCGTTGGAAAACAAATATTTCTTAGTTGAGCTCTTAATGAAAAAATATTTATATTTAACAATGTTTTGAACGAAACAAATATTACCTGCAAAATAAAACAAATAATGGTAAAATGAATTGAAACTAAGACAAATGTTTTATTGGATGAGGCACTCACCGCTTGAAAACCTTTTATTAATGTGTACATGCATTCATATAAAGCATGTACAATTTCAATTAAATATTTGAAATGACACAACATTTAGCAAATATGCTACATAAATAGTCAATTTGGTAGCAACTGGGTGGTTGCTGTGGGGAACACGGTGGAGCAAGTGTTCTCTGTGGGATCTTGGCAGGCACAGACACTCCCTTTTGGATATTCTTCTGCCTCTGCTGCTTTGGGATCCTGAGGTTTGCGGAAGACACAAGCACTGGTGCATTTTGCAAATGCTGCCTCAGCAGCTCAGGGTTTTTAGGATTTCTCCTCTTGGAGATCTTGTCTGGCATTGGTGCTCCATGTGAGGAGCATGTGAGCACCTTTGAGGAAGCCACTGGTGCCCTCTGTAGTGACTGGATGGGTGTGGGTGTTTCTAAAGCGGCCTTTTTCAGATGGTGAGTCAAATATTCGGGGATCCTGAGTTTTCCTCTTTTTTGGGACCCTATGGGCACAGGTGCTCCCTTTGGGCACGCAGCAGGCACAGGTGCTCCCTTTGGAGATGCAGCAGGCACAGGTGCTCGCTTTGGAGATGCAGCAGGCACAGGTGCTCGCTTTGGGGACACAACAGGCACAGGTGCTGAGTGCTGAGCTTTCTCCAATGTATCACCGAAGACCAGGGATGAGGTGAGGTCCTCTTTTTTAGCACTGGGAGAGTTCTGCTGCCTCCACTGCTTTGTGGTCTTCAGTTCTCCCTTCTCAGATGCTTCACTGAAGACCAGGGATGAGGTGAGGTCCTCTTTTTTAGCACTGGGAGAGTTCCGCTGCCTCCACTGCTTTGTGGTCTTCAGTTCTCCCTTCTCAGATGCTTCACTGAAGACCAGGGATGAGGTGAGGTCCTCTTTTTTAGCACTGGGAGAGTTCCGCTGCCTCCACTGCTTTGTGGTCTTCAGTTCTCCCTTCTCAGATGCTTCACTGAAGACCAGGGATGAGGTGAGGTCCTCTTTTTTAGCACTGGGAGAGTTCCGCTGCCTCCACTGCTTTGTGGTCTTCAGTTCTCCCTTCTCAGATGCTTCACTGAAGACCAGGGATGAGGTGAGGTCCTCTTTTTTAGCACTGGGAGAGTTCCGCTGCCTCCACTGCTTCGTGGTCTTCAGTTCTCCCTTCTCAGATGCTTCACTGAAGACCAGGGATGAGATGAGGTCCTCTTTTTTAGCACTGGGAGAGTTCTGCTGCCTCCACTGCTTCGTGGTCTTCAGTTTTCCCTCCTCATATTTCCGATCTGAGAAGCCTGAGTGCTGGGAATGAGCCTTCTCAGATGCATCACTGAAGACCAGGGATGTGGGGCATGATGTTTCTCCTTCCTCCACTGTTTCCCACCACTGGTCTGAGATGAGGTCCTCATAGTCAGGATACTCAGATATGGGGTCTGAAACTTCCATTATCGCCCACCACCGCCCCGCAGCAAGGGCCGTATTGAGCTCATCTGACAATTCAGTTGATGAGGACTGCTCTGCACTCTCAAAAATGATGGGCATGGTTGACATACTCGAAAATGAACTAGAAGTGAACAATATTTCTTGCAATTTATATCTGTGAAACACTATGAAAGAAAGAGAAACAGAAGAGATTATTTGAATAATCAATTTTGTATCAATTTCCCTACTAATATGCACAACTCAGATGCACATAATGTAAATGTATATAGTAATTTCACAATCGCCGACTCGCTACAAGAAGAATAAATCCGCTGCACTATTTATACTCACGATCATTATGACGTAACAGTCGACAGTTGACGTCACAGTCGGCCAATTGACGTCACAGTCGGCCACCCGAGTTGACGTAACAGTCGGCCACACGAGTGACGTCACAGTCGACCACACGAGTTTGTGAGGGATGGAAGACCTAGGCTGTTTCGCTGTATTAAAAGTGAACATGCAATACAAACAAAGACTGACTTAGCTTTTTTAATTCATGATTGTTCATACAAAAACTAGCACTGTTTATTATTTATTTTTAGCATTTGCAGCTGGTGCATAAACGGGAGCAAGTGAAGCTGAGATGCATTTTGTTATTAAGCAAACAGACCACTTTTTTATTTTTATTTTATTTTTTACAGATATTACAATAAAAGCACATTTCTGAAACAGAATATAATTCACAAAAAAAGTTCCTGTAGGCTATCCTTGTTTTTTTCTATGTATGACAATTATTTAAAAAAAGCAACAGATAGGACGAGAAAGAGTGCTGTCCCGAACATCAGCAGGACGTTTTTTTTTTATATATTAAGTCGTAAATATTACATGACTTACATTTTGCTCTATATATCGGCAACGAAAATAGTTCCAAATAAATCTATAAATCGTTGCTCATCTTTGAGAAACAGTTTCCCTGACTGAAAACGTTCCATACGTTTATAGCGGCTTTAGATGCTCTCTGAAGCGCAGACAGAGGAGCGAAACATAACGATATCTCTTGTCAAAAAAAAAACTGCTTCTTTCAGCAGGTTATTTTCGCTATGTAATATGTATTGATTGAAAAAATGGAGAATAATAAAATTCGGATTTCAAACGCCACGCCGAGTTTATGAAACTCAAATTAAGATTATATTTACAGTGAATTTAGAGAATCAGTAGGCTATGGGCTGCCGGTGGTGCTTGAGACTATATTTCAAGAGTTCAGATGCAAAAAGCCTCTAAGTGCCATCTGAAATTTTCTTCTAGAATGATCATTTTTATCAAGCTCGTATATTTAAGTTCAGTAATTTCACTTAAATGGCAATGAAAATGAATTGTCATTTAAGTGAAATTACTGAACTTAAATATACGAGATTGATAAAAATGATCATTCTAGAAGAAAATTTCAGATGGCACTTAGAGGCTTTTGCATCTGAACTCTTCATTTGTCATTCTGTGTTTCTGTGAAAAAATACTAACAATAATGAAGCTAAGAATAGGATACGTATACGGGGGAAAGAGGTTGCTAATGCAATGCTAAATAAGATATTATGTAGCCTACAATAACAATTTTATAGAAAGAAATAACATTACGATGTCTAGAAATCAATTTCAATAGTAACGTTACATTGGGTTTAATTTGTCTTTTGATGAGATCTACAAATATATATTGTTAGAACCAAGAATTTCCATGGGAATATATCCATATTAGCCTAATGTGCTAATTAATGTGTGTTGTCATTGACAAATAAATAAATATACAGTTTACATATCTATATATAGAAAGAAAAATATTTCCAAAACAATACACACACACACACTGAAAAAAAGGTTTTCATTCATCCAATAAAAAAAAATGTAGGGTTCACATCTATATTTTACACTGTTAGAAATTACCAGCATTTCACAATAATTAACAGTATTATTTTACAGTAACTTGTTGTAATTAAGTTTCCCTGTAATATCCCAACGAATACCTGTCAAAACTACAGTATCCTTGGATTTTACAGCATTTAACTCTTATTTTACAGTAAAATATTGCAATCTAAAACCTGCTGTTATATCACAACAAGGTCTGTAATATCACAGCAACACAGTGAAAAAAAAAAAAAAAAAGGATTTCACAGCATTAAACAGTATTATTACAGTGAAATATTGTATTGAAATATGTATTGAAGATTTGGTTACTAAATACCATGAGTTAAAACCAACAAAATATCAAAGTATAATGGTTATAATTTAATGTTGTGTGGACTTTAGCATTATGATGTTTATTAGGCGTTGGGTTTTGGTTACCTTACCTCATGACTAAATGTTGGTGTTTGATGTCAATAAGAAATGTACTGTATACCTGCATGTACTAACAATGTTGTTCTTTTTCCACTAGATGTCAGTACACTATAAAAGTAGTAGAATTTTTTGAAAAACATCTGGAGCAGAATTGATGAGGTGTTCTGCCTTATTAAGTGTTATTAGACTTCCAGATTGATTTATAAAAGGCATATTAATTTGCATATTAACTGTCGAGTTGATATAATCCCAAATCATAGTCATTCATACACAGTCCCATTTTATATTACACTGTAGGCTATCAGAAAGTTAGTTTATTATATGTAAATATAATTTACAGAAATAAATATTTATGAATAGATATTTAGAGATTCAGTTTTTCTGTGTAGGCTACTTCAAGTATACATATAGCAAAAGCAAATAGTGAAACATGCACCAAATAAATGCACCAAAGAAGCTTCCTAAAATATATTTTTATTTTATTTGTATAGAAAAGGTCCACTGATAAATGTAAAGGATAGTAAAAGTCTTTGGACTTAAATCTGTCATAAAAATTAAAACAAACCTTTATCTGATGATGTTTGGGATGCAGGCTATTGTTGCAAGATAATGTGTACTGAAATAGTGAATCAGTTTTATTACTGAAAGATTTTATTTTATTTATTTCAAGTTATAGTAAAATATAACTTCTTATTTCTTTAATTTGATATTGGGAGAAATATGACCCATATGTGTGTATTAGTCAGATATTCACAAGAAATACAGTTAATAACCAGTAATAGTTATATTAAGACTAGTGAGACAAGTGATAATGATATAATTTACGTTAATACTTATCATATGATATTATGAGCCTATAATATAGGCTACAAGACCTACTATATAGCCTATTACATATAATATATAGGCCTATTAAAATACGTATGAAGTGTCTAAAAATTAATGTTTACTATAATAAAGTACCTGTTTTGGTTGATGTTATAGCGCACACAGTTGTTTCCGCACGGAAATATGATGGTTTGCTCATCAAAATACAACAAATTATTCCTCACTCCTGTCCGCAATCCGAATAATGAGACTGTGCCACTACAGTAGCCATCTTGACAAAATGATTAGCTAACAGTTTGTAGAAAAATACGATTTAAATGAGTTGTCTGGTTTGTTTGACGTTGAAATCTTGTTGAAATCTGTTTAACGCTGCAGTAGAGTGACTGGTCGAGATATGTGTTTAATGCCCGTGCGCTGGCTTCGCCGAGTAACCTTGAAATTGTACATTCGTTGGAAAACAAATATTTCTTAGTTGAGCTCTTAATGAAAAAATATTTATATTTAACAATGTTTTGAACGAAACAAATATTACCTGCAAAATAAAACAAATAATGGTAAAATGAATTGAAACTAAGACAAATGTTTTATTGGATGAGGCACTCACCGCTTGAAAACCTTTTATTAATGTGTACATGCATTCATATAAAGCATGTACAATTTCAATTAAATATTTGAAATGACACAACATTTAGCAAATATGCTACATAAATAGTCAATTTGGTAGCAACTGGGTGGTTGCTGTGGGGAACACGGTGGAGCAAGTGTTCTCTGTGGGATCTTGGCAGGCACAGACACTCCCTTTTGGATATTCTTCTGCCTCTGCTGCTTTGGGATCCTGAGGTTTGCGGAAGACACAAGCACTGGTGCATTTTGCAAATGCTGCCTCAGCAGCTCAGGGTTTTTAGGATTTCTCCTCTTGGAGATCTTGTCTGGCATTGGTGCTCCATGTGAGGAGCATGTGAGCACCTTTGAGGAAGCCACTGGTGCCCTCTGTAGTGACTGGATGGGTGTGGGTGTTTCTAAAGCGGCCTTTTTCAGATGGTGAGTCAAATATTCGGGGATCCTGAGTTTTCCTCTTTTTTGGGACCCTATGGGCACAGGTGCTCCCTTTGGGCACGCAGCAGGCACAGGTGCTCCCTTTGGAGATGCAGCAGGCACAGGTGCTCGCTTTGGAGATGCAGCAGGCACAGGTGCTCGCTTTGGGGACACAACAGGCACAGGTGCTGAGTGCTGAGCTTTCTCCAATGTATCACCGAAGACCAGGGATGAGGTGAGGTCCTCTTTTTTAGCACTGGGAGAGTTCTGCTGCCTCCACTGCTTTGTGGTCTTCAGTTCTCCCTTCTCAGATGCTTCACTGAAGACCAGGGATGAGGTGAGGTCCTCTTTTTTAGCACTGGGAGAGTTCCGCTGCCTCCACTGCTTTGTGGTCTTCAGTTCTCCCTTCTCAGATGCTTCACTGAAGACCAGGGATGAGGTGAGGTCCTCTTTTTTAGCACTGGGAGAGTTCCGCTGCCTCCACTGCTTTGTGGTCTTCAGTTCTCCCTTCTCAGATGCTTCACTGAAGACCAGGGATGAGGTGAGGTCCTCTTTTTTAGCACTGGGAGAGTTCCGCTGCCTCCACTGCTTTGTGGTCTTCAGTTCTCCCTTCTCAGATGCTTCACTGAAGACCAGGGATGAGGTGAGGTCCTCTTTTTTAGCACTGGGAGAGTTCCGCTGCCTCCACTGCTTCGTGGTCTTCAGTTCTCCCTTCTCAGATGCTTCACTGAAGACCAGGGATGAGATGAGGTCCTCTTTTTTAGCACTGGGAGAGTTCTGCTGCCTCCACTGCTTCGTGGTCTTCAGTTTTCCCTCCTCATATTTCCGATCTGAGAAGCCTGAGTGCTGGGAATGAGCCTTCTCAGATGCATCACTGAAGACCAGGGATGTGGGGCATGATGTTTCTCCTTCCTCCACTGTTTCCCACCACTGGTCTGAGATGAGGTCCTCATAGTCAGGATACTCAGATATGGGGTCTGAAACTTCCATTATCGCCCACCACCGCCCCGCAGCAAGGGCCGTATTGAGCTCATCTGACAATTCAGTTGATGAGGACTGCTCTGCACTCTCAAAAATGATGGGCATGGTTGACATACTCGAAAATGAACTAGAAGTGAACAATATTTCTTGCAATTTATATCTGTGAAACACTATGAAAGAAAGAGAAACAGAAGAGATTATTTGAATAATCAATTTTGTATCAATTTCCCTACTAATATGCACAACTCAGATGCACATAATGTAAATGTATATAGTAATTTCACAATCGCCGACTCGCTACAAGAAGAATAAATCCGCTGCACTATTTATACTCACGATCATTATGACGTAACAGTCGACAGTTGACGTCACAGTCGGCCAATTGACGTCACAGTCGGCCACCCGAGTTGACGTAACAGTCGGCCACACGAGTGACGTCACAGTCGACCACACGAGTTTGTGAGGGATGGAAGACCTAGGCTGTTTCGCTGTATTAAAAGTGAACATGCAATACAAACAAAGACTGACTTAGCTTTTTTAATTCATGATTGTTCATACAAAAACTAGCACTGTTTATTATTTATTTTTAGCATTTGCAGCTGGTGCATAAACGGGAGCAAGTGAAGCTGAGATGCATTTTGTTATTAAGCAAACAGACCACTTTTTTATTTTTATTTTATTTTTTACAGATATTACAATAAAAGCACATTTCTGAAACAGAATATAATTCACAAAAAAAGTTCCTGTAGGCTATCCTTGTTTTTTTCTATGTATGACAATTATTTAAAAAAAGCAACAGATAGGACGAGAAAGAGTGCTGTCCCGAACATCAGCAGGACGTTTTTTTTTTATATATTAAGTCGTAAATATTACATGACTTACATTTTGCTCTATATATCGGCAACGAAAATAGTTCCAAATAAATCTATAAATCGTTGCTCATCTTTGAGAAACAGTTTCCCTGACTGAAAACGTTCCATACGTTTAGCGGCTTTAGATGCTCTCTGAAGCGCAGACAGAGGAGCGAAACATAACGATATCTCTTGTCAAAAAAAAAACTGCTTCTTTCAGCAGGTTATTTTCGCTATGTAATATGTATTGATTGAAAAAATGGAGAATAATAAAATTCGGATTTCAAACGCCACGCCGAGTTTATGAAACTCAAATTAAGATTATATTTACAGTGAATTTAGAGAATCAGTAGGCTATGGGCTGCCGGTGGTGCTTGAGACTATATTTCAAGAGTTCAGATGCAAAAAGCCTCTAAGTGCCATCTGAAATTTTCTTCTAGAATGATCATTTTTATCAAGCTCGTATATTTAAGTTCAGTAATTTCACTTAAATGGCAATGAAAATGAATTGTCATTTAAGTGAAATTACTGAACTTAAATATACGAGATTGATAAAAATGATCATTCTAGAAGAAAATTTCAGATGGCACTTAGAGGCTTTTGCATCTGAACTCTTCATTTGTCATTCTGTGTTTCTGTGAAAAAATACTAACAATAATGAAGCTAAGAATAGGATACGTATACGGGGGAAAGAGGTTGCTAATGCAATGCTAAATAAGATATTATGTAGCCTACAATAACAATTTTATAGAAAGAAATAACATTACGATGTCTAGAAATCAATTTCAATAGTAACGTTACATTGGGTTTAATTTGTCTTTTGATGAGATCTACAAATATATATTGTTAGAACCAAGAATTTCCATGGGAATATATCCATATTA
The DNA here is from genome assembly GCF_965113295.1 of Leuciscus leuciscus. Lineage (NCBI taxonomy): Eukaryota > Metazoa > Chordata > Actinopteri > Cypriniformes > Leuciscidae > Leuciscus > Leuciscus leuciscus. The sequence goes on along the minus strand of NC_138746.1, from coordinate 17,807,460 downwards.
GCCTAATGTGCTAATTAATGTGTGTTGTCATTGACAAATAAATAAATATACAGTTTACATATCTATATATAGAAAGAAAAATATTTCCAAAACAATACACACACACACACTGAAAAAAAGGTTTTCATTCATCCAATAAAAAAAAATGTAGGGTTCACATCTATATTTTACACTGTTAGAAATTACCAGCATTTCACAATAATTAACAGTATTATTTTACAGTAACTTGTTGTAATTAAGTTTCCCTGTAATATCCCAACGAATACCTGTAAAAACTACAGTATCCTTGGATTTTACAGCATTTAACTCTTATTTTACAGTAAAATATTGCAATCTAAAACCTGCTGTTATATCACAACAAGGTCTGTAATATCACAGCAACACAGTGAAAAAAAAAAAAAAAAAGGATTTCACAGCATTAAACAGTATTATTACAGTGAAATATTGTATTGAAATATGTATTGAAGATTTGGTTACTAAATACCATGAGTTAAAACCAACAAAATATCAAAGTATAATGGTTATAATTTAATGTTGTGTGGACTTTAGCATTATGATGTTTATTAGGCGTTGGGTTTTGGTTACCTTACCTCATGACTAAATGTTGGTGTTTGATGTCAATAAGAAATGTACTGTATACCTGTACTAACAATGTTGTTCTTTTTCCACTAGATGTCAGTACACTATAAAAGTAGTAGAATTTTTTGAAAAACATCTGGAGCAGAATTGATGAGGTGTTCTGCCTTATTAAGTGTTATTAGACTTCCAGATTGATTTATAAAAGGCATATTAATTTGCATATTAACTGTCGAGTTGATATAATCCCAAATCATAGTCATTCATACACAGTCCCATTTTATATTACACTGTAGGCTATCAGAAAGTTAGTTTATTATATGTAAATATAATTTACAGAAATAAATATTTATGAATAGATATTTAGAGATTCAGTTTTTCTGTGTAGGCTACTTCAAGTATACATATAGCAAAAGCAAATAGTGAAACATGCACCAAATAAATGCACCAAAGAAGCTTCCTAAAATATATTTTTATTTTATTTGTATAGAAAAGGTCCACTGATAAATGTAAAGGATAGTAAAAGTCTTTGGACTTAAATCTGTCATAAAAATTAAAACAAACCTTTATCTGATGATGTTTGGGATGCAGGCTATTGTTGCAAGATAATGTGTACTGAAATAGTGAATCAGTTTTATTACTGAAAGATTTTATTTTATTTATTTCAAGTTATAGTAAAATATAACTTCTTATTTCTTTAATTTGATATTGGGAGAAATATGACCCATATGTGTGTATTAGTCAGATATTCACAAGAAATACAGTTAATAACCAGTAATAGTTATATTAAGACTAGTGAGACAAGTGATAATGATATAATTTACGTTAATACTTATCATATGATATTATGAGCCTATAATATAGGCTACAAGACCTACTATATAGCCTATTACATATAATATATAGGCCTATTAAAATACGTATGAAGTGTCTAAAAATTAATGTTTACTATAATAAAGTACCTGTTTTGGTTGATGTTATAGCGCACACAGTTGTTTCCGCACGGAAATATGATGGTTTGCTCATCAAAATACAACAAATTATTCCTCACTCCTGTCCGCAATCCGAATAATGAGACTGTGCCACTACAGTAGCCATCTTGACAAAATGATTAGCTAACAGTTTGTAGAAAAATACGATTTAAATGAGTTGTCTGGTTTGTTTGACGTTGAAATCTTGTTGAAATCTGTTTAACGCTGCAGTAGAGTGACTGGTCGAGATATGTGTTTAATGCCCGTGCGCTGGCTTCGCCGAGTAACCTTGAAATTGTACATTCGTTGGAAAACAAATATTTCTTAGTTGAGCTCTTAATGAAAAAATATTTATATTTAACAATGTTTTGAACGAAACAAATATTACCTGCAAAATAAAACAAATAATGGTAAAATGAATTGAAACTAAGACAAATGTTTTATTGGATGAGGCACTCACCGCTTGAAAACCTTTTATTAATGTGTACATGCATTCATATAAAGCATGTACAATTTCAATTAAATATTTGAAATGACACAACATTTAGCAAATATGCTACATAAATAGTCAATTTGGTAGCAACTGGGTGGTTGCTGTGGGGAACACGGTGGAGCAAGTGTTCTCTGTGGGATCTTGGCAGGCACAGACACTCCCTTTTGGATATTCTTCTGCCTCTGCTGCTTTGGGATCCTGAGGTTTGCGGAAGACACAAGCACTGGTGCATTTTGCAAATGCTGCCTCAGCAGCTCAGGGTTTTTAGGATTTCTCCTCTTGGAGATCTTGTCTGGCATTGGTGCTCCATGTGAGGAGCATGTGAGCACCTTTGAGGAAGCCACTGGTGCCCTCTGTAGTGACTGGATGGGTGTGGGTGTTTCTAAAGCGGCCTTTTTCAGATGGTGAGTCAAATATTCGGGGATCCTGAGTTTTCCTCTTTTTTGGGACCCTATGGGCACAGGTGCTCCCTTTGGGCACGCAGCAGGCACAGGTGCTCCCTTTGGAGATGCAGCAGGCACAGGTGCTCGCTTTGGAGATGCAGCAGGCACAGGTGCTCGCTTTGGGGACACAACAGGCACAGGTGCTGAGTGCTGAGCTTTCTCCAATGTATCACCGAAGACCAGGGATGAGGTGAGGTCCTCTTTTTTAGCACTGGGAGAGTTCTGCTGCCTCCACTGCTTTGTGGTCTTCAGTTCTCCCTTCTCAGATGCTTCACTGAAGACCAGGGATGAGGTGAGGTCCTCTTTTTTAGCACTGGGAGAGTTCCGCTGCCTCCACTGCTTTGTGGTCTTCAGTTCTCCCTTCTCAGATGCTTCACTGAAGACCAGGGATGAGGTGAGGTCCTCTTTTTTAGCACTGGGAGAGTTCCGCTGCCTCCACTGCTTTGTGGTCTTCAGTTCTCCCTTCTCAGATGCTTCACTGAAGACCAGGGATGAGGTGAGGTCCTCTTTTTTAGCACTGGGAGAGTTCCGCTGCCTCCACTGCTTTGTGGTCTTCAGTTCTCCCTTCTCAGATGCTTCACTGAAGACCAGGGATGAGGTGAGGTCCTCTTTTTTAGCACTGGGAGAGTTCCGCTGCCTCCACTGCTTCGTGGTCTTCAGTTCTCCCTTCTCAGATGCTTCACTGAAGACCAGGGATGAGATGAGGTCCTCTTTTTTAGCACTGGGAGAGTTCTGCTGCCTCCACTGCTTCGTGGTCTTCAGTTTTCCCTCCTCATATTTCCGATCTGAGAAGCCTGAGTGCTGGGAATGAGCCTTCTCAGATGCATCACTGAAGACCAGGGATGTGGGGCATGATGTTTCTCCTTCCTCCACTGTTTCCCACCACTGGTCTGAGATGAGGTCCTCATAGTCAGGATACTCAGATATGGGGTCTGAAACTTCCATTATCGCCCACCACCGCCCCGCAGCAAGGGCCGTATTGAGCTCATCTGACAATTCAGTTGATGAGGACTGCTCTGCACTCTCAAAAATGATGGGCATGGTTGACATACTCGAAAATGAACTAGAAGTGAACAATATTTCTTGCAATTTATATCTGTGAAACACTATGAAAGAAAGAGAAACAGAAGAGATTATTTGAATAATCAATTTTGTATCAATTTCCCTACTAATATGCACAACTCAGATGCACATAATGTAAATGTATATAGTAATTTCACAATCGCCGACTCGCTACAAGAAGAATAAATCCGCTGCACTATTTATACTCACGATCATTATGACGTAACAGTCGACAGTTGACGTCACAGTCGGCCAATTGACGTCACAGTCGGCCACCCGAGTTGACGTAACAGTCGGCCACACGAGTGACGTCACAGTCGACCACACGAGTTTGTGAGGGATGGAAGACCTAGGCTGTTTCGCTGTATTAAAAGTGAACATGCAATACAAACAAAGACTGACTTAGCTTTTTTAATTCATGATTGTTCATACAAAAACTAGCACTGTTTATTATTTATTTTTAGCATTTGCAGCTGGTGCATAAACGGGAGCAAGTGAAGCTGAGATGCATTTTGTTATTAAGCAAACAGACCACTTTTTTATTTTTATTTTATTTTTTACAGATATTACAATAAAAGCACATTTCTGAAACAGAATATAATTCACAAAAAAAGTTCCTGTAGGCTATCCTTGTTTTTTTCTATGTATGACAATTATTTAAAAAAAGCAACAGATAGGACGAGAAAGAGTGCTGTCCCGAACATCAGCAGGACGTTTTTTTTTTATATATTAAGTCGTAAATATTACATGACTTACATTTTGCTCTATATATCGGCAACGAAAATAGTTCCAAATAAATCTATAAATCGTTGCTCATCTTTGAGAAACAGTTTCCCTGACTGAAAACGTTCCATACGTTTAGCGGCTTTAGATGCTCTCTGAAGCGCAGACAGAGGAGCGAAACATAACGATATCTCTTGTCAAAAAAAAAACTGCTTCTTTCAGCAGGTTATTTTCGCTATGTAATATGTATTGATTGAAAAAATGGAGAATAATAAAATTCGGATTTCAAACGCCACGCCGAGTTTATGAAACTCAAATTAAGATTATATTTACAGTGAATTTAGAGAATCAGTAGGCTATGGGCTGCCGGTGGTGCTTGAGACTATATTTCAAGAGTTCAGATGCAAAAAGCCTCTAAGTGCCATCTGAAATTTTCTTCTAGAATGATCATTTTTATCAAGCTCGTATATTTAAGTTCAGTAATTTCACTTAAATGGCAATGAAAATGAATTGTCATTTAAGTGAAATTACTGAACTTAAATATACGAGATTGATAAAAATGATCATTCTAGAAGAAAATTTCAGATGGCACTTAGAGGCTTTTGCATCTGAACTCTTCATTTGTCATTCTGTGTTTCTGTGAAAAAATACTAACAATAATGAAGCTAAGAATAGGATACGTATACGGGGGAAAGAGGTTGCTAATGCAATGCTAAATAAGATATTATGTAGCCTACAATAACAATTTTATAGAAAGAAATAACATTACGATGTCTAGAAATCAATTTCAATAGTAACGTTACATTGGGTTTAATTTGTCTTTTGATGAGATCTACAAATATATATTGTTAGAACCAAGAATTTCCATGGGAATATATCCATATTAGCCTAATGTGCTAATTAATGTGTGTTGTCATTGACAAATAAATAAATATACAGTTTACATATCTATATATAGAAAGAAAAATATTTCCAAAACAATACACACACACACACTGAAAAAAAGGTTTTCATTCATCCAATAAAAAAAAATGTAGGGTTCACATCTATATTTTACACTGTTAGAAATTACCAGCATTTCACAATAATTAACAGTATTATTTTACAGTAACTTGTTGTAATTAAGTTTCCCTGTAATATCCCAACGAATACCTGTAAAAACTACAGTATCCTTGGATTTTACAGCATTAAACAGTATTATTACAGTGAAATATTGTATTGAAATATGTATTGAAGATTTGGTTACTAAATACCATGAGTTAAAACCAACAAAATATCAAAGTATAATGGTTATAATTTAATGTTGTGTGGACTTTAGCATTATGATGTTTATTAGGCGTTGGGTTCTGGTTACCTTACCTCATGACTAAATGTTGGTGTTTGATGTCAATAAGAAATGTACTGTATACCTGTACTAACAATGTTGTTCTTTTTCCACTAGATGTCAGTACACTATAAAAGTAGTAGAATTTTTTGAAAAACATCTGGAGCAGAATTGATGAGGTGTTCTGCCTTATTAAGTGTTATTAGACTTCCAGATTGATTTATAAAAGGCATATTAATTTGCATATTAACTGTCGAGTTGATATAATCCCAAATCATAGTCATTCATACACAGTCCCATTTTATATTACACTGTAGGCTATCAGAAAGTTAGTTTATTATATGTAAATATAATTTACAGAAATAAATATTTATGAATAGATATTTAGAGATTCAGTTTTTCTGTGTAGGCTACTTCAAGTATACATATAGCAAAAGCAAATAGTGAAACATGCACCAAATAAATGCACCAAAGAAGCTTCCTAAAATATATTTTTATTTTATTTGTATAGAAAAGGTCCACTGATAAATGTAAAGGATAGTAAAAGTCTTTGGACTTAAATCTGTCATAAAAATTAAAACAAACCTTTATCTGATGATGTTTGGGATGCAGGCTATTGTTGCAAGATAATGTGTACTGAAATAGTGAATCAGTTTTATTACTGAAAGATTTTATTTTATTTATTTCAAGTTATAGTAAAATATAACTTCTTATTTCTTTAATTTGATATTGGGAGAAATATGACCCATATGTGTGTATTAGTCAGATATTCACAAGAAATACAGTTAATAACCAGTAATAGTTATATTAAGACTAGTGAGACAAGTGATAATGATATAATTTACGTTAATACTTATCATATGATATTATGAGCCTATAATATAGGCTACAAGACCTACTATATAGCCTATTACATATAATATATAGGCCTATTAAAATACGTATGAAGTGTCTAAAAATTAATGTTTACTATAATAAAGTACCTGTTTTGGTTGATGTTATAGCGCACACAGTTGTTTCCGCACGGAAATATGATGGTTTGCTCATCAAAATACAACAAATTATTCCTCACTCCTGTCCGCAATCCGAATAATGAGACTGTGCCACTACAGTAGCCATCTTGACAAAATGATTAGCTAACAGTTTGTAGAAAAATACGATTTAAATGAGTTGTCTGGTTTGTTTGACGTTGAAATCTTGTTGAAATCTGTTTAACGCTGCAGTAGAGTGACTGGTCGAGATATGTGTTTAATGCCCGTGCGCTGGCTTCGCCGAGTAACCTTGAAATTGTACATTCGTTGGAAAACAAATATTTCTTAGTTGAGCTCTTAATGAAAAAATATTTATATTTAACAATGTTTTGAACGAAACAAATATTACCTGCAAAATAAAACAAATAATGGTAAAATGAATTGAAACTAAGACAAATGTTTTATTGGATGAGGCACTCACCGCTTGAAAACCTTTTATTAATGTGTACATGCATTCATATAAAGCATGTACAATTTCAATTAAATATTTGAAATGACACAACATTTAGCAAATATGCTACATAAATAGTCAATTTGGTAGCAACTGGGTGGTTGCTGTGGGGAACACGGTGGAGCAAGTGTTCTCTGTGGGATCTTGGCAGGCACAGACACTCCCTTTTGGATATTCTTCTGCCTCTGCTGCTTTGGGATCCTGAGGTTTGCGGAAGACACAAGCACTGGTGCATTTTGCAAATGCTGCCTCAGCAGCTCAGGGTTTTTAGGATTTCTCCTCTTGGAGATCTTGTCTGGCATTGGTGCTCCATGTGAGGAGCATGTGAGCACCTTTGAGGAAGCCACTGGTGCCCTCTGTAGTGACTGGATGGGTGTGGGTGTTTCTAAAGCGGCCTTTTTCAGATGGTGAGTCAAATATTCGGGGATCCTGAGTTTTCCTCTTTTTTGGGACCCTATGGGCACAGGTGCTCCCTTTGGGCACGCAGCAGGCACAGGTGCTCCCTTTGGAGATGCAGCAGGCACAGGTGCTCGCTTTGGAGATGCAGCAGGCACAGGTGCTCGCTTTGGGGACACAACAGGCACAGGTGCTGAGTGCTGAGCTTTCTCCAATGTATCACCGAAGACCAGGGATGAGGTGAGGTCCTCTTTTTTAGCACTGGGAGAGTTCTGCTGCCTCCACTGCTTTGTGGTCTTCAGTTCTCCCTTCTCAGATGCTTCACTGAAGACCAGGGATGAGGTGAGGTCCTCTTTTTTAGCACTGGGAGAGTTCCGCTGCCTCCACTGCTTTGTGGTCTTCAGTTCTCCCTTCTCAGATGCTTCACTGAAGACCAGGGATGAGGTGAGGTCCTCTTTTTTAGCACTGGGAGAGTTCCGCTGCCTCCACTGCTTTGTGGTCTTCAGTTCTCCCTTCTCAGATGCTTCACTGAAGACCAGGGATGAGGTGAGGTCCTCTTTTTTAGCACTGGGAGAGTTCCGCTGCCTCCACTGCTTTGTGGTCTTCAGTTCTCCCTTCTCAGATGCTTCACTGAAGACCAGGGATGAGGTGAGGTCCTCTTTTTTAGCACTGGGAGAGTTCCGCTGCCTCCACTGCTTCGTGGTCTTCAGTTCTCCCTTCTCAGATGCTTCACTGAAGACCAGGGATGAGATGAGGTCCTCTTTTTTAGCACTGGGAGAGTTCTGCTGCCTCCACTGCTTCGTGGTCTTCAGTTTTCCCTCCTCATATTTCCGATCTGAGAAGCCTGAGTGCTGGGAATGAGCCTTCTCAGATGCATCACTGAAGACCAGGGATGTGGGGCATGATGTTTCTCCTTCCTCCACTGTTTCCCACCACTGGTCTGAGATGAGGTCCTCATAGTCAGGATACTCAGATATGGGGTCTGAAACTTCCATTATCGCCCACCACCGCCCCGCAGCAAGGGCCGTATTGAGCTCATCTGACAATTCAGTTGATGAGGACTGCTCTGCACTCTCAAAAATGATGGGCATGGTTGACATACTCGAAAATGAACTAGAAGTGAACAATATTTCTTGCAATTTATATCTGTGAAACACTATGAAAGAAAGAGAAACAGAAGAGATTATTTGAATAATCAATTTTGTATCAATTTCCCTACTAATATGCACAACTCAGATGCACATAATGTAAATGTATATAGTAATTTCACAATCGCCGACTCGCTACAAGAAGAATAAATCCGCAGCACTATTTATACTCACGATCATTATGACGTAACAGTCGACAGTTGACGTCACAGTCGGCCAATTGACGTCACAGTCGGCCACCCGAGTTGACGTCACAGTTGGCCACCCGAGTTGACGTAACAGTCGGCCACACGAGTGACGTCACAGTCGACCACACGAGTTTGTGAGGGATGGAAGACCTAGGCTGTTTCGCTGTATTAAAAGTGAACATGCAATACAAACAAAGACTGACTTAGCTTTTTTAATTCATGATTGTTCATACAAAAACTAGCACTGTTTATTATTTATTTTTAGCATTTGCAGCTGGTGCATAAACGGGAGCAAGTGAAGCTGAGATGCATTTTGTTATTAAGCAAACAGACCACTTTTTTATTTTTATTTTATTTTTTACAGATATTACAATAAAAGCACATTTCTGAAACAGAATATAATTCACAAAAAAAGTTCCTGTAGGCTATCCTTGTTTTTTTCTATGTATGACAATTATTTAAAAAAAGCAACAGATAGGACGAGAAAGAGTGCTGTCCCGAACATCAGCAGGACGTTTTTTTTTTTATATATTAAGTCGTAAATATTACATGACTTACATTTTGCTCTATATATCGGCAACGAAAATAGTTCCAAATAAATCTATAAATCGTTGCTCATCTTTGAGAAACAGTTTCCCTGACTGAAAACGTTCCATACGTTTAGCGGCTTTAGATGCTCTCTGAAGCGCAGACAGAGGAGCGAAACATAACGATATCTCTTGTCAAAAAAAAAACTGCTTCTTTCAGCAGGTTATTTTCGCTATGTAATATGTATTGATTGAAAAAATGGAGAATAATAAAATTCGGATTTCAAACGCAACGCCGAGTTTATGAAACTCAAATTAAGATTATATTTACAGTGAATTTAGAGAATCAGTAGGCTATGGGCTGCCGGTGGTGCTTGAGACTATATTTCAAGAGTTCAGATGCAAAAAGCCTCTAAGTGCCATCTGAAATTTTCTTCTAGAATGATCATTTTTATCAAGCTCGTATATTTAAGTTCAGTAATTTCACTTAAATGGCAATGAAAATGAATTGTCATTTAAGTGAAATTACTGAACTTAAATATACGAGATTGATAAAAATGATCATTCTAGAAGAAAATTTCAGATGGCACTTAGAGGCTTTTGCATCTGAACTCTTCATTTGTCATTCTGTGTTTCTGTGAAAAAATACTAACAATAATGAAGCTAAGAATAGGATACGTATACGGGGGAAAGAGGTTGCTAATGCAATGCTAAATAAGATATTATGTAGCCTACAATAACAATTTTATAGAAAGAAATAACATTACGATGTCTAGAAATCAATTTCAATAGTAACGTTACATTGGGTTTAATTTGTCTTTTGATGAGATCTACAAATATATATTGTTAGAACCAAGAATTTCCATGGGAATATATCCATATTAGCCTAATGTGCTAATTAATGTGTGTTGTCATTGACAAATAAATAAATATACAGTTTACATATCTATATATAGAAAGAAAAATATTTCCAAAACAATACACACACACACACTGAAAAAAAGGTTTTCATTCATCCAATAAAAAAAAATGTAGGGTTCACATCTATATTTTACACTGTTAGAAATTACCAGCATTTCACAATAATTAACAGTATTATTTTACAGTAACTTGTTGTAATTAAGTTTCCCTGTAATATCCCAACGAATACCTGTCAAAACTACAGTATCCTTGGATTTTACAGCATTTAACTCTTATTTTACAGTAAAATATTGCAATCTAAAACCTGCTGTTATATCACAACAAGGTCTGTAATATCACAGCAACACAGTGAAAAAAAAAAAAAAAAAGGATTTCACAGCATTAAACAGTATTATTACAGTGAAATATTGTATTGAAATATGTATTGAAGATTTGGTTACTAAATACCATGAGTTAAAACCAACAAAATATCAAAGTATAATGGTTATAATTTAATGTTGTGTGGACTTTAGCATTATGATGTTTATTAGGCGTTGGGTTTTGGTTACCTTACCTCATGACTAAATGTTGGTGTTTGATGTCAATAAGAAATGTACTGTATACCTGTACTAACAATGTTGTTCTTTTTCCACTAGATGTCAGTACACTATAAAAGTAGTAGAATTTTTTGAAAAACATCTGGAGCAGAATTGATGAGGTGTTCTGCCTTATTAAGTGTTATTAGACTTCCAGATTGATTTATAAAAGGCATATTAATTTGCATATTAACTGTCGAGTTGATATAATCCCAAATCATAGTCATTCATACACAGTCCCATTTTATATTACACTGTAGGCTATCAGAAAGTTAGTTTATTATATGTAAATATAATTTACAGAAATAAATATTTATGAATAGATATTTAGAGATTCAGTTTTTCTGTGTAGGCTACTTCAAGTATACATATAGCAAAAGCAAATAGTGAAACATGCACCAAATAAATGCACCAAAGAAGCTTCCTAAAATATATTTTTATTTTATTTGTATAGAAAAGGTCCACTGATAAATGTAAAGGATAGTAAAAGTCTTTGGACTTAAATCTGTCATAAAAATTAAAACAAACCTTTATCTGATGATGTTTGGGATGCAGGCTATTGTTGCAAGATAATGTGTACTGAAATAGTGAATCAGTTTTATTACTGAAAGATTTTATTTTATTTATTTCAAGTTATAGTAAAATATAACTTCTTATTTCTTTAATTTGATATTGGGAGAAATATGACCCATATGTGTGTATTAGTCAGATATTCACAAGAAATACAGTTAATAACCAGTAATAGTTATATTAAGACTAGTGAGACAAGTGATAATGATATAATTTACGTTAATACTTATCATATGATATTATGAGCCTATAATATAGGCTACAAGACCTACTATATAGCCTATTACATATAATATATAGGCCTATTAAAATACGTATGAAGTGTCTAAAAATTAATGTTTACTATAATAAAGTACCTGTTTTGGTTGATGTTATAGCGCACACAGTTGTTTCCGCACGGAAATATGATGGTTTGCTCATCAAAATACAACAAATTATTCCTCACTCCTGTCCGCAATCCGAATAATGAGACTGTGCCACTACAGTAGCCATCTTGACAAAATGATTAGCTAACAGTTTGTAGAAAAATACGATTTAAATGAGTTGTCTGGTTTGTTTGACGTTGAAATCTTGTTGAAATCTGTTTAACGCTGCAGTAGAGTGACTGGTCGAGATATGTGTTTAATGCCCGTGCGCTGGCTTCGCCGAGTAACCTTGAAATTGTACATTCGTTGGAAAACAAATATTTCTTAGTTGAGCTCTTAATGAAAAAATATTTATATTTAACAATGTTTTGAACGAAACAAATATTACCTGCAAAATAAAACAAATAATGGTAAAATGAATTGAAACTAAGACAAATGTTTTATTGGATGAGGCACTCACCGCTTGAAAACCTTTTATTAATGTGTACATGCATTCATATAAAGCATGTACAATTTCAATTAAATATTTGAAATGACACAACATTTAGCAAATATGCTACATAAATAGTCAATTTGGTAGCAACTGGGTGGTTGCTGTGGGGAACACGGTGGAGCAAGTGTTCTCTGTGGGATCTTGGCAGGCACAGACACTCCCTTTTGGATATTCTTCTGCCTCTGCTGCTTTGGGATCCTGAGGTTTGCGGAAGACACAAGCACTGGTGCATTTTGCAAATGCTGCCTCAGCAGCTCAGGGTTTTTAGGATTTCTCCTCTTGGAGATCTTGTCTGGCATTGGTGCTCCATGTGAGGAGCATGTGAGCACCTTTGAGGAAGCCACTGGTGCCCTCTGTAGTGACTGGATGGGTGTGGGTGTTTCTAAAGCGGCCTTTTTCAGATGGTGAGTCAAATATTCGGGGATCCTGAGTTTTCCTCTTTTTTGGGACCCTATGGGCACAGGTGCTCCCTTTGGGCACGCAGCAGGCACAGGTGCTCCCTTTGGAGATGCAGCAGGCACAGGTGCTCGCTTTGGAGATGCAGCAGGCACAGGTGCTCGCTTTGGGGACACAACAGGCACAGGTGCTGAGTGCTGAGCTTTCTCCAATGTATCACCGAAGACCAGGGATGAGGTGAGGTCCTCTTTTTTAGCACTGGGAGAGTTCTGCTGCCTCCACTGCTTTGTGGTCTTCAGTTCTCCCTTCTCAGATGCTTCACTGAAGACCAGGGATGAGGTGAGGTCCTCTTTTTTAGCACTGGGAGAGTTCCGCTGCCTCCACTGCTTTGTGGTCTTCAGTTCTCCCTTCTCAGATGCTTCACTGAAGACCAGGGATGAGGTGAGGTCCTCTTTTTTAGCACTGGGAGAGTTCCGCTGCCTCCACTGCTTTGTGGTCTTCAGTTCTCCCTTCTCAGATGCTTCACTGAAGACCAGGGATGAGGTGAGGTCCTCTTTTTTAGCACTGGGAGAGTTCCGCTGCCTCCACTGCTTTGTGGTCTTCAGTTCTCCCTTCTCAGATGCTTCACTGAAGACCAGGGATGAGGTGAGGTCCTCTTTTTTAGCACTGGGAGAGTTCCGCTGCCTCCACTGCTTCGTGGTCTTCAGTTCTCCCTTCTCAGATGCTTCACTGAAGACCAGGGATGAGATGAGGTCCTCTTTTTTAGCACTGGGAGAGTTCTGCTGCCTCCACTGCTTCGTGGTCTTCAGTTTTCCCTCCTCATATTTCCGATCTGAGAAGCCTGAGTGCTGGGAATGAGCCTTCTCAGATGCATCACTGAAGACCAGGGATGTGGGGCATGATGTTTCTCCTTCCTCCACTGTTTCCCACCACTGGTCTGAGATGAGGTCCTCATAGTCAGGATACTCAGATATGGGGTCTGAAACTTCCATTATCGCCCACCACCGCCCCGCAGCAAGGGCCGTATTGAGCTCATCTGACAATTCAGTTGATGAGGACTGCTCTGCACTCTCAAAAATGATGGGCATGGTTGACATACTCGAAAATGAACTAGAAGTGAACAATATTTCTTGCAATTTATATCTGTGAAACACTATGAAAGAAAGAGAAACAGAAGAGATTATTTGAATAATCAATTTTGTATCAATTTCCCTACTAATATGCACAACTCAGATGCACATAATGTAAATGTATATAGTAATTTCACAATCGCCGACTCGCTACAAGAAGAATAAATCCGCAGCACTATTTATACTCACGATCATTATGACGTAACAGTCGACAGTTGACGTCACAGTCGGCCAATTGACGTCACAGTCGGCCACCCGAGTTGACGTCACAGTTGGCCACCCGAGTTGACGTAACAGTCGGCCACACGAGTGACGTCACAGTCGACCACACGAGTTTGTGAGGGATGGAAGACCTAGGCTGTTTCGCTGTATTAAAAGTGAACATGCAATACAAACAAAGACTGACTTAGCTTTTTTAATTCATGATTGTTCATACAAAAACTAGCACTGTTTATTATTTATTTTTAGCATTTGCAGCTGGTGCATAAACGGGAGCAAGTGAAGCTGAGATGCATTTTGTTATTAAGCAAACAGACCACTTTTTTATTTTTATTTTATTTTTTACAGATATTACAATAAAAGCACATTTCTGAAACAGAATATAATTCACAAAAAAAGTTCCTGTAGGCTATCCTTGTTTTTTTCTATGTATGACAATTATTTAAAAAAAGCAACAGATAGGACGAGAAAGAGTGCTGTCCCGAACATCAGCAGGACGTTTTTTTTTTTATATATTAAGTCGTAAATATTACATGACTTACATTTTGCTCTATATATCGGCAACGAAAATAGTTCCAAATAAATCTATAAATCGTTGCTCATCTTTGAGAAACAGTTTCCCTGACTGAAAACGTTCCATACGTTTAGCGGCTTTAGATGCTCTCTGAAGCGCAGACAGAGGAGCGAAACATAACGATATCTCTTGTCAAAAAAAAAACTGCTTCTTTCAGCAGGTTATTTTCGCTATGTAATATGTATTGATTGAAAAAATGGAGAATAATAAAATTCGGATTTCAAACGCAACGCCGAGTTTATGAAACTCAAATTAAGATTATATTTACAGTGAATTTAGAGAATCAGTAGGCTATGGGCTGCCGGTGGTGCTTGAGACTATATTTCAAGAGTTCAGATGCAAAAAGCCTCTAAGTGCCATCTGAAATTTTCTTCTAGAATGATCATTTTTATCAAGCTCGTATATTTAAGTTCAGTAATTTCACTTAAATGGCAATGAAAATGAATTGTCATTTAAGTGAAATTACTGAACTTAAATATACGAGATTGATAAAAATGATCATTCTAGAAGAAAATTTCAGATGGCACTTAGAGGCTTTTGCATCTGAACTCTTCATTTGTCATTCTGTGTTTCTGTGAAAAAATACTAACAATAATGAAGCTAAGAATAGGATACGTATACGGGGGAAAGAGGTTGCTAATGCAATGCTAAATAAGATATTATGTAGCCTACAATAACAATTTTATAGAAAGAAATAACATTACGATGTCTAGAAATCAATTTCAATAGTAACGTTACATTGGGTTTAATTTGTCTTTTGATGAGATCTACAAATATATATTGTTAGAACCAAGAATTTCCATGGGAATATATCCATATTAGCCTAATGTGCTAATTAATGTGTGTTGTCATTGACAAATAAATAAATATACAGTTTACATATCTATATATAGAAAGAAAAATATTTCCAAAACAATACACACACACACACTGAAAAAAAGGTTTTCATTCATCCAATAAAAAAAAATGTAGGGTTCACATCTATATTTTACACTGTTAGAAATTACCAGCATTTCACAATAATTAACAGTATTATTTTACAGTAACTTGTTGTAATTAAGTTTCCCTGTAATATCCCAACGAATACCTGTCAAAACTACAGTATCCTTGGATTTTACAGCATTTAACTCTTATTTTACAGTAAAATATTGCAATCTAAAACCTGCTGTTATATCACAACAAGGTCTGTAATATCACAGCAACACAGTGAAAAAAAAAAAAAAAAAAGGATTTCACAGCATTAAACAGTATTATTACAGTGAAATATTGTATTGAAATATGTATTGAAGATTTGGTTACTAAATACCATGAGTTAAAACCAACAAAATATCAAAGTATAATGGTTATAATTTAATGTTGTGTGGACTTTAGCATTATGATGTTTATTAGGCGTTGGGTTTTGGTTACCTTACCTCATGACTAAATGTTGGTGTTTGATGTCAATAAGAAATGTACTGTATACCTGTACTAACAATGTTGTTCTTTTTCCACTAGATGTCAGTACACTATAAAAGTAGTAGAATTTTTTGAAAAACATCTGGAGCAGAATTGATGAGGTGTTCTGCCTTATTAAGTGTTATTAGACTTCCAGATTGATTTATAAAAGGCATATTAATTTGCATATTAACTGTCGAGTTGATATAATCCCAAATCATAGTCATTCATACACAGTCCCATTTTATATTACACTGTAGGCTATCAGAAAGTTAGTTTATTATATGTAAATATAATTTACAGAAATAAATATTTATGAATAGATATTTAGAGATTCAGTTTTTCTGTGTAGGCTACTTCAAGTATACATATAGCAAAAGCAAATAGTGAAACATGCACCAAATAAATGCACCAAAGAAGCTTCCTAAAATATATTTTTATTTTATTTGTATAGAAAAGGTCCACTGATAAATGTAAAGGATAGTAAAAGTCTTTGGACTTAAATCTGTCATAAAAATTAAAACAAACCTTTATCTGATGATGTTTGGGATGCAGGCTATTGTTGCAAGATAATGTGTACTGAAATAGTGAATCAGTTTTATTACTGAAAGATTTTATTTTATTTATTTCAAGTTATAGTAAAATATAACTTCTTATTTCTTTCATTTGATATTGGGAGAAATATGACCCATATGTGTGTATTAGTCAGATATTCACAAGAAATACAGTTAATAACCAGTAATAGTTATATTAAGACTAGTGAGACAAGTGATAATGATATAATTTACGTTAATACTTATCATATGATATTATGAGCCTATAATATAGGCTACAAGACCTACTATATAGCCTATTACATATAATATATAGGCCTATTAAAATACGTATGAAGTGTCTAAAAATTAATGTTTACTATAATAAAGTACCTGTTTTGGTTGATGTTATAGCGCACACAGTTGTTTCCGCACGGAAATATGATGGTTTGCTCATCAAAATACAACAAATTATTCCTCACTCCTGTCCGCAATCCGAATAATGAGACTGTGCCACTACAGTAGCCATCTTGACAAAATGATTAGCTAACAGTTTGTAGAAAAATACGATTTAAATGAGTTGTCTGGTTTGTTTGACGTTGAAATCTTGTTGAAATCTGTTTAACGCTGCAGTAGAGTGACTGGTCGAGATATGTGTTTAATGCCCGTGCGCTGGCTTCGCCGAGTAACCTTGAAATTGTACATTCGTTGGAAAACAAATATTTCTTAGTTGAGCTCTTAATGAAAAAATATTTATATTTAACAATGTTTTGAACGAAACAAATATTACCTGCAAAATAAAACAAATAATGGTAAAATGAATTGAAACTAAGACAAATGTTTTATTGGATGAGGCACTCACCGCTTGAAAACCTTTTATTAATGTGTACATGCATTCATATAAAGCATGTACAATTTCAATTAAATATTTGAAATGACACAACATTTAGCAAATATGCTACATAAATAGTCAATTTGGTAGCAACTGGGTGGTTGCTGTGGGGAACACGGTGGAGCAAGTGTTCTCTGTGGGATCTTGGCAGGCACAGACACTCCCTTTTGGATATTCTTCTGCCTCTGCTGCTTTGGGATCCTGAGGTTTGCGGAAGACACAAGCACTGGTGCATTTTGCAAATGCTGCCTCAGCAGCTCAGGGTTTTTAGGATTTCTCCTCTTGGAGATCTTGTCTGGCATTGGTGCTCCATGTGAGGAGCATGTGAGCACCTTTGAGGAAGCCACTGGTGCCCTCTGTAGTGACTGGATGGGTGTGGGTGTTTCTAAAGCGGCCTTTTTCAGATGGTGAGTCAAATATTCGGGGATCCTGAGTTTTCCTCTTTTTTGGGACCCTATGGGCACAGGTGCTCCCTTTGGGCACGCAGCAGGCACAGGTGCTCCCTTTGGAGATGCAGCAGGCACAGGTGCTCGCTTTGGAGATGCAGCAGGCACAGGTGCTCGCTTTGGGGACACAACAGGCACAGGTGCTGAGTGCTGAGCTTTCTCCAATGTATCACCGAAGACCAGGGATGAGGTGAGGTCCTCTTTTTTAGCACTGGGAGAGTTCTGCTGCCTCCACTGCTTTGTGGTCTTCAGTTCTCCCTTCTCAGATGCTTCACTGAAGACCAGGGATGAGGTGAGGTCCTCTTTTTTAGCACTGGGAGAGTTCCGCTGCCTCCACTGCTTTGTGGTCTTCAGTTCTCCCTTCTCAGATGCTTCACTGAAGACCAGGGATGAGGTGAGGTCCTCTTTTTTAGCACTGGGAGAGTTCCGCTGCCTCCACTGCTTTGTGGTCTTCAGTTCTCCCTTCTCAGATGCTTCACTGAAGACCAGGGATGAGGTGAGGTCCTCTTTTTTAGCACTGGGAGAGTTCCGCTGCCTCCACTGCTTTGTGGTCTTCAGTTCTCCCTTCTCAGATGCTTCACTGAAGACCAGGGATGAGGTGAGGTCCTCTTTTTTAGCACTGGGAGAGTTCCGCTGCCTCCACTGCTTCGTGGTCTTCAGTTCTCCCTTCTCAGATGCTTCACTGAAGACCAGGGATGAGATGAGGTCCTCTTTTTTAGCACTGGGAGAGTTCTGCTGCCTCCACTGCTTCGTGGTCTTCAGTTTTCCCTCCTCATATTTCCGATCTGAGAAGCCTGAGTGCTGGGAATGAGCCTTCTCAGATGCATCACTGAAGACCAGGGATGTGGGGCATGATGTTTCTCCTTCCTCCACTGTTTCCCACCACTGGTCTGAGATGAGGTCCTCATAGTCAGGATACTCAGATATGGGGTCTGAAACTTCCATTATCGCCCACCACCGCCCCGCAGCAAGGGCCGTATTGAGCTCATCTGACAATTCAGTTGATGAGGACTGCTCTGCACTCTCAAAAATGATGGGCATGGTTGACATACTCGAAAATGAACTAGAAGTGAACAATACTTCTTGCAATTTATATCTGTGAAACACTATGAAAGAAAGAGAAACAGAAGAGATTATTTGAATAATCAATTTTGTATCAATTTCCCTACTAATATGCACAACTCAGATGCACATAATGTAAATGTATATAGTAATTTCACAATCGCCGACTCGCTACAAGAAGAATAAATCCGCAGCACTATTTATACTCACGATCATTATGACGTAACAGTCGACAGTTGACGTCACAGTCGGCCAATTGACGTCACAGTCGGCCACCCGAGTTGACGTCACAGTTGGCCACCCGAGCTGACGTAACAGTCGGCCACACGAGTGACGTCACAGTCGACCACACGAGTTTGTGAGGGATGGAAGACCTAGGCTGTTTCGCTGTATTAAAAGTGAACATGCAATACAAACAAAGACTGACTTAGCTTTTTTAATTCATGATTGTTCATACAAAAACTAGCACTGTTTATTATTTATTTTTAGCATTTGCAGCTGGTGCATAAACGGGAGCAAGTGAAGCTGAGATGCATTTTGTTATTAAGCAAACAGACCACTTTTTTATTTTTATTTTATTTTTTACAGATATTACAATAAAAGCAAATTTCTGAAACAGAATATAATTCACAAAAAAAGTTCCTGTAGGCTATCCTTGTTTTTTTCTATGTATGACAATTATTTAAAAAAAGCAACAGATAGGACGAGAAAGAGTGCTGTCCCGAACATCAGCAGGACGTTTTTTTTTTTATATATTAAGTCGTAAATATTACATGACTTACATTTTGCTCTATATATCGGCAACGAAAATAGTTCCAAATAAATCTATAAATCGTTGCTCATCTTTGAGAAACAGTTTCCCTGACTGAAAACGTTCCATACGTTTAGCGGCTTTAGATGCTCTCTGAAGCGCAGACAGAGGAGCGAAACATAACGATATCTCTTGTCAAAAAAAAAACTGCTTCTTTCAGCAGGTTATTTTCGCTATGTAATATGTATTGATTGAAAAAATGGAGAATAATAAAATTCGGATTTCAAACGCAACGCCGAGTTTATGAAACTCAAATTAAGATTATATTTACAGTGAATTTAGAGAATCAGTAGGCTATGGGCTGCCGGTGGTGCTTGAGACTATATTTCAAGAGTTCAGATGCAAAAAGCCTCTAAGTGCCATCTGAAATTTTCTTCTAGAATGATCATTTTTATCAAGCTCGTATATTTAAGTTCAGTAATTTCACTTAAATGGCAATGAAAATGAATTGTCATTTAAGTGAAATTACTGAACTTAAATATACGAGATTGATAAAAATGATCATTCTAGAAGAAAATTTCAGATGGCACTTAGAGGCTTTTGCATCTGAACTCTTCATTTGTCATTCTGTGTTTCTGTGAAAAAATACTAACAATAATGAAGCTAAGAATAGGATACGTATACGGGGGAAAGAGGTTGCTAATGCAATGCTAAATAAGATATTATGTAGCCTACAATAACAATTTTATAGAAAGAAATAACATTACGATGTCTAGAAATCAATTTCAATAGTAACGTTACATTGGGTTTAATTTGTCTTTTGATGAGATCTACAAATATATATTGTTAGAACCAAGAATTTCCATGGGAATATATCCATATTAGCCTAATGTGCTAATTAATGTGTGTTGTCATTGACAAATAAATAAATATACAGTTTACATATCTATATATAGAAAGAAAAATATTTCCAAAACAATACACACACACACACTGAAAAAAAGGTTTTCATTCATCCAATAAAAAAAAATGTAGGGTTCACATCTATATTTTACACTGTTAGAAATTACCAGCATTTCACAATAATTAACAGTATTATTTTACAGTAACTTGTTGTAATTAAGTTTCCCTGTAATATCCCAACGAATACCTGTCAAAACTACAGTATCCTTGGATTTTACAGCATTTAACTCTTATTTTACAGTAAAATATTGCAATCTAAAACCTGCTGTTATATCACAACAAGGTCTGTAATATCACAGCAACACAGTGAAAAAAAAAAAAAAAAAAGGATTTCACAGCATTAAACAGTATTATTACAGTGAAATATTGTATTGAAATATGTATTGAAGATTTGGTTACTAAATACCATGAGTTAAAACCAACAAAATATCAAAGTATAATGGTTATAATTTAATGTTGTGTGGACTTTAGCATTATGATGTTTATTAGGCGTTGGGTTTTGGTTACCTTACCTCATGACTAAATGTTGGTGTTTGATGTCAATAAGAAATGTACTGTATACCTGTACTAACAATGTTGTTCTTTTTCCACTAGATGTCAGTACACTATAAAAGTAGTAGAATTTTTTGAAAAACATCTGGAGCAGAATTGATGAGGTGTTCTGCCTTATTAAGTGTTATTAGACTTCCAGATTGATTTATAAAAGGCATATTAATTTGCATATTAACTGTCGAGTTGATATAATCCCAAATCATAGTCATTCATACACAGTCCCATTTTATATTACACTGTAGGCTATCAGAAAGTTAGTTTATTATATGTAAATATAATTTACAGAAATAAATATTTATGAATAGATATTTAGAGATTCAGTTTTTCTGTGTAGGCTACTTCAAGTATACATATAGCAAAAGCAAATAGTGAAACATGCACCAAATAAATGCACCAAAGAAGCTTCCTAAAATATATTTTTATTTTATTTGTATAGAAAAGGTCCACTGATAAATGTAAAGGATAGTAAAAGTCTTTGGACTTAAATCTGTCATAAAAATTAAAACAAACCTTTATCTGATGATGTTTGGGATGCAGGCTATTGTTGCAAGATAATGTGTACTGAAATAGTGAATCAGTTTTATTACTGAAAGATTTTATTTTATTTATTTCAAGTTATAGTAAAATATAACTTCTTATTTCTTTCATTTGATATTGGGAGAAATATGACCCATATGTGTGTATTAGTCAGATATTCACAAGAAATACAGTTAATAACCAGTAATAGTTATATTAAGACTAGTGAGACAAGTGATAATGATATAATTTACGTTAATACTTATCATATGATATTATGAGCCTATAATATAGGCTACAAGACCTACTATATAGCCTATTACATATAATATATAGGCCTATTAAAATACGTATGAAGTGTCTAAAAATTAATGTTTACTATAATAAAGTACCTGTTTTGGTTGATGTTATAGCGCACACAGTTGTTTCCGCACGGAAATATGATGGTTTGCTCATCAAAATACAACAAATTATTCCTCACTCCTGTCCGCAATCCGAATAATGAGACTGTGCCACTACAGTAGCCATCTTGACAAAATGATTAGCTAACAGTTTGTAGAAAAATACGATTTAAATGAGTTGTCTGGTTTGTTTGACGTTGAAATCTTGTTGAAATCTGTTTAACGCTGCAGTAGAGTGACTGGTCGAGATATGTGTTTAATGCCCGTGCGCTGGCTTCGCCGAGTAACCTTGAAATTGTACATTCGTTGGAAAACAAATATTTCTTAGTTGAGCTCTTAATGAAAAAATATTTATATTTAACAATGTTTTGAACGAAACAAATATTACCTGCAAAATAAAACAAATAATGGTAAAATGAATTGAAACTAAGACAAATGTTTTATTGGATGAGGCACTCACCGCTTGAAAACCTTTTATTAATGTGTACATGCATTCATATAAAGCATGTACAATTTCAATTAAATATTTGAAATGACACAACATTTAGCAAATATGCTACATAAATAGTCAATTTGGTAGCAACTGGGTGGTTGCTGTGGGGAACACGGTGGAGCAAGTGTTCTCTGTGGGATCTTGGCAGGCACAGACACTCCCTTTTGGATATTCTTCTGCCTCTGCTGCTTTGGGATCCTGAGGTTTGCGGAAGACACAAGCACTGGTGCATTTTGCAAATGCTGCCTCAGCAGCTCAGGGTTTTTAGGATTTCTCCTCTTGGAGATCTTGTCTGGCATTGGTGCTCCATGTGAGGAGCATGTGAGCACCTTTGAGGAAGCCACTGGTGCCCTCTGTAGTGACTGGATGGGTGTGGGTCTTTCTAAAGCGGCCTTTTTCAGATGGTGAGTCAAATATTCGGGGATCCTGAGTTTTCCTCTTTTTTGGGACCCTATGGGCACAGGTGCTCCCTTTGGGCACGCAGCAGGCACAGGTGCTCCCTTTGGAGATGCAGCAGGCACAGGTGCTCGCTTTGGAGATGCAGCAGGCACAGGTGCTCGCTTTGGGGACACAACAGGCACAGGTGCTGAGTGCTGAGCTTTCTCCAATGTATCACCGAAGACCAGGGATGAGGTGAGGTCCTCTTTTTTAGCACTGGGAGAGTTCTGCTGCCTCCACTGCTTTGTGGTCTTCAGTTCTCCCTTCTCAGATGCTTCACTGAAGACCAGGGATGAGGTGAGGTCCTCTTTTTTAGCACTGGGAGAGTTCCGCTGCCTCCACTGCTTTGTGGTCTTCAGTTCTCCCTTCTCAGATGCTTCACTGAAGACCAGGGATGAGGTGAGGTCCTCTTTTTTAGCACTGGGAGAGTTCCGCTGCCTCCACTGCTTTGTGGTCTTCAGTTCTCCCTTCTCAGATGCTTCACTGAAGACCGGGGATGAGGTGAGGTCCTCTTTTTTAGCACTGGGAGAGTTCCGCTGCCTCCACTGCTTTGTGGTCTTCAGTTCTCCCTTCTCAGATGCTTCACTGAAGACCAGGGATGAGGTGAGGTCCTCTTTTTTAGCACTGGGAGAGTTCCGCTGCCTCCACTGCTTCGTGGTCTTCAGTTCTCCCTTCTCAGATGCTTCACTGAAGACCAGGGATGAGATGAGGTCCTCTTTTTTAGCACTGGGAGAGTTCTGCTGCCTCCACTGCTTCGTGGTCTTCAGTTTTCCCTCCTCATATTTCCGATCTGAGAAGCCTGAGTGCTGGGAATGAGCCTTCTCAGATGCATCACTGAAGACCAGGGATGTGGGGCATGATGTTTCTCCTTCCTCCACTGTTTCCCACCACTGGTCTGAGATGAGGTCCTCATAGTCAGGATACTCAGATATGGGGTCTGAAACTTCCATTATCGCCCACCACCGCCCCGCAGCAAGGGCCGTATTGAGCTCATCTGACAATTCAGTTGATGAGGACTGCTCTGCACTCTCAAAAATGATGGGCATGGTTGACATACTCGAAAATGAACTAGAAGTGAACAATACTTCTTGCAATTTATATCTGTGAAACACTATGAAAGAAAGAGAAACAGAAGAGATTATTTGAATAATCAATTTTGTATCAATTTCCCTACTAATATGCACAACTCAGATGCACATAATGTAAATGTATATAGTAATTTCACAATCGCCGACTCGCTACAAGAAGAATAAATCCGCTGCACTATTTATACTCACGATCATTATGACGTAACAGTCGACAGTTGACGTCACAGTCGGCCAATTGACGTCACAGTCGGCCACCCGAGTTGACGTCACAGTTGGCCACCCGAGTTGACGTAACAGTCGGCCACACGAGTGACGTCACAGTCGACCACACGAGTTTGTGAGGGATGGAAGACCTAGGCTGTTTCGCTGTATTAAAAGTGAACATGCAATACAAACAAAGACTGACTTAGCTTTTTTAATTCATGATTGTTCATACAAAAACTAGCACTGTTTATTATTTATTTTTAGCATTTGCAGCTGGTGCATAAACGGGAGCAAGTGAAGCTGAGATGCATTTTGTTATTAAGCAAACAGACCACTTTTTTATTTTTATTTTATTTTTTACAGATATTACAATAAAAGCACATTTCTGAAACAGAATATAATTCACAAAAAAAGTTCCTGTAGGCTATCCTTGTTTTTTTCTATGTATGACAATTATTTAAAAAAAGCAACAGATAGGACGAGAAAGAGTGCTGTCCCGAACATCAGCAGGACGTTTTTTTTTTATATATTAAGTCGTAAATATTACATGACTTACATTTTGCTCTATATATCGGCAACGAAAATAGTTCCAAATAAATCTATAAATCGTTGCTCATCTTTGAGAAACAGTTTCCCTGACTGAAAACGTTCCATACGTTTAGCGGCTTTAGATGCTCTCTGAAGCGCAGACAGAGGAGCGAAACATAACGATATCTCTTGTCAAAAAAAAAACTGCTTCTTTCAGCAGGTTATTTTCGCTATGTAATATGTATTGATTGAAAAAATGGAGAATAATAAAATTCGGATTTCAAACGCCACGCCGAGTTTATGAAACTCAAATTAAGATTATATTTACAGTGAATTTAGAGAATCAGTAGGCTATGGGCTGCCGGTGGTGCTTGAGACTATATTTCAAGAGTTCAGATGCAAAAAGCCTCTAAGTGCCATCTGAAATTTTCTTCTAGAATGATCATTTTTATCAAGCTCGTATATTTAAGTTCAGTAATTTCACTTAAATGGCAATGAAAATGAATTGTCATTTAAGTGAAATTACTGAACTTAAATATACGAGATTGATAAAAATGATCATTCTAGAAGAAAATTTCAGATGGCACTTAGAGGCTTTTGCATCTGAACTCTTCATTTGTCATTCTGTGTTTCTGTGAAAAAATACTAACAATAATGAAGCTAAGAATAGGATACGTATACGGGGGAAAGAGGTTGCTAATGCAATGCTAAATAAGATATTATGTAGCCTACAATAACAATTTTATAGAAAGAAATAACATTACGATGTCTAGAAATCAATTTCAATAGTAACGTTACATTGGGTTTAATTTGTCTTTTGATGAGATCTACAAATATATATTGTTAGAACCAAGAATTTCCATGGGAATATATCCATATTAGCCTAATGTGCTAATTAATGTGTGTTGTCATTGACAAATAAATAAATATACAGTTTACATATCTATATATAGAAAGAAAAATATTTCCAAAACAATACACACACACACACTGAAAAAAAGGTTTTCATTCATCCAATAAAAAAAAATGTAGGGTTCACATCTATATTTTACACTGTTAGAAATTACCAGCATTTCACAATAATTAACAGTATTATTTTACAGTAACTTGTTGTAATTAAGTTTCCCTGTAATATCCCAACGAATACCTGTAAAAACTACAGTATCCTTGGATTTTACAGCATTAAACAGTATTATTACAGTGAAATATTGTATTGAAATATGTATTGAAGATTTGGTTACTAAATACCATGAGTTAAAACCAACAAAATATCAAAGTATAATGGTTATAATTTAATGTTGTGTGGACTTTAGCATTATGATGTTTATTAGGCGTTGGGTTTTGGTTACCTTACCTCATGACTAAATGTTGGTGTTTGATGTCAATAAGAAATGTACTGTATACCTGTACTAACAATGTTGTTCTTTTTCCACTAGATGTCAGTACACTATAAAAGTAGTAGAATTTTTTGAAAAACATCTGGAGCAGAATTGATGAGGTGTTCTGCCTTATTAAGTGTTATTAGACTTCCAGATTGATTTATAAAAGGCATATTAATTTGCATATTAACTGTCGAGTTGATATAATCCCAAATCATAGTCATTCATACACAGTCCCATTTTATATTACACTGTAGGCTATCAGAAAGTTAGTTTATTATATGTAAATATAATTTACTGAAATAAATATTTATGAATAGATATTTAGAGATTCAGTTTTTCTGTGTAGGCTACTTCAAGTATACATATAGCAAAAGCAAATAGTGAAACATGCACCAAATAAATGCACCAAAGAAGCTTCCTAAAATATATTTTTATTTTATTTGTATAGAAAAGGTCCACTGATAAATGTAAAGGATAGTAAAAGTCTTTGGACTTAAATCTGTCATAAAAATTAAAACAAACCTTTATCTGATGATGTTTGGGATGCAGGCTATTGTTGCAAGATAATGTGTACTGAAATAGTGAATCAGTTTTATTACTGAAAGATTTATTTTATTTATTTCAAGTTATAGTAAAATATAACTTCTTATTTCTTTAATTTGATATTGGGAGAAATATGACCCATATGTGTGTATTAGTCAGATATTCACAAGAAATACAGTTAATAACCAGTAATAGTTATATTAAGACTAGTGAGACAAGTGATAATGATATAATTTACGTTAATACTTATCATATGATATTATGAGCCTATAATATAGGCTACAAGACCTACTATATAGCCTATTACATATACAGTTTTTGCCCGTTGCTTGAACACATTTTGCAAAACTTCGCTCATTGTGCCAAAACTCTACACACAAGTAAACATGACACAACACTGGGAAATATACCATTCACATCTGTGTCAAATTGAAACTCTACTATCAAAACCTAAACTCTGCTATCAAAACCTAACATTCCTTTGTCAAACTGTAACTCTGATGACAAAATGACACATACTTGCATCATATGCATACACTTTCAGATCAGGGGGAACACACTAGTCTACTTTATATAAAACACTGCAGTCTTTGATTTTCACTGTTTATTCAGAAGGCATATTTTCAGGAGGCACATTTTCAAACAACCAAAAAGCAAATAGGCCTACTCAATACTGTACATTGCAGCACTGTACATTGCAGTAACATGAATTCAGATAAAGCAAAAAAAAATTATATTTGAAAAAAATTTAAAAAACACAATACTGTAAACACAGAAAATCATGGCAATTGTGCATACGTAGGCTCATGGATCCCGCCGTCTGCTGGGGTCTGGCCACAGGACCTCATCGACATCGCAAGCAATGTCTTCTCCCGCTAGGCACCGGGGAAAATATCCCCTTGCATGTCGAAACCATCCATGGATTGCTGTCACCTGAATGTCTCCACAGGCCTGTTCCATTGCCTGCAGAAGAGGCATGTGGGCATGTGGTTGGCGGTCATATACGCGCCATCTCCAAGCCGAAAAAAATTCCTATATAGGGTTTAAAAATGGTGAGTAAGGGGGCAAGTATACCACTTCAAATTGATTGTGGTTGGTGAACCAGGCCTGGACCAGAGCAGCCGATGGAAACTGACATTATCCCATACCACTACAAACCTGGGCTGATCTGGTCTGTACAACTATATTAGGGAGAGCATCTAGAAATGTGAGTATATGTTGGCTATTGTATGGACCTAGTTTTGCATGATGATGCAGAAGCCATCGAAGGTTTACGGCAGCACACAATGTGATATTTCCCCCGCGCTGCCCCGGGACGTGCACAATTGCCCTTTGGCCAATTACATTATGACCCCGTCGTCTTGTTTTGCTCAGGTCGAATCCAGCTTCATCAATGAAAATGAATTCATGAGGCTGTGCAGCTCCATCCATGGCCAAGATTCTCTGTAACAAAAAAAACTAACTTTTTGTAGCTGGCTGATTGGTGTTCAGTTTTGCAAGTATGTGCCTTCAGGTGTGTATTTGAGTGTTTGCAATAACCTGATGTGTTTTGTATTTTGGATACATGTGTTTTCCAAATGGCACCCTGAGATTTCATTTTTGAACGAAGTGTCTTATGTATGAATTAGAGTGTAGTATGCAGGACCAAGTGTGTTGCATAAAGGAGTAAGTGTGTTGCAGAACTGCAACTAGAGTGCAAAGCAGCGCTTTTGTTTAAGGTATGGGTACATGTGTTTGAGGTATGGTAACAAAAGCTTCAAGTTGTGTTACTTTAGTCTAAGCATGGGTCTATAGTGTTCAAGCAACGGGCAAAAACTGTAATATATAGGCCTACACTGTTAAATGTTTCTGTTACAGTTTTTTTGGATTGCTTAAGCACAATTTTCAAAACAGGGCCCGTGTTTTCAAAACACTACACACAATTAGCACAACCACACACCCAATTAGCAAAACACTACAGATCCTTTGCATAATTAAACACTCTTGTAAAAACTATACACTTCTGTTTAAAAACCACACTTTGTTACCATATGAAACACACACGTTTCACATTACTATACTCTGTTTGCACGAGTTACACTCTGCTGTGATAAACCTAAAACACTTTTAGCACTTCTACTTCCCTATGATTAGAGTAGGCTACCATCAACAAAGTACAAATATAATGTAAATTCACCAAACACTACACAAGACCAATGTTGCAGACTGAAGAAACTCATTTATTTCTCAACACGCCCAAAATGTTGACATGGAGATTCATAATACTGTAACAAAATGTCACTTTACGTATTGTACTGTAAGTTTACTGTAAAAAAAATAAAAATAAAACTAGACATTGTCTCTTCGCCTAGCTGGATCTGGCCAGAGAATTTCATCAACATCGCAGGCAATGTTGTCATTAGCAAGACACCTTGGAAAGAAACGTCTTGAATGACGAATCCATCCTTGCATTGCTGCTACCTCCATCTGGTCACAGGCCTCCTCCATGGCTTGGATGAGGGGTACCTCAGCCTGGAGACGGAGATCATATACCTTCCACCGCCATGCCGAGAAAAACTCTTCTATAGGGTTGAGGAATGGAGAGTATGGTGGAAGATATAGGACGGTGAAATGTGGATGTTGCTGAAACCAGTTCTGAACCAGAGCAGAGCGGTGGAAAGACACATTGTCCCAGACAACAATGTATTGCATATGATCGATTTGATTTGCTGCTGTTATGTTGTGCAATTGGTCCAAGAATGTAAGTATGAGTGCTGTGTTGTAAGGGCCCATTTGGGCATGGCGGTGGAGGACCCCATTCTGTGTAATGGCTGCACAGAGTGTTATATTACCCCCACGTTGCCCTGGGACATTGACTATAGCCCTGTGGCCAATGATGTTTCTTCCCCTCCTTCGTGTTCTCGTCAGATTGAACCCAGCCTCATCTACGTAAATGAACTCATGCTGGATCTCTTCTCCATCCATTCGTAAAACTCTCTGAAGAACAGTGTCAGGCAATATTGTGTAGTTCAGTGTAGATCTAGTATACATATTACAGTACAGTAAAAGATTATGAGACAGTATGCAAGATCACACTGCTAAAGTGAATACATACCTCTGCATAATCATGCCGCAGTCGTTTCACCCTTTCAGAATTGCGCTCGAAAGGCACTCGATAAATTTGCTTCATTTGAATATGGTTTTTTTTTAGGATGCGTGCCAGTGTTGATGTTGAGACCTGATGGATATCGTTGAAAGTGGCGTGGTTATTGACAATGTTAGCTTGGAGCTGATTGAGTGTTATAGCATTGTTGGCCAAAACCATGTTTACTATCTCCCTCTCTTGCTGCTCTGTGAACATAGGAGGCCTTCCCCCTTGTCGTTCCTGACCCTCAATCCTATGTAGAAAAAAAAAAACAGTATACAATAGTACAGTAATTTCACAGGAAAAGGTAACAGAAGTGCTGAGTGCATAGAATACAGTACAAATACCTATTTTCCAGTCGAAATGTTCTTATCACACTTGCCACTGTGTATCGGCTTAGATTTGGCTGTACTCGCAGTCCAGCCTCCCTCAGCGTCAGGCCGTGGTTGACAACGTGGTCAACCAGTGTTGCGCGGATCTCATTTGTCAGATTCGGTCCTCTTTGAGCACCTTCTTGTCTTCCTCTTCCTCTTCCTCTTCCTCTTCCTCTTCCTCTTCCTCTACCTCCAGCATGGCCTCCATCTCTTCCTCTGTTGATTCCTCCTCTGTTGATTCCTCCTCCTCCTCCTCCTCCTCCTCCTCCTCCTCCTCCTCCTCCTCCTCCTCCTCCTCCTCCTCCTCGTCCTCGTCCTCGTCCTCCTCGTCTTACTCTTTCTCTGACTCTTTCCATTGTGCTTGAAGACTGATGAACTCACCTGCTGCTTTTTATAGTGCTTATACACCTGATTGGTGTGTCTACAATTAAGCAAACAAGTGTTTGCACACCTGATGACTGTGTTGAACCAATTGGTTGGACGGTGCGGTAATTTGACAGTCAGTGCTTTGGTATTGCAAGGAAGTGACTTCATGATAGATTTTTGTGTGTAATGTATGTTAAGTGTGTTTAGTGTTTTGCAAATCACTGTGTGTAGAGTTTTGCAACAAGTGTGAGGTTGACAATGTGCTTATAGTTGTGCAAATATGGGCTGATGTTTTGCTTCTTGAGTGTAAGGTTTTGCTAATAGTGTACTACTTTTAATTTTAGTGTGTAAGCAATCCAAAAAAACTGTAATTTACACCCAAATTTCAACATGATTAACCTGTTATTTTTAATAACTGCGCCTTACTGTTAATTTTAGGAAATATATGTTAAATAACACCTCATTTTTGTTATTTAACACCTCATTGTTAAATAACACCTCATTTTTGTTATTTAACCGCAAAATCGAAAATTCAAGCAAAGATGTCGGATAGAGTAAGATGGTCTGGTATGTTTGGAGATAAATGCCGATATGCAATTTTATGCTTATTAGCCTATAAAAAAAGTTATTATTTATCAGTGGAGAAGTTAGCAATTTCATTTCGTTTTTTTTTTTAAGTTGCTAAACAACGACTGATTCAATCAATAGTCGAGTCGTGCAATCCATTACTAACAAACTAAATATTGTATGCATTTACTGAATGAAGATTAGACAAATGAAACACCTGATTTCTCTACTGCAAATGTTATAAAGAATAATCTTGCATCGCCTATTCCACAGAAATAAGTTTGCGGTGTTTTATGTGCATGCGCAAATGTGTTTGTTATCGTGGGTGTAATAGCCTTTTATTACCCTATTTAATACCTACACTCCGGATTTTACGCGAGACATTTAGTTGAGGAACTGCGCTCCCGGTGTG
This sequence comes from Leuciscus leuciscus, assembly GCF_965113295.1. Classification (NCBI taxonomy): domain Eukaryota; kingdom Metazoa; phylum Chordata; class Actinopteri; order Cypriniformes; family Leuciscidae; genus Leuciscus; species Leuciscus leuciscus. Next base: position 17,775,815 of record NC_138746.1, on the reverse strand, counting down.
TGTGTGTGTGTGTGTGTGTGTGTGTGTGTGTGTGTGTGTGTGTGTGTGTGTGTGTGTGTGTGTGTGTGTGTGTGTGTGTGTGTGTGTGTGTGTGTGTGTGTGTGTGTGTGTGTGTGTGTGTGTGTGTGTGTGTGTGTGTGTGTGTGTGTGTGTGTGTGTGTGTGTGTGTGTGTGTGAGTGTGTGACACCAGAAGCTGCTGTGTGCAGAGCCGGATTAACGCAAAGGCAAACTAGGCACGTGCCTAGGGCCCGATTGGCGGGATGGGGCCCAGACAGAGGGACAAAAAAAAAAAAAAAAAAAAAAATGTCCAATGTCCTATCTACAATTTATTTCAATATTTATTAATTAACTAAAAATAGTTACGATGTTTATCTTAACCATAGACTGTTACATTACTGCAGTTAAACCAATGAATGTGTCCGTTACAAAGCGGGTGCCGGCTTCTGAAAGTATATGTAACGAACGCATCCATCAGGTGCTGCGAGGCAAAAGCCTAATAAGCACACAAAGAAGCACAGCTCATAATGCAGGTGTGTGAGTTGTCGTCATCTATTTTGGAGTGATTGCAATGTATTCTAAATATAAACTTGTACTGTAGATCAGCGTCATTTCTGGAAAAATCATTCACCGCTTTATTACGAGTTTAAAAGAGCGCGAGCGTCATTAACGTGCCCAGACGCGACGCTTTGAATTTGCGCGTACAATGAATAACATCGCGTCGGGAGCTGACTAGTAAAAAAGCTACAAAATTAAAAGACAAGACGTCTGTATTACGTCAAGCCAACACACTACAATATTTTTAAATGTTTCAAATAAAGGATCTCATATCTATGGGTCTATCTTCTAAATTCTGCTGATGATTAGATTATACCCTGACATTACGCCAATAATATCAGTTTATATATTTTTTTCTGCTCAGTAGCGATCGTGTCTTTCTCTTCCACTTGATTTGTGTATAGCATATTTAAGGTAGCAATGCAATATAAAAGCACTTATGCTCATCTACTGAAGTGGGATTCTGGAACTGTGAATAAATTGAATAAAACAGCAAAATAACAACAACAACAATAACATCTTCATTAAACAAAAAAGAGATTACCTTAGATAAAGTTTGATTACATACAGTACCGGTAAAAGTCTGGACCCATTACTATTTTTAATGTTTTTGAAAGAAGTTTATTATTATGCTCTACAAGCCTGCATTTATTTGATCAAAAATACAGAAAAAAAACAGGAATATTCAGCAAGGATGTGTTAAATATATAAAAAGAGATAGTGAAGACTTTTTTAAAACAACTTTTTAATAACCAAAAATCCTGAAAAAAAGTATCACAGGTTATAAAATAAATATTAAAGGAGAAGTTCACTTTTAAAATGAAAATTCTGTCATCATTTACTCACCCTCATGTTGTTTCAAACCTGTATAAATTTCTTTCTTCTGCTGAACACAAAGGAAGATATTTAGAAGAATGTCAGTAACCAGACAGTTTTTGGGTCCCATTGACTTCCATAGTATATTTTTTTCCTACTATGGAAGTCAATGGGACCCAAAAACTGTCTGGTTACTGACATTCTTCTAAATATCTTCCTTTGTGTTCAGCAGAAGAAAGAAATTTATACAGATTTGAAACAACATGAGGGTGAGTATATGATGACAGAATTTTAAAAGTGAACTTCTCCTTTAAGCACCATTTCTAACATTTGATAATAAATCTGAATATTATAAAGTTTTCTGAAGGATCATGTGACACTAAATTCAGCTTTGCATCACAGAAATATAAAGTATAGTAAAATAGAAAACCATTATTTTAAATTTTAATAATATTTCACTATATTATTTTTCTGTATTTTTGATCAAATAAATCCAGGCTTAATGAGCATAAGAGACTTCTTTCAAAAACATTAAAAATAGTAATGTGTCCAAACTTATGTACTGTGTAAGTAAAAATATACTGCTTTTAAAATTAAATGTTGTATAAATAAAAAGGTTAGGAATCATATTTGTTTCAAGTGTTTTTTTATTGGGGGTGGGGGGCCTCCAACATGAATTTTGCCTAGGGCCTCCTAATGTCTAGAACCGGCCCTGGCTGTGTGCTCTTCCTAATTAAGTATTATTCCAAGTATAATTTCTACAAACTGAGCTCATAACTCATAGGACTAATTAATAACAAGTGTATTTTTTTTTAAAACATACCTAATGTAACTTTTCGTATGCAAAAAAAAAATCTTTTTTTCGTTCATGGAGATAGCATGGACAATGTGCCATGTTTTAGTGGAAGATTGCTGCCATCTACTGGAAAGCAAACACATTTAAAATTAAAATAACATGACATTTCAAGGACAGCCACTAGATGGCTGCAGCGCATCACTCACTGGCTCGTTTGCCATTTCCATTGTTTCCATCATATTGTAGGTATTCATCTTTTCACAAGTTTTCATTTAGATTTGTGTTTAGACATTATAAAATCATTATTATAACAATAAAAAAATCTTTAGTCAAAGTATCTGAAGTATCATTGTTTTTTACAATACAGTCAAACCTGAACATGGTGTTGTGTGTGTGTAGGCCTATATGTGTGTGTTTTTGTATTCGTTCTGCATTGTGGATGTTTTATGGTGTAACCCCTTCATTTCTGTGTCTGCTCCGCATTGTAGCTGATTTATTTTTGGGACAAAATATGTAACAGAGAGCAATAGTACATCTTAAAATATAGAGTTCATGACAAATGAAAACAACGTAAAGAAAGTATTTTAGTTGTTAGAAAATACTACCAGAGCTTTGATGGACAAACATTATATGCATAAAACAGTGGGAATAAATAATACCTTGAAAGAAATTAGCAAATCTCAGAGAAACATCAAACAATTAAGCATGTAACAATAATAACTTAAAAAGTGCTGTCTTATAATTTACAGTGTTAAAAGGCTTGGTTTTAAATTGTATTACATATGATAAAATCTGTTAAATGTAATTTGTAGATTAATGTATTCGGTTAATTACTTAAAGCATCATGATCCAGTTAATTTTGAATTATTTGTTTAACACTTATTTTAATTTGAACCACTGCAGAAACTCTCCTCAGATCACAATTCATGAATTGCTATTCTTGTATTACAGGCCTTAAATTGAAATATGAATAGGAACTGTACTGTTAACATTATAGGCTAGAATACACTAAATTACTGGTTATAAAAAAAAATGTTAATAGTTTACTTTGGATTAGAAATGCAATCCAACTGTTACTCTCAAACCCTGATAATTTTGTGAGGTATTCAGTATCCTACAAGTTCAACTGATTCAATTATCTTTTTTTATCTCATTCTATTTGTGTGAACTGAGTACTCAACGCTTACAGTCATACTGTTACATTTCTATCTATTTTCACAATAATTTATTCAGGTGTCTCTCTCTCTCTCTCTCTCACACACACACACACACACACACACACACACACACACACACACACACACACACAGAGAGAGAGAGAGAGAGAGAGAGAGAGAGAGAGAGAGAGAGAGAGACAAAGGTTAGACATGTTATCATGGTCATGTATATTATGTTATTTTTGATGCTCATACAGTAATTATAGCCTAGAGTAAAAAAAAAACATTTAGCCTACATTTTAAGTTTAGAGATACTGAACTATTTTCATTTATCGAAGGGACATATAGGACCTCACCTACAGTACAAAAAAAAATAAAAATCATACGTTGCTCTAGACTAGAGTCTATAGAAATAATACATAAAACACCAAACTCCATGTCAGCATATTGTAGCCTATGGCTTGCGATCTCTCAAGTGTCGTACATTAGAAGCGAAGCATCGCAGCAGCACTAATTGTGTTCCCAGCAACATATTTCTGCATCAAATGTCAGCGAGTGGTGCAAAAGCTTATTAAAGTGGGATTTGAGTGTGCCGTACGGACTCTTATTCTGGCTGTACTGAAGACGAAGCGGCTTGACCAATCAGATGAAAGGGCCGTTTCAGCTCCGCCCACATGTGCGAACGAAATATCAAAGCCATAAACCAATTTGTAAACAACAAACGAAAAATTTGAAATCGAGCCGAAATCTATTAAACTAAAACTAAACTAAACTAAGTTATTAAACTAAACGAATAAACGATCCGTATTTTCATTTCTCGTTATTCCATTCCAAATGAAATGATCAGATGATACACGGACCATTAAGAATATATTAAAGGTCCCGTTTTATGCCCCTTTTCACAAGATGTAAAATAAGTCTCTGATGTCCCCAGAGTGTGTATGTGAAGTTTGAGCTCAAAATACCCAACAGATCATTTTTTACAGCATGTTTAAATTGACATTTTTTGGGGCTCAGAAAAACGAGCTGTTTCAGTGTGTGCCCTTTAAATGCAAATGAGCTGCTGCTGGACGACACAGGGGGCGGAGCTTCATGAGCTCGCGCTCAGTCTGTCAGGAAAAATTCATCTCACGGAATGATGATAATATCAGAAACTCTCAGTAACGGCGTTCATTTCGAGTCGGACAATAATGCCTACAGAGTCAGAGTGCTGTATAGAGATGAAACAGGTATGGTTTAGTAGTTTAATTACGGTTATTATAACGTATTTGTCATCTGCTTGTAGGCTATGTATCCATTATTTATTAATAGCCTACAAGTCTGCTGTCTGAATGATGATCAAACATGTACTGATGAGTTTAATAAAGTTTATTGTACATCACACAAAAGATAAAGCGTCAGTTTTACTTCAGAAAATCACGGTAAGAGCTGAGTAAACACAGTAGCCTAAGTTATAAGAAGTGCGCAAGTAGCCAGTAGAGTTGAGGGAGCATTCCTGTGGGCGGAGGTTAGTCAAGAAACGGTTCTAGTGACATCATTAAAGAAGGAAGTAGAGGGATGTAGTCCAATCGAGCCGTTTTTTGTAGTCAACTTCTGTTAAATAAAATATCTCGCTTGGCATTGAACTTTGAGCTTTATAATTTTACAGATATTATTTATGCTCTAACAGCAACATTACACACTAACTAAAGTTTGAAACATGGGATCACGCAGAACGGGACCTTTAAACCAAAAACTTTCAAAGGATGTTAATTAAAACAACCACAGAAGGCAACAAGTTGATCAATTCTGTAGAATTTAAATTTTACTTTACCGAATTATCCATTTGTTTTCTGACAGGGAACACATGGAACGAATCACCGCTCCACATTTTGATTGACAGCCGTCACAACCTTCTAGTGACCGTGTTTACTCCTTTCTTTTCAACCATTGGATAGGATTTAGAAAACGGCTGTTGTATTTGTACTTCTGATGAAGCGCTGTTAAATGTAGGGGGAAAACTACGCCGCAAAAAGAATAAATAAAATGCTTTCTTAAAAAGGCAAAATAACGCATGCACGTTTTGTATATGATAATTAAAAACCAACAGACTGATGAAAATGCGGGACATTTTCTCAATATACGACATGCGGGACAAGGGGTGGAAATGCTGTGCGGTGCAACGCAAAGCGGGACGCGTGGTCATGCACCAGAAACGTTCAAATACGTCTAAAATATTACAATATTTTTCGGTCTTAAGCCCTGGTTCAAATGTTTACCTCATTGCCTTGCCTTGAATAAGACATTTCTCCTAAACAATATTAAGCGTAAAAAATTACGCTGATTAACTGCAGGTTTACTTACCATATGCAGTGAAAAACGATTTAACAAGGCGTAATTTACTGTAAAACTGATTCTGGTGTCTTATTTTGCATTGCATGTTGTTTAGTTAATGTTTAGTGCATGATTTCAGTGGTATGTCTTCTACTCTGATGGGTTTAGGGTTTGTGTGTGGGATTCTGTCTACTGTATGTGTTTATTAGCTCATGGAAAGATATTACTCAGTATGTCATCTTCAATATAAAGTAGAGATCTGTCTTCGGGATCTCTGGAATGTTTTATTTTAATGTTTTGTTTTATGTTTAGTTTAAGGTTTATTTAAGGTTTATTTATAAAAAGGAGCAAGGAAAGTCTTGAGCTGAGACTCAGGGTGAGGGTACAGCGTCATTGCAGGGAGTCTTCAGGATCCTCTGAACCTGCTTTGTGCTTCTTGTGTTGAAAGAGAGATAAAGTAGACAAAAACAGGAGAAATTATACACAGTAGCAGTATATAACACAGTTGTTGTATTTAATATGATTCCCCATTTAGCCTATATGATTTATGTTTTGAAACTGCTTGCCTTTTTTAAACTTGAAGAAGGAGATCTTGTACTTCTAAAAGACAATCAGAGCCCTCGTAACAAGTGGCCTATGGCTCTTGTGTCCCAAGTATTTAAAGCACTGATGGGAGAGTACGCAAGGTTCAGTTGAAAGTTACAAAAAATGGATCTGGAAAGGAAGTAAAGTATCTCAGACCAATTACAGAGGTTGTTCTTCTGTTCCCTAAGGAAAATTAAGACTTAAATGAGACATCCTTAGGATGTCTGGCGGGGAGTGTTCTGCTTCTAGTTTAAATGTCACTCAACAATGTATTGTTTTGTATAGTTGTTTTAGTTATGGCGCCCCCTGTGGGAAATATAAGTGATTCAACTATTGAATGAGCTTGACCAGCAAAGTTAATCACAATTATTCACAACATCTACTTATTTTTCAAAAAATCTAACAATATAGGCTGAATGTGTTGTGGCATTTCACTGAATGACATGCGTTTGTTACTCAGGTACACCCAAAAAGGGTCAAATTTGACAAGCTATAATAAATTATCTGGGGGTATTTTGAGCTGAAATGTCACAGACACATTCTGGGGACACCATAGATTTATATTACATCTTGTGAAAAGGGGCATAATATGTCACCTTTAAAGTAGACTTTACTTTTGTAAATTTTATTTGATGCTGTAGACTTGGAATTAAGCCTTTTCCCCGTTATTATTTGATTCACGGGACTGGACACCAGTTATCTTGGCAAGAAAAATCTTTATTCTTATATGTCAGGAGAGAAACTCTGAGAAGATGTTATATTCATGCCAGGTCTATGCGTTTCCGTGTTTCTCTGCCGTAGTACAGTAAGATTGAGCTTAAATAAAAAATATTGCAAGAATTAGATGCTTTGTTTCCAGACAAGACTTAGAGAAACTTGTGCATGCTTTCATCACCAGCAGGGTGGATTATTGTAATGGACTCCTCACTGGCCTTCCCAAAAAGGCCATAAGACAGTTGCAGCTCATACAGAACGCTGCCGCTAGTATTCTGAGCAGAACCAGGAAATATGAACATATCACACCAGTCCTCAGGTCTTTACACTGGCTCCCAGTTAGATTTAGGATTGATTTTAAAGTATTATTACTGGTATATAAATCATTCAATGGCCTAGGACCTCAATATATTACTGATTTGCTCACTGAATATTAGGGATGGGAACGACACGGGATTTGGGAAATCGACTGTCGAGGCCCATGTGTCGACTTTTTGTCGGATTGTCGGCCTTTTTTTTCCTTTTTTTTTAAAGAGCAGCAGCAATGCGGAGGGTGGAACATATTCTACATCGTTGTACTAGTTTATTCTAGTCTCAAAAACATGGCTCTAGTGTCAAATTTTGACCATTGAAGCGGTAATAATAAAAACGAGATTGAGAGTAGGCTAATTTAAAATGTTTATTCAACAGCCTTACAAACACATAAGACGTAGGCTACTTTTTGCCGTTCGGAATTTACAGAAATAAAACGGCCTGTCCATTAGTTAATTAGCTCTGTGCATGATGTAGCCTAAACAAGATAGTTTTCCGAATGAAAAAAATAACACTCTATATTATCATTATATAACATTAACATGCTTATCAAACGTGAAAATAAGCAACAATTAAAATTGAAAACAGCGTGCCCATTTTTTTTTTAACCACAGAAAAGGAGGCAGCATAATACAATCAACTCAACATAACAAATCAGCAGTGAAAATAAAATATACACCAATAGGTATCTTACCATTTAGGCCTAATTTTTGTTTAAGAACAGAAGCATATCCACATGTTTGGGTAGAAGGCGACTGCGGAGTCTACTCACGACCAGTCCCGCGGCTGAAAACACTCTTTCCGCTGGCATCCCTGACGTGTCTGTGTGGAACGCATAATCTTTGCCGCACAATTTGCACCTCACTATCTTAGCATTAATTTAGCTAAAACTCCCCCACACCTTGCTCCTGTTATTTGCCGCTGCCGCCATGTAGACTCTGTCGCCTGACACACACACACACACACAGGGTCAAGTGGCGATCCCATTTAGAAAAAAATGGATTGTTTTATTTAAAATGGTTTATTTCATTATGGGAAAAGTGGCGCTTTATGATGTGTATTTGAATAGGAAATGTAATAAATTAAAAGCCCAAAAAAAATAAAAATGCAATTTGGAAATCCCACAAGCCCCGCCCCCTCGACATGTCGACACTCTATTTTTTTTGTCGAGTGGAGCATGTGTCGAATGTCGGTCGTTTTGTCGAGAAAAAGTCCCATCCCTACTGAATATAAACCCAACAGATCACTCAGATCATATCAGCTAGAAATATACCAAGGGTTCACTCTAAACATGGCGAGTCTGCTTTTAGCTATTATGCCAGCCGCAGCTGGAACCAGCTTCCAGAAGAGATCAGATGTGCTCCTACAGTGGTCACATTCAAATCCAGACTCAAAACACTTCTGTTTAGCTATGCATTTACTGAATGAGCACTGTGCCGCTGTTCGTCCGACTGTTTGTTTTGCTTTCAAAAGTAAGCTCAATGATCAAACTATAGGCAAGGTGACAGAGAGGGTTTTAATTATGGTCAGCAGGGCATTTAGCCCGTAACTGTAAATGCCCACTCAGAAGGTGTAAAAGAAAGTGATAATGTGAAAGTGACGTGTATTAATGTGGGTTTGAAAGTAGAACAGTATTTAAATGATGATATTAAAGTTTTCGTCTGAGAAAGAATGTGAACGTGCGAGTAAATGAGGGAGAAAAGAAAGTTAAAGGAAAGTTGATAGATGGAAGTCGTAAGAAGATTGAAGGTTAAAAGAAGGTTGAAAGATTTAAGTCTTAAGGGAATCCTTTTGAAGGAAAGATCTATAATAATATTCTTTATTACTTCAAAGTACTGCATTTTATTTTATTTTTCTAAACTGTTTTAATTATTCTTATTTCTTTTTATTATTTTAATTTCTTCTATGTAAAGCACTTTGAGTTGCCATTGTGTATGAAATGTGCTATATAAATAAACTTGCCTTGCCTATCTTACCTTGTGAGTATCCTGGCAAGAGTATTGTCTAGAGAAAGTTCTGATTCTGTATTTGCTGTTGGTTTATCGTCTAGTTATCTGTCAAGTCTTAGTTTAGTTTAGTCACTCCTTGTCCTGTCCATGTTTTGCCCCCTTGTGGGATTTGTTTTCCCTGTTTTTTGTCCATAAATAAACTGTGTGTCAAGCATCATGTCTGCGCTTGGGTTCATCCTCAAATTCATGACAGAAACAAGGGTGTGATCATCAGATTTAAAGTTGGAGTAATTTGTGCTGTTTTCCAGTTAGTAGGAAAGATAGAAAGTCTGATACAAAAATACAAAACTACAGTTGTTTAATCATGTATAAATTTTCACAGGCGTCGCGTCGTCTCTTCCCAGGCGTCGCGTCTTCTCTTCCCAGGCGTCGCATCTTCTCTTCCCAGGCGTCGCGTCTTCTCTTCCCAGGCGTCGCGTCGTCTCTTCCCAGGCGTCGCGTCGTCTCTTCCCAGGCGTCGAGTCGTCTCTTCCCAGGTGTCGCGTCGTCTCTTCCCGGGCGTCGCGTCGTCTCTTCCCAGGCGTCGAGTCGTCTCTTCACAGGCGTCGCGTCGTCTCTTCAACTGTAGAATAAAAGGTAAGTATTATGTGAATGCTTGGCTAAAGAGATGTGTCTTTAATCTAGTTTTAAACTGGGACAGCGAGTCTGAGCCTCGAACAATATCAGGAAGGCCATTCCAGAGTTTAGGAGCTAAATGTGAAAATGGAGCTGCGTGTTTTGCCAATTCTTGTTGGATCCTTAATTAATTGATACAGTCCGAGTTTCATTACAATAGCTTTTAAAGATTTTGATGAGCTATCATTCCAGTCAAGGTTGATATCGCCCAGAATTACAAGCTCCTTTGATGTAACAGATTTAATTATGTCAGAAAGGTGAGATAGATAAGAACTTTCACTGACATTAGGGGATTTGTAGGTGACAATAATGGTAATTGCATGTTGAGGTGTAAAATGTACGATCAGTTTTAAGGTTTCAGTTTCGGTTTCAAACTTTGATATTAAAGTTTCTCCGCCGCCGGTCTTGCTAATGCGGTCTTTACGATACAATTCATAAAAGAATCTGGAATATTAGGAGTTAACCATGATTCAGAGATTGCCATTACATGTGCTTTCGACTGCGCAAGCAAGATTTTAAATTCGTCTAGTTTGGGAACAAGGCTTCGGGTGTTTAAATGGCAAATCTTAAAGCCTCTGGTGCTACCGAGTTGACTTAAATTAGTTGGACTTTTTCTTGGATGAGGTCTTCTTCTTTGTACTTTAACTGTTTTGACTAAAGGACTAGAAGAAGATACTTCAGAGGGTAAGATCGGAAAAAATGGGGGAGTAAAGATAATCGGGGTTGGAAGTCTAGAATGGGGAAAATATTTGCGAGTTATCGGTAAAAACATACGCTGTGGTTGCGGTACAGCGGTAAGAAATCTGGTATAGTTTGCAAATGCATATAGTCCCCACAAATGCAATATGCCTAAAGTTGTCAAAAAAGTATTTGAGTCAGGCCCGGGATTTAGCTCAACATTTCCAATAAACAGGAGAATAGTTATTAAAAGTCTTGATGCACTTAAAACGTATTTAGACTTATTTTAATTTTCATCAGAGTCATTTGCTTTAACATCAGTTACCCACCGGTGAAAAATAATAGTTCGGATGGAGAAAGACAATGGCTGATGAGAAGCTGGTTGGCCAGAGTTTTTAAACACAAACCTCTTGTCAGAGCATTGTAGGTTGCTAACCGGCGAACTAGTCCGTGGTGCAGAAAACTCCGCTGACGGCCGGGTACGTGGTAGTCGGACACACCCGCGCAGAGCAGCCGCCTGTGAGCTGTGATTTCCTATCCAATACAAAGAAAGATGATATGAACAAGTCACTCATGAATGATTTTTTAGAGCTAGAACAGAATTGAAATCTGCTTGGTTCACTGATTCTGTTATTCTCCTGTTTACTACAGTGAAGCCGCTTTAAAACAATCTGTATAGGATCAAGCGCTATATAAATGAAGGTGACTTGACTATAACAAGAACATTACAATGAACACACATTTGAAAATCTCACTACAAATAATCCAGAATTTAAGACAAAAGATAATAATCCTTCTCTGCCTGTTACACTTCCTCACACCTGAAACTGATGGGAGTGAATCTCCTGAACTTCTCCAATCTACTGTAGACCATTACTAATCCATTGATGTTGTAACATCTGCTCTAACGTCGGGCGTTTAGATGGATCCCGCGCTAGACACTGGCTAATCAGATCCCTGCATTCTATACAATACGGAGAGAGCTGGTTAGTCATGACCATGTGACCTGGCATTTTTGAAAACAGCATCTAAAACATGATTAATATACTGTAAAATGTTCCTTATCGTTAGTTTAAAAGTGAAGTATGTCGTTTCTGCGACACTAGTGGCAGCGAGTGGAATAAATGACAAAATAAAGCATATTTTCAAAAATATATATATTTTTTACATATATTACATATTTTCTTGCAAAGGCCCCTTCTTCCGTGCATCGCGTCTTCCCCGACTCAAACATCACAAACGCAGCTCTTACTGGTTCATGTGAAGGCATGTTTCAGGTCCAACATATTAGTAATAATTTCAGCTGTGTTGCGCTTGTCTTTATGAAAATGTGCCTTTCCGCATCACAATGCTCTGTTCACTTTGACGTGTTCATGAGCTGTTTAATCTTTGAAAGAATAAATGCAGTGAATTTTGGCTTTCACTTCTGTCACTAAAGCGGCATTTCTTTTCCCACGGCTCTCGCGCCAAACTCTCGCTATACGTTGAGCTATATATAAAACATCTTACATACTTCACCTTTAACTGTTTCTGTACAAAGCCTTTGCTTTATGTGTGTGTTTATCTATGTTATCAATATTATTCACTCACCTTTGGATAATTCGGGGTTCTTAAATGTAACTTTGGCTCGTGTGATTTCCGTTCTATCGTGAAAAGGAGAACATCCGTTCACCATCTGGTACAGCAACACTCCTAGAGACCAGACATTTGCAGGGACGGCGTGGAATCGAGGCTCTGTCAAGACTTCAGGTGGGCAGTAATCCGTAACTCCTGGAAGAAAGACACACATTGTTGAGCTTTTTTTTTTTAAAGCATCAAATAATTAGTAAGTCACTACATTCAGGTTTCCACACTCCCAGAATGCTCACCAATGTATATTTTGCTGTTGTAGCCATCGCTACTAAACAGCTGACCGCAGCCAAAGTCTATCAGCTTGAGCTGTAGCGGGGTTTTCTTCAACAGGAAATTCTGCGCATGAATGTCATTATGGAAAACGCCACGATGGATGCAGTGTTGCACTGCCAGCACAGCCTGTCTCATGATGACCCATGCTGTTGCTTCAGACAAATGATGAAAACGAGTGATGAGGTCCAGCAAGTTCTCGTAGGGTTTGGGATACTCCATAACCAGAGTGAAACCTCTAGGATCTTCAAACCACTCGTATAGCTGTATGACGAAGGGGCTTATGGGTTCTTGCCTCATCATCATCAGCAGCGCCACTTCTGTAACGAGAGGTTTGGGATTCCCAGGCTAGAGAGAAGTAGCAGATGGAAGGTTAGCTGGGTAAAAATCTGAAGAAAACTAATTTTATCTGACCCATAGAAGCCTATGGATGAGTGAGCCAGCTCTCAGATTTCATCACAAATATCTTAATTTGTGTTCCGAAGATGAACGAAAGTCTTACGGGGTTGGAACAACATGAGGGTGAGTGATTACTGACAGAATTTTCAATTTTGGGTGAACTAACCCTTTAATATGTAGTGGAAAAAACACCCAATCTGGCAACACCAGCCACCAGTGTCTACTGACTCTCTTGTTCGATCTCGTTCATCAAAATGAACAAATCTTTTTTCGAGTCATTTCATTCATTTAATGGGCTTTAAATGTTATACTATTAACTGGCAAATTCCCAGAACACATCCACCTACGCAATCTTGATCATATTCTGAATTAAGAAATCATTATAATGCAGTCAAAAATCGTTTACAGGGAACATAAATAATTACTTTACCTTCCGAGTCTTTCGTTCATTTGTCACGTGACAAACGCAATGAATGGATCGTTCATGAACGACTCATCACTTACGTTACAAATCAAAACGAAAAGCAGCAAGGAGGCGTCGTATGATCATTTAAAGTTTTATGACAAGGTCGGTGAGGATGGGAAAAATCTGACGCATAGCTTAAGTGTTAAAACTGATAAAATAATTGTCTGTGGTTCTATATGGGCAGTGGCAATCATTTTGAAAAATTATAGCCTATCTCGCAGCAACATGGAAAAAAAGAACTATGAACTAGTTCATTTTTGGAACTGTGAACTCAGAGTAAAATTTTGAGTATGAACTATGAACTGAACTAGTTCATTTTAAAATTGTGAACTGAACTTTGAACTAGTTCATGTAGAAAGTGAACTTTCCCAACACTGCCTACAGGTGTATTAACTACAGTAATCTGCACTTAAACAACTCAATACACATTCAGATTTTGGCCAACTTACAATATTAAGATAACGATCGTTGTCTATCTTGCGTATCCGCTTGATGGCAACCTGCAAAACAAAAACCCAGTTTCAGTAACATTAACAGTATTCAAGCGCCTGACCTTGCACTAAGTATTAAACCATCTGTACATTGTTTTAAATGTGTTTTGCAAGAGCAAAATGTTTGTACAATTAAGTAAGATTGACCTTTTTGCCATCAAATCTGCGTGTTCCCAGGAACACCTTGCCAAATCCTCCAGATCCAATCATCTCTCCCACGTTATAGAGAGACTCAAAGAACTCTGAAAAACAAACAGAAAAATATGAGACAATTATTAGCTTGCTAGATCCATTGTTTGTTTTGTTTGTTTTAAATATCAGTGCTGGTCGAGAAAATAATATTATAATGGGGGAAATAATTTTAATATTCTCTAAAAACAAGCCTTACTTTGAGTGGAAAACAAGATAATACTGTTTAAAATAATAGAAGAATAAGAAATAATGATATGAAAAGAATTGAAAAGAAAAAACAATTGAAAACAACTATTAGACACACACATGTCAAATTAAGCAATGATATAATGACATAACTTACATTTTACTGTTAAATTCTTATCTGTAATGTTACAAATCTAAAGTAATGGGATTTTTCACACTATCCCCCTGACTTCTGCTTAATGCCTGCATAAATGTCCCAACATCTTATTTCAATTCACAATATTAATAATTATAGTCATTTTATTTCACAATTATCTCGATTACGAGGGCAGAGCCTGGTGATTCCGTGTCAACGATAAAGTTATTTTTCTTATTTTATCTGATCTTTTATTAAAAAGAAAACATACATTCCCAGGCTTCATTT
>NC_138746.1:17495828-17761004 GCF_965113295.1 Leuciscus leuciscus | reverse complement strand
AAACGGGCTCTTTCCTCTTTCTCTTCTCTCTCTCTTGCTCCCTCTCCTGGTCTTTTTCCTCCTTACACCACTTCCCCGTTTCTTTTCTCTCGCTCAGCTGTTCTCTATCTCATCATCTCGTTAACGCTCACACCTGTTCTCTCTTCCTACTGATTTCTTTCCCTATTTCTTCTCCCTCTTTTCCTTTGTTCCCTGCCAGAGTATTACCTGAATTGTGTTACGTACCTGATGTTTCTCTATCGTTTACCAGTCTTGTCGTGTCCAGTGTGGTATATGCTGTCTCCTGATTATTACTGCTGATCATCATCTGCTTGCCTGCCTCTGGCTGTCGGTTCCTACTATTGTTTGAAGCTACTCATCCGCTACCCGGACCCTTCTCCGCACCTTGTGGGGATTTCCAATACCTAGCCTGCGGACTCTCTTCAGTTGCCTTTTTCCTTAAAGAGACTTTCTGTTTGAACTGTTTTTGCCTGTCGGCACCTGTGTTCTGATTTTGCCTATCAGCGCTTCTGAGTTTATTAAAGAGACATTTAATCTGCCTTTGCGTTTGGGTTCTCTCTCTCCAACTCTCATCATGACACTATCTCTCTGTTTTATCACTCTCTCCCTATCAATCTATCCCTATATCTTCCTCTATCTCTCCCTCTTTCCCTCTATCTCTCTCTCTCTCTGTCTCTCCCTCTATATCTGTATCTATCTAACTCTCTCCCTCTATTTCTTTTATCCATCCATCCATCACTCTCTCTCTGTATCTTTCTCTATCTCTCTATCTATATCCCCCTCTCTCTCTTTATCTATCTCTTCATGTCTCCATCTCTCATTCTATCTATATATCTATCTGTCTCATTCAGTGGTAGTCTTATGTCATTAATATTGTGTTTAATTTGTTCTATGTCCTAGGGATATGCCACTGCAGCTGACATTGAGAGTTCACTCTCTAAACCTGCAACTCATCGTCTGATACTTCTTGGTAAGTTGGTTTTAGATTGGACAGTTGGCTTTGGTGTTGTATGTAGTGAATTCAATGGTATCAAACTAAACTGTATTCAAAATGAAAACTAAAACAGAAATTTGACAGTTTAAAACATTTCTGTTTCAGGAGAAACGGAAAGCCGCTTCCAGCGCTGGATGCTCAGCCTTGAGGGCCAAATCGTTTGCGAAGGGTCCACCTTTGTGACAGGGCTGGTGTCTTTTTTTCCCTGTTTTTACATCTTTAACCTACAGTACCAAGCCTATGTGTAACATTTTTATGTGACCAGGAGTCACAGTGTATATCCTTGGTTTGAGTCTTTTTAGCTGAATTTTAGCAGTTCAGGGAACATTAAATGTTGAGGTTTAGGGCCCTATCTTGCACCGACGCAGCGCAAAGCCAAACGCAAGTGTCTTTGCTAGTTTAAGACAGACGCAGTTGTTATTTTCCGTCCAGCGACCACAGATGTCAGCAATGAACATGATGTACATTATATTTCTGTGATTGGTCTGATTGTATTACAATAAAAAAAAAGTTAATTTCAACACGGAACTATTAGTTTTCTTTCACTTAAGTGTTATCTGATGGATTATGCCTATTCTTGCATTAACTCAAGCTAGAATATGTCTGTAACAATCAGTGGTACACGTTACTATGCTAAAAATAATTAACAATATTTAATGGAAACAAAATAAATGGTGATTTAACAGGAAAATAATGGTAACGCTGCTGCCAGTTGTTTCCTGTTTTTTTCTGTGATTCACAGTAAATTCCTGTTGAAAAACATTACGGGGAGTGCACTGTAAAAAAAACAGTAACAGGAATTAACTGTTAAAATAACAGGAAAATAATGGTAACCCTGCTGCCAGTAATTTCCAGTTATTTAACAGGGAAATAATTAACAGTGTAGCCTATTAAAATACGTATGAAGTGTCTAAAAATTTATGTTTACTAGAATAAAGTACCTGGAATAAACTTCTGGCATTTTTGGTTGATGTTATAGCGCACACAGTTGTTTCCGCACGGAAATATGATGGTTTGCTCATCAAAATACAACAAATTATTCCTCACTCCTGTCCGCAATCCGAATATATAATGAGACTGTGCCACTACAGTAGCCATCTTGACAAAATGATTAGCTAACAGTTTGTAGAAAAATACGATTTAAATGAGTTGTCTGGTTTGTTTGACATTGAAATCTTGTTGAAATCTGTTTAACGCTGCAGTAGAGTGACTGGTCGAGATATGTGTTTAATGCCCGTGCGCTGGCTTCGCCGAGTAACCTTGAAATTGTACATTCGTTGAAAAACAAATATTTCTTAGTTGAGCTCTTAATGAAAAAATATTTATATTTAACAATGTTTTGAACGAAACAAATATTACCTGCAAAATAAAACAAATAATGGTAAAATGAATTGAAACTAAGACAAATGTTTTATTGGATGAGGCACTCACCGCTTGAAAACCTTTTATTAATGTGTACATGCATTCATATAAAGCATGTACAATTTCAATTAAATATTTGAAATGACACAACATTTAGCAAATATGCTACATAAATAGTCAATTTGGTAGCAACTGGGTGGTTGCTGTGGGGAACACGGTGGAGCAAGTGTTCTCTGTGGGATCTTGGCAGGCACAGACACTCCCTTTTGGATATTCTTCTGCCTCTGCTGCTTTGGGATCCTGAGGTTTGCGGAAGACACAAGCACTGGTGCATTTTGCAAATGCTGCCTCAGCAGCTCAGGGTTTTTAGGATTTCTCCTCTTGGAGATCTTGTCTGGCATTGGTGCTCCATGTGAGGAGCATGTGAGCACCTTTGAGGAAGCCACTGGTGCCCTCTGTAGTGACTGGATGGGTGTGGGTGTTTCTAAAGCGGCCTTTTTCAGATGGTGAGTCAAATATTCGGGGATCCTGAGTTTTCCTCTTTTTTGGGACCCTATGGGCACAGGTGCTCCCTTTGGGCACGCAGCAGGCACAGGTGCTCCCTTTGGAGATGCAGCAGGCACAGGTGCTCCCTTTGGAGATGCAGCAGGCACAGGTGCTCGCTTTGGAGATGCAGCAGGCACAGGTGCTCGCTTTGGGGACACAACAGGCACAGGTGCTGAGTGCTGAGCTTTCTCCAATGTATCACCGAAGACCAGGGATGAGGTGAGGTCCTCTTTTTTAGCACTGGGAGAGTTCTGCTGCCTCCACTGCTTTGTGGTCTTCAGTTCTCCCTTCTCAGATGCTTCACTGAAGACCAGGGATGAGGTGAGGTCCTCTTTTTTAGCACTGGGAGAGTTCCGCTGCCTCCACTGCTTTGTGGTCTTCAGTTCTCCCTTCTCAGATGCTTCACTGAAGACCAGGGATGAGGTGAGGTCCTCTTTTTTAGCACTGGGAGAGTTCCGCTGCCTCCACTGCTTTGTGGTCTTCAGTTCTCCCTTCTCAGATGCTTCACTGAAGACCAGGGATGAGGTGAGGTCCTCTTTTTTAGCACTGGGAGAGTTCCGCTGCCTCCACTGCTTTGTGGTCTTCAGTTCTCCCTTCTCAGATGCTTCACTGAAGACCAGGGATGAGGTGAGGTCCTCTTTTTTAGCACTGGGAGAGTTCCGCTGCCTCCACTGCTTCGTGGTCTTCAGTTCTCCCTTCTCAGATGCTTCACTGAAGACCAGGGATGAGATGAGGTCCTCTTTTTTAGCACTGGGAGAGTTCTGCTGCCTCCACTGCTTCGTGGTCTTCAGTTTTCCCTCCTCATATTTCCGATCTGAGAAGCCTGAGTGCTGGGAATGAGCCTTCTCAGATGCATCACTGAAGACCAGGGATGTGGGGCATGATGTTTCTCCTTCCTCCACTGTTTCCCACCACTGGTCTGAGATGAGGTCCTCATAGTCAGGATACTCAGATATGGGGTCTGAAACTTCCATTATCGCCCACCACCGCCCCGCAGCAAGGGCCGTATTGAGCTCATCTGACAATTCAGTTGATGAGGACTGCTCTGCACTCTCAAAAATGATGGGCATGGTTGACATACTCGAAAATGAACTAGAAGTGAACAATACTTCTTGCAATTTATATCTGTGAAACACTATGAAAGAACGAGAAACAGAAGAGATTATTTGAATAATCAATTTTGTATCAATTTCCCTACTAATATGCACAACTCAGATGCACATAATGTAAATGTATATAGTAATTTCACAATCGCCGACTCGCTACAAGAAGAATAAATCCGCTGCACTATTTATACTCACGATCATTATGACGTAACAGTCGACAGTTGACGTCACAGTCGGCCAATTGACGTCACAGTCGGCCACCCGAGTTGACGTCACAGTTGGCCACCCGTGTTGACGTAACAGTCGGCCACACGAGTGACGTCACAGTCGACCACACGAGTTTGTGAGGGATGGAAGACCTAGGCTGTTTCGCTGTATTAAAAGTGAACATGCAATACAAACAAAGACTGACTTAGCTTTTTTAATTCATGATTGTTCATACAAAAACTAGCACTGTTTATTATTTATTTTTAGCATTTGCAGCTGGTGCATAAACGGGAGCAAGTGAAGCTGAGATGCATTTTGTTATTAAGAAAACAGACCACTTTTTTATTTTTATTTAATTTTTTACAGATATTACAATAAAAGCACATTTCTGAAACAGAATATAATTCACAAAAAAAGTTCCTGTAGGCTATCCTTGTTTTTTTCTATGTATGACAATTATTTAAAAAAAGCAACAGATAGGACGAGAAAGAGTGCTGTCCCGAACATCAGCAGGACGTTTTTTTTTTATATATTAAGTCGTAAATATTACATGACTTACATTTTGCTCTATATATCGGCAACGAAAATAGTTCCAAATAAATCTATAAATCGTTGCTCATCTTTGAGAAACAGTTTCCCTGACTGAAAACGTTCCATACGTTTAGCGGCTTTAGATGCTCTCTGAAGCGCAGACAGAGGAGCGAAACATAACGATATCTCTTGTCAAAAAAAAAACTGCTTCTTTCAGCAGGTTATTTTCGCTATGTAATATGTATTGATTGAAAAAATGGAGAATAATAAAATTCGGATTTCAAACGCCACGCCGAGTTTATGAAACTCAAATTAAGATTATATTTACAGTGAATTTAGAGAATCAGTAGGCTATGGGCTGCCGGTGGTGCTTGAGACTATATTTCAAGAGTTCAGATGCAAAAAGCCTCTAAGTGCCATCTGAAATTTTCTTCTAGAATGATCATTTTTATCAAGCTCGTATATTTAAGTTCAGTAATTTCACTTAAATGGCAATGAAAATGAATTGTCATTTAAGTGAAATTACTGAACTTAAATATACGAGATTGATAAAAATGATCATTCTAGAAGAAAATTTCAGATGGCACTTAGAGGCTTTTGCATCTGAACTCTTCATTTGTCATTCTGTGTTTCTGTGAAAAAATACTAACAATAATGAAGCTAAGAATAGGATACGTATACGGGGGAAAGAGGTTGCTAATGCAATGCTAAATAAGATATTATGTAGCCTACAATAACAATTTTATAGAAAGAAATAACATTACGATGTCTAGAAATCAATTTCAATAGTAACGTTACATTGGGTTTAATTTGTCTTTTGATGAGATCTA
This sequence comes from Leuciscus leuciscus, assembly GCF_965113295.1. NCBI lineage: Eukaryota > Metazoa > Chordata > Actinopteri > Cypriniformes > Leuciscidae > Leuciscus > Leuciscus leuciscus. The sequence continues at coordinate 17,755,428 of NC_138746.1, read as the reverse complement.
CAAATATATATTGTTAGAACCAAGAATTTCCATGGGAATATATCCATATTAGCCTAATGTGCTAATTAATGTGTGTTGTCATTGACAAATAAATAAATATACAGTTTACATATCTATATATAGAAAGAAAAATATTTCCAAAACAATACACACACACACACTGAAAAAAAGGTTTTCATTCATCCAATAAAAAAAAATGTAGGGTTCACATCTATATTTTACACTGTTAGAAATTACCAGCATTTCACAATAATTAACAGTATTATTTTACAGTAACTTGTTGTAATTAAGTTTCCCTGTAATATCCCAACGAATACCTGTAAAAACTACAGTATCCTTGGATTTTACAGCATTTAACTCTTATTTTACAGTAAAATATTGCAATCTAAAACCTGCTGTTATATCACAACAAGGTCTGTAATATCACAGCAACACAGTGAAAAAAAAAAAAAAAGAAAAGGATTTCACAGCATTAAACAGTATTATTACAGTGAAATATTGTATTGAAATATGTATTGAAGATTTGGTTACTAAATACCATGAGTTAAAACCAACAAAATATCAAAGTATAATGGTTATAATTTAATGTTGTGTGGACTTTAGCATTATGATGTTTATTAGGCGTTGGGTTTTGGTTACCTTACCTCATGACTAAATGTTGGTGTTTGATGTCAATAAGAAATGTACTGTATACCTGTACTAACAATGTTGTTCTTTTTCCACTAGATGTCAGTACACTATAAAAGTAGTAGAATTTTTTGAAAAACATCTGGAGCAGAATTGATGAGGTGTTCTGCCTTATTAAGTGTTATTAGACTTCCAGATTGATTTATAAAAGGCATATTAATTTGCATAGTAACTGTCGAGTTGATATAATCCCAAATCATAGTCATTCATACACAGTCCCATTTTATATTACACTGTAGGCTATCAGAAAGTTAGTTTATTATATGTAAATATAATTTACAGAAATAAATATTTATGAATAGATATTTAGAGATTCAGTTTTTCTGTGTAGGCTACTTCAAGTATACATATAGCAAAAGCAAATAGTGAAACATGCACCAAATAAATGCACCAAAGAAGCTTCCTAAAATATATTTTTATTTTATTTGTATAGAAAAGGTCCACTGATAAATGTAAAGGATAGTAAAAGTCTTTGGACTTAAATCTGTCATAAAAATTAAAACAAACCTTTATCTGATGATGTTTGGGATGCAGGCTATTGTTGCAAGATAATGTGTACTGAAATAGTGAATCAGTTTTATTACTGAAAGATTTTATTTTATTTATTTCAAGTTATAGTAAAATATAACTTCTTATTTCTTTAATTTGATATTGGGAGAAATATGACCCATATGTGTGTATTAGTCAGATATTCACAAGAAATACAGTTAATAACCAGTAATAGTTATATTAAGACTAGTGAGACAAGTGATAATGATATAATTTACGTTAATACTTATCATATGATATTATGAGCCTATAATATAGGCTACAAGACCTACTATATAGCCTATTACATATAATATATAGGCCTATTAAAATACGTATGAAGTGTCTAAAAATTAATGTTTACTATAATAAAGTACCTGGAATAAACTTCTGGCATTTTTGGTTGATGTTATAGCGCACACAGTTGTTTCCGCACGGAAATATGATGGTTTGCTCATCAAAATACAACAAATTATTCCTCACTCCTGTCCGCAATCCGAATATATAATGAGACTGTGCCACTACAGTAGCCATCTTGACAAAATGATTAGCTAACAGTTTGTAGAAAAATACGATTTAAATGAGTTGTCTGGTTTGTTTGACGTTGAAATCTTGTTGAAATCTGTTTAACGCTGCAGTAGAGTGACTGGTCGAGATATGTGTTTAATGCCCGTGCGCTGGCTTCGCCGAGTAACCTTGAAATTGTACATTCGTTGAAAAACAAATATTTCTTAGTTGAGCTCTTAATGAAAAAATATTTATATTTAACAATGTTTTGAACGAAACAAATATTACCTGCAAAATAAAACAAATAATGGTCAAATGAATTGAAACTATAAGACAAATGTTTTATTGGATGAGGCACTCACCGCTTGAAAACCTTTTATTAATGTGTACATGCATTCATATAAAGCATGTACAATTTCAATTAAATATTTGAAATGACACAACATTTAGCAAATATGCTACATAAATAGTCAATTTGGTAGCAACTGGGTGGTTGCTGTGGGGAACACGGTGGAGCAAGTGTTCTCTGTGGGATCTTGGCAGGCACAGACACTCCCTTTTGGATATTCTTCTGCCTCTGCTGCTTTGGGATCCTGAGGTTTGCGGAAGACACAAGCACTGGTGCATTTTGCAAATGCTGCCTCAGCAGCTCAGGGTTTTTAGGATTTCTCCTCTTGGAGATCTTGTCTGGCATTGGTGCTCCATGTGAGGAGCATGTGAGCACCTTTGAGGAAGCCACTGGTGCCCTCTGTAGTGACTGGATGGGTGTGGGTGTTTCTAAAGCGGCCTTTTTCAGATGGTGAGTCAAATATTCGGGGATCCTGAGTTTTCCTCTTTTTTGGGACCCTATGGGCACAGGTGCTCCCTTTGGGCACGCAGCAGGCACAGGTGCTCCCTTTGGAGATGCAGCAGGCACAGGTGCTCCCTTTGGAGATGCAGCAGGCACAGGTGCTCGCTTTGGAGATGCAGCAGGCACAGGTGCTCGCTTTGGGGACACAACAGGCACAGGTGCTGAGTGCTGAGCTTTCTCCAATGTATCACCGAAGACCAGGGATGAGGTGAGGTCCTCTTTTTTAGCACTGGGAGAGTTCTGCTGCCTCCACTGCTTTGTGGTCTTCAGTTCTCCCTTCTCAGATGCTTCACTGAAGACCAGGGATGAGGTGAGGTCCTCTTTTTTAGCACTGGGAGAGTTCTGCTGCCTCCACTGCTTTGTGGTCTTCAGTTCTCCCTTCTCAGATGCTTCACTGAAGACCAGGGATGAGGTGAGGTCCTCTTTTTTAGCACTGGGAGAGTTCCGCTGCCTCCACTGCTTTGTGGTCTTCAGTTCTCCCTTCTCAGATGCTTCACTGAAGACCAGGGATGAGGTGAGGTCCTCTTTTTTAGCACTGGGAGAGTTCCGCTGCCTCCACTGCTTTGTGGTCTTCAGTTCTCCCTTCTCAGATGCTTCACTGAAGACCAGGGATGAGGTGAGGTCCTCTTTTTTAGCACTGGGAGAGTTCCGCTGCCTCCACTGCTTTGTGGTCTTCAGTTCTCCCTTCTCAGATGCTTCACTGAAGACCAGGGATGAGGTGAGGTCCTCTTTTTTAGCACTGGGAGAGTTCCGCTGCCTCCACTGCTTCGTGGTCTTCAGTTCTCCCTTCTCAGATGCTTCACTGAAGACCAGGGATGAGATGAGGTCCTCTTTTTTAGCACTGGGAGAGTTCTGCTGCCTCCACTGCTTCGTGGTCTTGAGTTTTCCCTCCTCATATTTCCGATCTGAGAAGCCTGAGTGCTGGGAATGAGCCTTCTCAGATGCATCACTGAAGACCAGGGATGTGGGGCATGATGTTTCTCCTTCCTCCACTGTTTCCCACCACTGGTCTGAGATGAGGTCCTCATAGTCAGGATACTCAGATATGGGGTCTGAAACTTCCATTATCGCCCACCACCGCCCCGCAGCAAGGGCCGTATTGAGCTCATCTGACAATTCAGTTGATGAGGACTGCTCTGCACTCTCAAAAATGATGGGCATGGTTGACATACTCGAAAATGAACTAGAAGTGAACAATACTTCTTGCAATTTATATCTGTGAAACACTATGAAAGAAAGAGAAACAGAAGAGATTATTTGAATAATCAATTTTGTATCAATTTCCCTACTAATATGCACAACTCAGATGCACATAATGTAAATGTATATAGTAATTTCACAATCTCCGACTCGCTACAAGAAGAATAAATCCGCTGCACTATTTATACTCACGATCATTATGACGTAACAGTCGACAGTTGACGTCACAGTCGGCCAATTGACGTCACAGTCGGCCACCCGAGTTGACGTCACAGTTGGCCACCCGAGTTGACGTAACAGTCGGCCACACGAGTGACGTCACAGTCGACCACACGAGTTTGTGAGGGATGGAAGACCTAGGCTGTTTCGCTGTATTAAAAGTGAACATGCAATACAAACAAAGACTGACTTAGCTTTTTTAATTCATGATTGTTCATACAAAAACTAGCACTGTTTATTATTTATTTTTAGCATTTGCAGCTGGTGCATAAACGGGAGCAAGTGAAGCTGAGATGCATTTTGTTATTAAGCAAACAGACCACTTTTTTATTTTTATTTTATTTTTTACAGATATTAAAATAAAAGCACATTTCTGAAACAGAATATAATTCACAAAAAAAGTTCCTGTAGGCTATCCTTGTTTTTTTCTATGTATGACAATTATTTAAAAAAAGCAACAGATAGGACGAGAAAGAGTGCTGTCCCGAACATCAGCAGGACGTTTTTTTTTTATATATTAAGTCGTAAATATTACATGACTTACATTTTGCTCTATATATCGGCAACGAAAATAGTTCCAAATAAATCTATAAATCGTTGCTCATCTTTGAGAAACAGTTTCCCTGACTGAAAACGTTCCATACGTTTAGCGGCTTTAGATGCTCTCTGAAGCGCAGACAGAGGAGCGAAACATAACGATATCTCTTGTCAAAAAAAAAAACTGCTTCTTTCAGCAGGTTATTTTCGCTATGTAATATGTATTGATTGAAAAAATGGAGAATAATAAAATTCGGATTTCAAACGCCACGCCGAGTTTATGAAACTCAAATTAAGATTATATTTACAGTGAATTTAGAGAATCAGTAGGCTATGGGCTGCCGGTGGTGCTTGAGACTATATTTCAAGAGTTCAGATGCAAAAAGCCTCTAAGTGCCATCTGAAATTTTCTTCTAGAATGATCATTTTTATCAAGCTCGTATATTTAAGTTCAGTAATTTCACTTAAATGGCAATGAAAATGAATTGTCATTTAAGTGAAATTACTGAACTTAAATATACGAGATTGATAAAAATGATCATTCTAGAAGAAAATTTCAGATGGCACTTAGAGGCTTTTGCATCTGAACTCTTCATTTGTCATTCTGTGTTTCTGTGAAAAAATACTAACAATAATGAAGCTAAGAATAGGATACGTATACGGGGGAAAGAGGTTGCTAATGCAATGCTAAATAAGATATTATGTAGCCTACAATAACAATTTTATAGAAAGAAATAACATTACGATGTCTAGAAATCAATTTCAATAGTAACGTTACATTGGGTTTAATTTGTCTTTTGATGAGATCTACAAATATATATTGTTAGAACCAAGAATTTCCATGGGAATATATCCATATTAGCCTAATGTGCTAATTAATGTGTGTTGTCATTGACAAATAAATAAATATACAGTTTACATATCTATATATAGAAAGAAAAATATTTCCAAAACAATACACACACACACACTGAAAAAAAGGTTTTCATTCATCCAATAAAAAAAAATGTAGGGTTCACATCTATATTTTACACTGTTAGAAATTACCAGCATTTCACAATAATTAACAGTATTATTTTACAGTAACTTGTTGTAATTAAGTTTCCCTGTAATATCCCAACGAATACCTGTAAAAACTACAGTATCCTTGGATTTTACAGCATTTAACTCTTATTTTACAGTAAAATATTGCAATCTAAAACCTGCTGTTATATCACAACAAGGTCTGTAATATCACAGCAACACAGTGAAAAAAAAAAAAAAAGAAAAGGATTTCACAGCATTAAACAGTATTATTACAGTGAAATATTGTATTGAAATATGTATTGAAGATTTGGTTACTAAATACCATGAGTTAAAACCAACAAAATATCAAAGTATAATGGTTATAATTTAATGTTGTGTGGACTTTAGCATTATGATGTTTATTAGGCGTTGGGTTTTGGTTACCTTACCTCATGACTAAATGTTGGTGTTTGATGTCAATAAGAAATGTACTGTATACCTGTACTAACAATGTTGTTCTTTTTCCACTAGATGTCAGTACACTATAAAAGTAGTAGAATTTTTTGAAAAACATCTGGAGCAGAATTGATGAGGTGTTCTGCCTTATTAAGTGTTATTAGACTTCCAGATTGATTTATAAAAGGCATATTAATTTGCATAGTAACTGTCGAGTTGATATAATCCCAAATCATAGTCATTCATACACAGTCCCATTTTATATTACACTGTAGGCTATCAGAAAGTTAGTTTATTATATGTAAATATAATTTACAGAAATAAATATTTATGAATAGATATTTAGAGATTCAGTTTTTCTGTGTAGGCTACTTCAAGTATACATATAGCAAAAGCAAATAGTGAAACATGCACCAAATAAATGCACCAAAGAAGCTTCCTAAAATATATTTTTATTTTATTTGTATAGAAAAGGTCCACTGATAAATGTAAAGGATAGTAAAAGTCTTTGGACTTAAATCTGTCATAAAAATTAAAACAAACCTTTATCTGATGATGTTTGGGATGCAGGCTATTGTTGCAAGATAATGTGTACTGAAATAGTGAATCAGTTTTATTACTGAAAGATTTTATTTTATTTATTTCAAGTTATAGTAAAATATAACTTCTTATTTCTTTAATTTGATATTGGGAGAAATATGACCCATATGTGTGTATTAGTCAGATATTCACAAGAAATACAGTTAATAACCAGTAATAGTTATATTAAGACTAGTGAGACAAGTGATAATGATATAATTTACGTTAATACTTATCATATGATATTATGAGCCTATAATATAGGCTACAAGACCTACTATATAGCCTATTACATATAATATATAGGCCTATTAAAATACGTATGAAGTGTCTAAAAATTAATGTTTACTATAATAAAGTACCTGGAATAAACTTCTGGCATTTTTGGTTGATGTTATAGCGCACACAGTTGTTTCCGCACGGAAATATGATGGTTTGCTCATCAAAATACAACAAATTATTCCTCACTCCTGTCCGCAATCCGAATATATAATGAGACTGTGCCACTACAGTAGCCATCTTGACAAAATGATTAGCTAACAGTTTGTAGAAAAATACGATTTAAATGAGTTGTCTGGTTTGTTTGACGTTGAAATCTTGTTGAAATCTGTTTAACGCTGCAGTAGAGTGACTGGTCGAGATATGTGTTTAATGCCCGTGCGCTGGCTTCGCCGAGTAACCTTGAAATTGTACATTCGTTGAAAAACAAATATTTCTTAGTTGAGCTCTTAATGAAAAAATATTTATATTTAACAATGTTTTGAACGAAACAAATATTACCTGCAAAATAAAACAAATAATGGTCAAATGAATTGAAACTAAGACAAATGTTTTATTGGATGAGGCACTCACCGCTTGAAAACCTTTTATTAATGTGTACATGCATTCATATAAAGCATGTACAATTTCAATTAAATATTTGAAATGACACAACATTTAGCAAATATGCTACATAAATAGTCAATTTGGTAGCAACTGGGTGGTTGCTGTGGGGAACACGGTGGAGCAAGTGTTCTCTGTGGGATCTTGGCAGGCACAGACACTCCCTTTTGGATATTCTTCTGCCTCTGCTGCTTTGGGATCCTGAGGTTTGCGGAAGACACAAGCACTGGTGCATTTTGCAAATGCTGCCTCAGCAGCTCAGGGTTTTTAGGATTTCTCCTCTTGGAGATCTTGTCTGGCATTGGTGCTCCATGTGAGGAGCATGTGAGCACCTTTGAGGAAGCCACTGGTGCCCTCTGTAGTGACTGGATGGGTGTGGGTGTTTCTAAAGCGGCCTTTTTCAGATGGTGAGTCAAATATTCGGGGATCCTGAGTTTTCCTCTTTTTTGGGACCCTATGGGCACAGGTGCTCCCTTTGGGCACGCAGCAGGCACAGGTGCTCCCTTTGGAGATGCAGCAGGCACAGGTGCTCCCTTTGGAGATGCAGCAGGCACAGGTGCTCGCTTTGGGGACACAACAGGCACAGGTGCTGAGTGCTGAGCTTTCTCCAATGTATCACCGAAGACCAGGGATGAGGTGAGGTCCTCTTTTTTAGCACTGGGAGAGTTCTGCTGCCTCCACTGCTTTGTGGTCTTCAGTTCTCCCTTCTCAGATGCTTCACTGAAGACCAGGGATGAGGTGAGGTCCTCTTTTTTAGCACTGGGAGAGTTCCGCTGCCTCCACTGCTTTGTGGTCTTCAGTTCTCCCTTCTCAGATGCTTCACTGAAGACCAGGGATGAGGTGAGGTCCTCTTTTTTAGCACTGGGAGAGTTCCGCTGCCTCCACTGCTTTGTGGTCTTCAGTTCTCCCTTCTCAGATGCTTCACTGAAGACCAGGGATGAGGTGAGGTCCTCTTTTTTAGCACTGGGAGAGTTCCGCTGCCTCCACTGCTTTGTGGTCTTCAGTTCTCCCTTCTCAGATGCTTCACTGAAGACCAGGGATGAGGTGAGGTCCTCTTTTTTAGCACTGGGAGAGTTCCGCTGCCTCCACTGCTTCGTGGTCTTCAGTTCTCCCTTCTCAGATGCTTCACTGAAGACCAGGGATGAGATGAGGTCCTCTTTTTTAGCACTGGGAGAGTTCTGCTGCCTCCACTGCTTCGTGGTCTTCAGTTTTCCCTCCTCATATTTCCGATCTGAGAAGCCTGAGTGCTGGGAATGAGCCTTCTCAGATGCATCACTGAAGACCAGGGATGTGGGGCATGATGTTTCTCCTTCCTCCACTGTTTCCCACCACTGGTCTGAGATGAGGTCCTCATAGTCAGGATACTCAGATATGGGGTCTGAAACTTCCATTATCGCCCACCACCGCCCCGCAGCAAGGGCCGTATTGAGCTCATCTGACAATTCAGTTGATGAGGACTGCTCTGCACTCTCAAAAATGATGGGCATGGTTGACATACTCGAAAATGAACTAGAAGTGAACAATACTTCTTGCAATTTATATCTGTGAAACACTATGAAAGAAAGAGAAACAGAAGAGATTATTTGAATAATCAATTTTGTATCAATTTCCCTACTAATATGCACAACTCAGATGCACATAATGTAAATGTATATAGTAATTTCACAATCGCCGACTCGCTACAAGAAGAATAAATCCGCTGCACTATTTATACTCACGATCATTATGACGTAACAGTCGACAGTTGACGTCACAGTCGGCCAATTGACGTCACAGTCGGCCACCCGAGTTGACGTCACAGTTGGCCACCCGAGTTGACGTAACAGTCGGCCACACGAGTGACGTCACAGTCGACCACACGAGTTTGTGAGGGATGGAAGACCTAGGCTGTTTCGCTGTATTAAAAGTGAACATGCAATACAAACAAAGACTGACTTAGCTTTTTTAATTCATGATTGTTCATACAAAAACTAGCACTGTTTATTATTTATTTTTAGCATTTGCAGCTGGTGCATAAACGGGAGCAAGTGAAGCTGAGATGCATTTTGTTATTAAGCAAACAGACCACTTTTTTATTTTTATTTTATTTTTTACAGATATTACAATAAAAGCACATTTCTGAAACAGAATATAATTCACAAAAAAAGTTCCTGTAGGCTATCCTTGTTTTTTTCTATGTATGACAATTATTTAAAAAAAGCAACAGATAGGACGAGAAAGAGTGCTGTCCCGAACATCAGCAGGACGTTTTTTTTTTATATATTAAGTCGTAAATATTACATGACTTACATTTTGCTCTATATATCGGCAACGAAAATAGTTCCAAATAAATCTATAAATCGTTGCTCATCTTTGAGAAACAGTTTCCCTGACTGAAAACGTTCCATACGTTTAGCGGCTTTAGATGCTCTCTGAAGCGCAGACAGAGGAGCGAAACATAACGATATCTCTTGTCAAAAAAAAAACTGCTTCTTTCAGCAGGTTATTTTCGCTATGTAATATGTATTGATTGAAAAAATGGAGAATAATAAAATTCGGATTTCAAACGCAACGCCGAGTTTATGAAACTCAAATTAAGATTATATTTACAGTGAATTTAGAGAATCAGTAGACTATGGGCTGCCGGTGGTGCTTGAGACTATATTTCAAGAGTTCAGATGCAAAAAGCCTCTAAGTGCCATCTGAAATTTTCTTCTAGAATGATCATTTTTATCAAGCTCGTATATTTAAGTTCAGTAATTTCACTTAAATGGCAATGAAAATGAATTGTCATTTAAGTGAAATTACTGAACTTAAATATACGAGATTGATAAAAATGATCATTCTAGAAGAAAATTTCAGATGGCACTTAGAGGCTTTTGCATCTGAACTCTTCATTTGTCATTCTGTGTTTCTGTGAAAAAATACTAACAATAATGAAGCTAAGAATAGGATACGTATACGGGGGAAAGAGGTTGCTAATGCAATGCTAAATAAGATATTATGTAGCCTACAATAACAATTTTATAGAAAGAAATAACATTACGATGTCTAGAAATCAATTTCAATAGTAACGTTACATTGGGTTTAATTTGTCTTTTGATGAGATCTACAAATATATATTGTTAGAACCAAGAATTTCCATGGGAATATATCCATATTAGCCTAATGTGCTAATTAATGTGTGTTGTCATTGACAAATAAATAAATATACAGTTTACATATCTATATATAGAAAGAAAAATATTTCCAAAACAATACACACACACACACTGAAAAAAAGGTTTTCATTCATCCAATAAAAAAAAATGTAGGGTTCACATCTATATTTTACACTGTTAGAAATTACCAGCATTTCACAATAATTAACAGTATTATTTTACAGTAACTTGTTGTAATTAAGTTTCCCTGTAATATCCCAACGAATACCTGTCAAAACTACAGTATCCTTGGATTTTACAGCATTTAACTCTTATTTTACAGTAAAATATTGCAATCTAAAACCTGCTGTTATATCACAACAAGGTCTGTAATATCACAGCAACACAGTGAAAAAAAAAAAAAAAAAGGATTTCACAGCATTAAACAGTATTATTACAGTGAAATATTGTATTGAAATATGTATTGAAGATTTGGTTACTAAATACCATGAGTTAAAACCAACAAAATATCAAAGTATAATGGTTATAATTTAATGTTGTGTGGACTTTAGCATTATGATGTTTATTAGGCGTTGGGTTTTGGTTACCTTACCTCATGACTAAATGTTGGTGTTTGATGTCAATAAGAAATGTACTGTATACCTGTACTAACAATGTTGTTCTTTTTCCACTAGATGTCAGTACACTATAAAAGTAGTAGAATTTTTTGAAAAACATCTGGAGCAGAATTGATGAGGTGTTCTGCCTTATTAAGTGTTATTAGACTTCCAGATTGATTTATAAAAGGCATATTAATTTGCATAGTAACTGTCGAGTTGATATAATCCCAAATCATAGTCATTCATACACAGTCCCATTTTATATTACACTGTAGGCTATCAGAAAGTTAGTTTATTATATGTAAATATAATTTACAGAAATAAATATTTATGAATAGATATTTAGAGATTCAGTTTTTCTGTGTAGGCTACTTCAAGTATACATATAGCAAAAGCAAATAGTGAAACATGCACCAAATAAATGCACCAAAGAAGCTTCCTAAAATATATTTTTATTTTATTTGTATAGAAAAGGTCCACTGATAAATGTAAAGGATAGTAAAAGTCTTTGGACTTAAATCTGTCATAAAAATTAAAACAAACCTTTATCTGATGATGTTTGGGATGCAGGCTATTGTTGCAAGATAATGTGTACTGAAATAGTGAATCAGTTTTATTACTGAAAGATTTTATTTTATTTATTTCAAGTTATAGTAAAATATAACTTCTTATTTCTTTAATTTGATATTGGGAGAAATATGACCCATATGTGTGTATTAGTCAGATATTCACAAGAAATACAGTTAATAACCAGTAATAGTTATATTAAGACTAGTGAGACAAGTGATAATGATATAATTTACGTTAATACTTATCATATGATATTATGAGCCTATAATATAGGCTACAAGACCTACTATATAGCCTATTACATATAATATATAGGCCTATTAAAATACGTATGAAGTGTCTAAAAATTAATGTTTACTATAATAAAGTACCTGGAATAAACTTCTGGCATTTTTGGTTGATGTTATAGCGCACACAGTTGTTTCCGCACGGAAATATGATGGTTTGCTCATCAAAATACAACAAATTATTCCTCACTCCTGTCCGCAATCCGAATATATAATGAGACTGTGCCACTACAGTAGCCATCTTGACAAAATGATTAGCTAACAGTTTGTAGAAAAATACGATTTAAATGAGTTGTCTGGTTTGTTTGACGTTGAAATCTTGTTGAAATCTGTTTAACGCTGCAGTAGAGTGACTGGTCGAGATATGTGTTTAATGCCCGTGCGCTGGCTTCGCCGAGTAACCTTGAAATTGTACATTCGTTGAAAAACAAATATTTCTTAGTTGAGCTCTTAATGAAAAAATATTTATATTTAACAATGTTTTGAACGAAACAAATATTACCTGCAAAATAAAACAAATAATGGTCAAATGAATTGAAACTAAGACAAATGTTTTATTGGATGAGGCACTCACCGCTTGAAAACCTTTTATTAATGTGTACATGCATTCATATAAAGCATGTACAATTTCAATTAAATATTTGAAATGACACAACATTTAGCAAATATGCTACATAAATAGTCAATTTGGTAGCAACTGGGTGGTTGCTGTGGGGAACACGGTGGAGCAAGTGTTCTCTGTGGGATCTTGGCAGGCACAGACACTCCCTTTTGGATATTCTTCTGCCTCTGCTGCTTTGGGATCCTGAGGTTTGCGGAAGACACAAGCACTGGTGCATTTTGCAAATGCTGCCTCAGCAGCTCAGGGTTTTTAGGATTTCTCCTCTTGGAGATCTTGTCTGGCATTGGTGCTCCATGTGAGGAGCATGTGAGCACCTTTGAGGAAGCCACTGGTGCCCTCTGTAGTGACTGGATGGGTGTGGGTGTTTCTAAAGCGGCCTTTTTCAGATGGTGAGTCAAATATTCGGGGATCCTGAGTTTTCCTCTTTTTTGGGACCCTATGGGCACAGGTGCTCCCTTTGGGCACGCAGCAGGCACAGGTGCTCCCTTTGGAGATGCAGCAGGCACAGGTGCTCCCTTTGGAGATGCAGCAGGCACAGGTGCTCGCTTTGGGGACACAACAGGCACAGGTGCTGAGTGCTGAGCTTTCTCCAATGTATCACCGAAGACCAGGGATGAGGTGAGGTCCTCTTTTTTAGCACTGGGAGAGTTCTGCTGCCTCCACTGCTTTGTGGTCTTCAGTTCTCCCTTCTCAGATGCTTCACTGAAGACCAGGGATGAGGTGAGGTCCTCTTTTTTAGCACTGGGAGAGTTCCGCTGCCTCCACTGCTTTGTGGTCTTCAGTTCTCCCTTCTCAGATGCTTCACTGAAGACCAGGGATGAGGTGAGGTCCTCTTTTTTAGCACTGGGAGAGTTCCGCTGCCTCCACTGCTTTGTGGTCTTCAGTTCTCCCTTCTCAGATGCTTCACTGAAGACCAGGGATGAGGTGAGGTCCTCTTTTTTAGCACTGGGAGAGTTCCGCTGCCTCCACTGCTTTGTGGTCTTCAGTTCTCCCTTCTCAGATGCTTCACTGAAGACCAGGGATGAGGTGAGGTCCTCTTTTTTAGCACTGGGAGAGTTCCGCTGCCTCCACTGCTTCGTGGTCTTCAGTTCTCCCTTCTCAGATGCTTCACTGAAGACCAGGGATGAGATGAGGTCCTCTTTTTTAGCACTGGGAGAGTTCTGCTGCCTCCACTGCTTCGTGGTCTTCAGTTTTCCCTCCTCATATTTCCGATCTGAGAAGCCTGAGTGCTGGGAATGAGCCTTCTCAGATGCATCACTGAAGACCAGGGATGTGGGGCATGATGTTTCTCCTTCCTCCACTGTTTCCCACCACTGGTCTGAGATGAGGTCCTCATAGTCAGGATACTCAGATATGGGGTCTGAAACTTCCATTATCGCCCACCACCGCCCCGCAGCAAGGGCCGTATTGAGCTCATCTGACAATTCAGTTGATGAGGACTGCTCTGCACTCTCAAAAATGATGGGCATGGTTGACATACTCGAAAATGAACTAGAAGTGAACAATACTTCTTGCAATTTATATCTGTGAAACACTATGAAAGAAAGAGAAACAGAAGAGATTATTTGAATAATCAATTTTGTATCAATTTCCCTACTAATATGCACAACTCAGATGCACATAATGTAAATGTATATAGTAATTTCACAATCGCCGACTCGCTACAAGAAGAATAAATCCGCTGCACTATTTATACTCACGATCATTATGACGTAACAGTCGACAGTTGACGTCACAGTCGGCCAATTGACGTCACAGTCGGCCACCCGAGTTGACGTCACAGTTGGCCACCCGAGTTGACGTAACAGTCGGCCACACGAGTGACGTCACAGTCGACCACACGAGTTTGTGAGGGATGGAAGACCTAGGCTGTTTCGCTGTATTAAAAGTGAACATGCAATACAAACAAAGACTGACTTAGCTTTTTTAATTCATGATTGTTCATACAAAAACTAGCACTGTTTATTATTTATTTTTAGCATTTGCAGCTGGTGCATAAACGGGAGCAAGTGAAGCTGAGATGCATTTTGTTATTAAGCAAACAGACCACTTTTTTATTTTTATTTTATTTTTTACAGATATTACAATAAAAGCACATTTCTGAAACAGAATATAATTCACAAAAAAAGTTCCTGTAGGCTATCCTTGTTTTTTTCTATGTATGACAATTATTTTAAAAAAGCAACAGATAGGACGAGAAAGAGTGCTGTCCCGAACATCAGCAGGACGTTTTTTTTTTATATATTAAGTCGTAAATATTACATGACTTACATTTTGCTCTATATATCGGCAACGAAAATAGTTCCAAATAAATCTATAAATCGTTGCTCATCTTTGAGAAACAGTTTCCCTGACTGAAAACGTTCCATACGTTTAGCGGCTTTAGATGCTCTCTGAAGCGCAGACAGAGGAGCGAAACATAACGATATCTCTTGTCAAAAAAAAAACTGCTTCTTTCAGCAGGTTATTTTCGCTATGTAATATGTATTGATTGAAAAAATGGAGAATAATAAAATTCGGATTTCAAACGCAACGCCGAGTTTATGAAACTCAAATTAAGATTATATTTACAGTGAATTTAGAGAATCAGTAGACTATGGGCTGCCGGTGGTGCTTGAGACTATATTTCAAGAGTTCAGATGCAAAAAGCCTCTAAGTGCCATCTGAAATTTTCTTCTAGAATGATCATTTTTATCAAGCTCGTATATTTAAGTTCAGTAATTTCACTTAAATGGCAATGAAAATGAATTGTCATTTAAGTGAAATTACTGAACTTAAATATACGAGATTGATAAAAATGATCATTCTAGAAGAACATTTCAGATGGCACTTAGAGGCTTTTGCATCTGAACTCTTCATTTGTCATTCTGTGTTTCTGTGAAAAAATACTAACAATAATGAAGCTAAGAATAGGATACGTATACGGGGGAAAGAGGTTGCTAATGCAATGCTAAATAAGATATTATGTAGCCTACAATAACAATTTTATAGAAAGAAATAACATTACGATGTCTAGAAATCAATTTCAATAGTAACGTTACATTGGGTTTAATTTGTCTTTTGATGAGATCTACAAATATATATTGTTAGAACCAAGAATTTCCATGGGAATATATCCATATTAGCCTAATGTGCTAATTAATGTGTGTTGTCATTGACAAATAAATAAATATACAGTTTACATATCTATATATAGAAAGAAAAATATTTCCAAAACAATACACACACACACACTGAAAAAAAGGTTTTCATTCATCCAATAAAAAAAAATGTAGGGTTCACATCTATATTTTACACTGTTAGAAATTACCAGCATTTCACAATAATTAACAGTATTATTTTACAGTAACTTGTTGTAATTAAGTTTCCCTGTAATATCCCAACGAATACCTGTCAAAACTACAGTATCCTTGGATTTTACAGCATTTAACTCTTATTTTACAGTAAAATATTGCAATCTAAAACCTGCTGTTATATCACAACAAGGTCTGTAATATCACAGCAACACAGTGAAAAAAAAAAAAAAAAAGGATTTCACAGCATTAAACAGTATTATTACAGTGAAATATTGTATTGAAATATGTATTGAAGATTTGGTTACTAAATACCATGAGTTAAAACCAACAAAATATCAAAGTATAATGGTTATAATTTAATGTTGTGTGGACTTTAGCATTATGATGTTTATTAGGCGTTGGGTTTTGGTTACCTTACCTCATGACTAAATGTTGGTGTTTGATGTCAATAAGAAATGTACTGTATACCTGTACTAACAATGTTGTTCTTTTTTTGGAGATAAATGCCGATATGCAATTTTATGCTTATTACCCTATAAAAAAAGTTATTATTTATCAGTGGAGAAGTTAGCAATTTCATTTCGTTTTTTTTTTAAAGTTGCTAAACAACGACTGATTCAATCAATAGTCGAGTCGTGCAATCCATTACTAACAAACTAAATATTGTATGCATTTACTGAATGAAGATTAGACAAATTAAACACCTGATTTCTCTACTGCAAATGTTATAAAGAATAATCTTGCATCGCCTATTCCACAGAAATAAGTTTGCGGTGTTTTATGTGCATGCGCAAATGTGTTTGTTATCGTGGGTGTAATAGCCTTTTATTACCCTATTTAATACCTACACTCCGGATTTTACGCGAGACATTTAGTTGAGGAACTGCGCTCCCGGTGTGTGTGTGTGTGTGTGTGTGTGTGTGTGTGTGTGTGTGTGTGTGTGTGTGTGTGTGTGTGTGTGTGTGTGTGTGTGTGTGTGTGTGTGTGTGTGTGTGTGTGTGTGTGTGTGTGTGTGTGTGTGTGTGTGTGTGTGTGTGTGTGTGTGTGTGTGTGTGTGTGTGTGTGTGTGTGTGTGTGTGTGTGTGTGTGTGTGTGTGTGTGAGTGTGTGTGTGTGTGTGACACCAGAAGCTGCTGTGTGCTCTTCCTAATTAAGTATTATTCCAAGTATAATTTCTACAAACTGAGCTCATAACTCATAGGACTAATTAATAACAAGTGTATTTTTTTTTAAAAACATACCTAATGTAACTTTTCGTATGCAAAAAAAAAATCTTTTTTTCGTTCATGGAGATAGCATGGACAATGTGCCATGTTTTAGTGGAAGATTGCTGCCATCTACTGGAAAGCAAACACATTTAAAATTAAAATAACATGACATTTCAAGGACAGCCACTAGATGGCTGCAGCGCATCACTCACTGGCTCGTTTGCCATTTCCATTGTTTCCATCATATTGTAGGTATTCATCTTTTCACAAGTTTTCATTTAGATTTGTGTTTAGACATTATAAAATCATTATTATAACAATAAAAAAATCTTTAGTCAAAGTATCTGAAGTATCATTGTTTTTTACAATACAGTCAAACCTGAACATGGTGTTGTGTGTGTGTAGGCCTATATGTGTGTGTTTTTGTATTCGTTCTGCATTGTGGATGTTTTATGGTGTAACCCCTTCATTTCTGTGTCTGCTCCGCATTGTAGCTGATTTATTTTTGGGACAAAATATGTAACAGAGAGCAATAGTACATCTTAAAAAATAGAGTTCATGACAAATGAAAACAACGTAAAGAAAGTATTTTAGTTGTTATAGAAAATACTACCAGAGCTTTGATGGACAAACATTATATGCATAAAACAGTGGGAATAAATAATACCTTGAAAGAAATTAGCAAATCTCAGAGAAACATCAAACAATTAAGCATGTAACAATAATAACTTAAAAAGTGCTGTCTTATAATTTACAGTGTTAAAAGGCTTGGTTTTAAATTGTATTACATATGATAAAATCTGTTAAATGTAATTTGTAGATTAATGTATTCGGTTAATTACTTAAAGCATCATGATCCAGTTAATTTTGAATTATTTGTTTAACACTTATTTTAATTTGAACCACTGCAGAAACTCTCCTCAGATCACAATTCATGAATTGCTATTCTTGTATTACAGGCCTTAAATTGAAATATGAATAGGAACTGTACTGTTAACATTATAGGCTAGAATACACTAAATTACTGGTTATAAAAAAAAATGTTGTTAATAGTTTACTTTGGATTAGAAATGCAATCCAACTGTTACTCTCAAACCCTGATAATTTTGTGAGGTATTCAGTATCCTACAAGTTCAACTGATTCAATTATCTTTTTTTATCTCATTCTATTTGTGTGAACTGAGTACTCAACGCTTACAGTCATACTGTTACATTTCTATCTATTTTCACAATTATTTATTCAGGTGTCTCTCTCTCTCTCTCTCTCTCTCTCTCACACACACACACACACACACACACACACACACACACACACACACACACACACACACACACACACACACACACACACACACACACACACACACACAGAGAGAGAGAGAGAGAGAGAGAGAGACAAAGGTTAGACATGTTATCATGGTCATGTATATTATGTTATTTTTGATGCTCATACAGTAATTATAGCCTAGAGTAAAAAAAAAACATTTAGCCTACATTTTAAGTTTAGAGATACTGAACTATTTTCATTTATCGAAGGGACATATAGGACCTCACCTACAGTACAAAAAAAAAAAAAAATCATACGTTGCTCTAGAGTCTATAAAAATAATACATAAAACACCAAACTCCATGTCAGCATATTGTAGCCTATGGCTTGCGATCTCTCAAGTGTCGTACATTAGAAGCGAAGCATCGCAGCAGCACTAATTGTGTTCCCAGCAACATATTTCTGCATCAAATGTCAGCGAGTGGTGCAAAAGCTTATTAAAGTGGGATTTGAGTGTGCCGTACGGACTCTTATTCTGGCTGTACTGAAGACGAAGCGGCTTGACCAATCAGATGAAAGGGCCGTTTCAGCTCCGCCCACATGTGCGAACGAAATATCAAAGCCATAAACCAATTTGTAAACAACAAACGAAAAATTTGAAATCGAGCCGAAATCTATTAAACTAAAACTAAACTAAACTAAGTTATTAAACTAAACGAATAAACGATCCGTCTTTTCATTTCTCGTTATTCCATTCCAAATGAAATGATCAGATGATACACGGACCATTAAGAATATATTAAAGGTCCCGTTTTATGCCCCTTTTCACAAGATGTAAAATAAGTCTCTGATGTCCCCAGAGTGTGTATGTGAAGTTTGAGCTCAAAATACCCAACAGATCATTTTTTACAGCATGTTTAAATTGACATTTTTTGGGGCTCAGAAAAACGAGCTGTTTCAGTGTGTGCCCTTTAAATGCAAATGAGCTGCTGCTGGACGACACAGGGGGCGGAGCTTCATGAGCTCGCGCTCAGTCTGTCAGGAAAAATTCATCTCACGGAATGATGATAATATCAGAAACTCTCAGTAACGGCGTTCATTTCGAGTCGGACAATAATGCCTACAGAGTCAGAGTGCTGTATAGAGATGAAACAGGTATGGTTTAGTAGTTTAATTACGGTTATTATAACGTATTTGTCATCTGCTTGTAGGCTATGTATCCATTATTTATTAATAGCCTACAAGTCTGCTGTCTGAATGATGATCAAACATGTACTGATGAGTTTAATAAAGTTTATTGTACATCACACAAAAGATAAAGCGTCAGTTTTACTTCAGAAAATCACGGTAAGAGCTGAGTAAACACAGTAGCCTAAGTTATAAGAAGTGCGCAAGTAGCCAGTAGAGTTGAGGGAGCATTCCTATGGGCGGAGGTTAGTCAAGAAACGGTTCTAGTGACATCATTAAAGAAGGAAGTAGAGGGATGTAGTCCAATCGAGCCGTTTTTTGTAGTCAACTTCTGTTAAATAAAATATCTCGCTTGGCATTGAACTTTGAGCTTTATAATTTTACAGATATTATTTATGCTCTAACAGCAACATTACACACTAACTAAAGTTTGAAACATGGGATCACGCAGAACGGGACCTTTAAACCAAAAACTTTCAAAGGATGTTAATTAAAACAACCACAGAAGGCAACAAGTTGATCAATTCTGTAGAATTTAAATTTTACTTTACCGAATTATCCATTTGTTTTCTGACAGGGAACACATGGAACGAATCACCGCTCCACATTTTGATTGACAGCCGTCACAACCTTCTAGTGACCGTGTTTACTCCTTTCTTTTCAACCATTGGATAGGATTTAGAAAACGGCTGTTGTATTTGTACTTCTGATGAAGCGCTGTTAAATGTAGGGGGAAAACTACGCCGCAAAAAGAATAAATAAAATGCTTTCTTAAAAAGGCAAAATAACGCATGCACGTTTTGTATATGATAATTAAAAACCAACAGACTGATGAAAATGCGGGACATTTTCTCAATATACGACATGCGGGACAAGGGGTGGAAATGCTGTGCGGTGCAACGCAAAGCGGGACGCGTGGTCATGCACCAGAAACGTTCAAATACGTCTAAAATATTACAATATTTTTCGGTCTTAAGCCCTGGTTCAAATGTTTACCTCATTGCCTTGCCTTGAATAAGACATTTCTCCTAAACAATATTAAGCGTAAAAAATTACGCTGATTAACTGCAGGTTTACTTACCATATGCAGTGAAAAACGATTTAACAAGGCGTAATTTACTGTAAAACTGATTCTGGTGTCTTATTTTGCATTGCATGTTGTTTAGTTAATGTTTAGTGCATGATTTCAGTGGTATGTCTTCTACTCTGATGGGTTTAGGGTTTGTGTGTGGGATTCTGTCTACTGTATGTGTTTATTAGCTCATGGAAAGATATTACTCAGTATGTCATCTTCAATATAAAGTAGAGATCTGTCTTCGGGATCTCTGGAATGTTTTATTTAAATGTTTTGTTTTATGTTTAGTTTAAGGTTTATTTAAGGTTTATTTATAAAAAGGAGCAAGGAAAGTCTTGAGCTGAGACTCAGGGTGAGGGTACAGCGTCATTGCAGGGAGTCTTCAGGATCCTCTGAACCCGCTTTGTGCTTCTTGTGTTGAAAGAGAGATAAAGTAGACAAAAACAGGAGAAATTATACACAGTAGCAGTATATAACACAGTTGTTGTATTTAATATGATTCCCCATTTAGCCTATATGATTTATGTTTTGAAACTGCTTGCCTTTTTTAAACTTGAAGAAGGAGATCTTGTACTTCTAAAAGACAATCAGAGCCCTCGTAACAAGTGGCCTATGGCTCTTGTGTCCCAAGTATTTAAAGCACTGATGGGAGAGTACGCAAGGTTCAGTTGAAAGTTACAAAAAATGGATCTGGAAAGGAAGTAAAGTATCTCAGACCAATTACAGAGGTTGTTCTTCTGTTCCCTAAGGAAAATTAAGACTTAAATGAGACATCCTTAGGATGTCTGGCGGGGAGTGTTCTGCTTCTAGTTTAAATGTCACTCAACAATGTATTGTTTTGTATAGTTGTTTTAGTTATGGCGCCCCCTGTGGGAAATATAAGTGATTCAACTATTGAATGAGCTTGACCAGCAAAGTTAATCACAATTATTCACAACATCTACTTATTTTTCAAAAAATCTAACAATATAGGCTGAATGTGTTGTGGCATTTCACTGAATGACATGCGTTTGTTACTCAGGTACACCCAAAAAGGGTCAAATTTGACAAGCTATAATAAATGATCTGGGGGTATTTTGAGCTGAAATGTCACAGACACATTCTGGGGACACCATAGATTTATATAACATCTTGTGAAAAGGGGCATAATATGTCACCTTTAAAGTAGACTTTACTTTTGTAAATTATATTTGATGCTGTAGACTTGGAATTAAGCCTTTTCCCCGTTATTATTTGATTCACGGGACTGGACACCAGTTATCTTGGCAAGAAAAATCTTTATTCTTATATGTCAGGAGAGAAACTCTGAGAAGATGTTATATTCATGCCAGGTCTATGCGTTTCCGTGTTTCTCTGCCGTAGTACAGTAAGATTGAGCTTAAATAAAAAATATTGCAAGAATTAGATGCTTTGTTTCCAGACAAGACTTAGAGAAACTTGTGCATGCTTTCATCACCAGCAGGGTGGATTATTGTAATGGACTCCTCACTGGCCTTCCCAAAAAGGCCATAAGACAGTTGCAGCTCATACAGAACGCTGCCGCTAGTATTCTGAGCAGAACCAGGAAATATGAACATATCACACCAGTCCTCAGGTCTTTACACTGGCTCCCAGTTAGATTTAGGATTGATTTTAAAGTATTATTACTGGTATATAAATCATTCAATGGCCTAGGACCTCAATATATTACTGATTTGCTCACTGAATATAAACCCAACAGATCACTCAGATCATATCAGCTAGAAATATACCAAGGGTTCACTCTAAACATGGCGAGTCTGCTTTTAGCTATTATGCCAGCCGCAGCTGGAACCAGCTTCCAGAAGAGATCAGATGTGCTCCTACAGTGGTCACATTCAAATCCAGACTCAAAACACTTCTGTTTAGCTATGCATTTACTGAATGAGCACTGTGCCGCTGTTCGTCCGACTGTTTGTTTTGCTTTCAAAAGTAAGCTCAATGATCAAACTATAGGCAAGGTGACAGAGAGGGTTTTAATTATGGTCAGCAGGGCATTTAGCCCGTAACTGTAAATGCCCACTCAGAAGGTGTAAAAGAAAGTGATAATGTGAAAGTGACGTGTATTAATGTGGGTTTGAAAGTAGAACAGTATTTAAATGATGATATTAAAGTTTTCGTCTGAGAAAGAATGTGAACGTGCGAGTAAATGAGGGAGAAAAGAAAGTTAAAGGAAAGTTGATAGATGGAAGTCGTAAGAAGATTGAAGGTTAAAAGAAGGTTGAAAGATTTAAGTCTTAAGGGAATCCTTTTGAAGGAAAGATCTATAATAATATTCTTTATTACTTCAAAGTACTGCATTTTATTTTATTTTTCTAAACTGTTTTAATTATTCTTATTTCTTTTTATTATTTTAATTTCTTCTATGTAAAGCACTTTGAGTTGCCATTGTGTATGAAATGTGCTATATAAATAAACTTGCCTTGCCTATCTTACCTTGTGAGTATCCTGGCAAGAGTATTGTCTAGAGAAAGTTCTGATTCTGTATTTGCTGTTGGTTTATCGTCTAGTTATCTGTCAAGTCTTAGTTTAGTTTAGTCACTCCTTGTCCTGTCCATGTTTTGCCCCCTTGTGGGATTTGTTTTCCCTGTTTTTTGTCCATAAATAAACTGTGTGTCAAGCATCATGTCTGCGCTTGGGTTCATCCTCAAATTCATGACAGAAACAAGGGTGTGATCATCAGATTTAAAGTTGGAGTAATTTGTGCTGTTTTCCAGTTAGTAGGAAAGATAGAAAGTCTGATACAAAAATACAAAACTACAGTTGTTTAATCATGTATAAATTTTCACAGGCGTCGCGTCGTCTCTTCCCAGGCGTCGCGTCGTCTCTTCCCAGGCGTCGCGTCTTCTCTTCCCAGGCGTCGCGTCGTCTCTTCCCAGGCGTCGCGTCGTCTCTTCCCAGGCGTCGCGTCTTCTCTTCCCAGGTGTCGCATCTTCTCTTCCCAGGCGTCGCGTCTTCTCTTCCCAGGCGTCGCGTCGTCTCTTCCCAGGCGTCGCGTCGTCTCTTCCCAGGCGTCGAGTCGTCTCTTCCCAGGTGTCGCGTCGTCTCTTCCCGGGCGTCGCGTCGTCTCTTCCCAGGCGTCGAGTCGTCTCTTCACAGGCGTCGCGTCGTCTCTTCAACTGTAGAATAAAAGGTAAGTATTATGTGAATGCTTGGCTAAAGAGATGTGTCTTTAATCTAGTTTTAAACTGGGACAGCGAGTCTGAGCCTCGAACAATATCAGGAAGGCCATTCCAGAGTTTAGGAGCTAAATGTGAAAATGGAGCTGCGTGTTTTGCCAATTCTTGTTGGATCCTTAATTAATTGATACAGTCCGAGTTTCATTACAATAGCTTTTAAAGATTTTGATGAGCTATCATTCCAGTCAAGGTTGATATCGCCCAGAATTACAAGCTCCTTTGATGTAACAGATTTAATTATGTCAGAAAGGTGAGATAGATAAGAACTTTCACTGACATTAGGGGATTTGTAGGTGACAATAATGGTAATTGCATGTTGAGGTGTAAAATGTACGATCAGTTTTAAGGTTTCAGTTTCGGTTTCAAACTTTGATATTAAAGTTTCTCCGCCGCCGGTCTTGCTAATGCGGTCTTTACGATACAATTCATAAAAGAATCTGGAATATTAGGAGTTAACCATGATTCAGAGATTGCCATTACATGTGCTTTCGACTGCGCAAGCAAGATTTTAAATTCGTCTAGTTTGGGAACAAGGCTTCGGGTGTTTAAATGGCAAATCTTAAAGCCTCTGGTGCTACCGAGTTGACTTAAATTAGTTGGACTTTTTCTTGGATGAGGTCTTCTTCTTTGTACTTTAACTGTTTTGACTAAAGGACTAGAAGAAGATACTTCAGAGGGTAAGATCGGAAAAAATGGGGGAGTAAAGATAATCGGGGTTGGAAGTCTAGAATGGGGAAAATATTTGCGAGTTATCGGTAAAAACATACGCTGTGTTGCGGTACAGCGGTAAGAAATCTGGTATAGTTTGCAAATGCATATAGTCCCCACAAATGCAATATGCCTAAAGTTGTCAAAAAAGTATTTGAGTCAGGCCCGGGATTTAGCTCAACATTTCCAATAAACAGGAGAATAGTTATTAAAAGTCTTGATGCACTTAAAACGTATTTAGACTTATTTTAATTTTCATCAGAGTCATTTGCTTTAACATCAGTTACCCACCGGTGAAAAATAATAGTTCGGATGGAGAAAGACAATGGCTGATGAGAAGCTGGTTGGCCAGAGTTTTTAAACACAAACCTCTTGTCAGAGCATTGTAGGTTGCTAACCGGCGAACTAGTCCGTGGTGCAGAAAACTCCGCTGACGGCCGGGTACGTGGTAGTCGGACACACCCGCGCAGAGCAGCCGCCTGTGAGCTGTGATTTCCTATCCAATACAAAGAAAGATGATATGAACAAGTCACTCATGAATGATTTTTTAGAGCTAGAACAGAATTGAAATCTGCTTGGTTCACTGATTCTGTTATTCTCCTGTTTACTACAGTGAAGCCGCTTTAAAACAATCTGTATAGTATCAAGCGCTATATAAATGAAGGTGACTTGACTATAACAAGAACATTACAATGAACACACATTTGAAAATCTCACTACAAATAATCCAGAATTTAAGACAAAAGATAATAATCCTTCTCTGCCTGTTACACTTCCTCACACCTGAAACTGATGGGAGTGAATCTCCTGAACTTCTCCAATCTACTGTAGACCATTACTAATCCATTGATGTTGTAACATCTGCTCTAACGTCGGGCGTTTAGATGGATCCCGCGCTAGACACTGGCTAATCAGATCCCTGCATTCTGTACAATAAGGAGAGAGCTGGTTAGTCATGACCATGTGACCTGGCATTTTTGAAAACAGCATCTAAAACATGATTAATATACTGTAAAATGTTCCTTATCGTTAGTTTAAAAGTGAAGTATGTCGTTTCTGCGACACTAGTGGCAGCGAGTGGAATAAATGACAAAATAAAGCATATTTTCAAAAATATATATATTTTTTACATATATTACATATTTTCTTGCAAAGGCCCCTTCTTCCGTGCATCGCGTCTTCCCCGACTCAAACATCACAAACGCAGCTCTTACTGGTTCATGTGAAGGCATGTTTCAGGTCCAACATATTAGTAATAATTTCAGCTGTGTTGCGCTTGTCTTTATGAAAATGTGCCTTTCCGCATCACAATGCTCTGTTCACTTTGACGTGTTCATGAGCTGTTTAATCTTTGAAAGAATAAATGCAGTGAATTTTGGCTTTCACTTCTGTCACTAAAGCGGCATTTCTTTTCCCACGGCTCTCGCGCCAAACTCTCGCTATACGTTGAGCTATATATAAAACATCTTACATACTTCACCTTTAACTGTTTCTGTACAAAGCCTTTGCTTTATGTGTGTGTTTATCTATGTTATCAATATTATTCACTCACCTTTGGATAATTCGGGGTTCTTAAATGTAACTTTGGCTCGTGTGATTTCCGTTCTATCGTGAAAAGGAGAACATCCGTTCACCATCTGGTACAGCAACACTCCTAGAGACCAGACATTTGCAGGGACGGCGTGGAAGCGAGGCTCTGTCAAGACTTCAGGTGGGCAGTAATCCGTAACTCCTGGAAGAAAGACATTTGCACATTGTTGAGCTTTTTTTTTTAAAGCATCAAATAATTAGTAAGTCACTACATTCAGGTTTCCACACTCCCAGAATGCTCACCAATGTATATTTTGCTGTTGTAGCCATCGCTACTAAACAGCTGACCGCAGCCAAAGTCTATCAGCTTGAGCTGTAGCGGGGCTGTCTTCAACAGGAAATTCTGCGCATGAATGTCATTATGGAAAACGCCACGATGGATGCAGTGTTGCACTGCCAGCACAGCCTGTCTCATGATGACCCATGCTGTTGCTTCAGACAAATGATGAAAACGAGTGATGAGGTCCAGCAAGTTCTCGTAGGGTTTGGGATACTCCATAACCAGAGTGAAACCTCTAGGATCTTCAAACCACTCGTATAGCTGTATGACGAAGGGGCTTATGGGTTCTTGCCTCATCATCATCAGCAGCGCCACTTCTGTAACGAGAGGTTTGGGATTCCCAGGCTAGAGAGAAGTAGCAGATGGAAGGTTAGCTGGGTAAAAATCTGAAGAAAACAAATTTTATCTGACCCATAGAAGCCTATGGATGAGTGAGCCAGCTCTCAGATTTCATCACAAATATCTTAATTTGTGTTCCGAAGATGAACGAAAGTCTTACGGGGTTGGAACAACATGAGGGTGAGTGATTACTGACAGAATTTTCATTTTTGGGTGAACTAACCCTTTAATATGTAGTGGAAAAAACACCCAATCTGGCAACACCAGCCACCAGTGTCTACTGACTCTCTTGTTCGATCTCGTTCATCAAAATGAACAAATCTTTTTTCGAGTCATTTCATTCATTTAATGGGCTTTAAATGTTATACTATTAACTGGCAAATTCCCAGAACACATCCACCTACGCAATCTTGATCATATTCTGAATTAAGAAATCATTATAATGCAGTCAAAAATCGTTTACAGGGAACATAAATAATTACTTTACCTTCCGAGTCTTTCGTTCATTTGTCACGTGACAAACGCAATGAATGGATCGTTCATGAACGACTCATCACTTACGTTACAAATCAAAACGAAAAGCAGCAAGGAGGCGTCGTATGATCATTTAAACAAGTTTTATGACAAGGTCGGTGAGGATGGGAAAAATCTGACGCATAGCTTCAGTGTTAAAACTGATAAAATAATTGTCTGTGGTTCTATATGGGCAGTGGCAATCATTTTGAAAAATTATATCTCGCAGCAACATGGAAAAAAAGAACTATGAACTAGTTCATTTTTGGAACTGTGAACTCAGAGTAAAATTTTGAGTATGAACTATGAACTGAACTAGTTCATTTTAAAATTGTGAACTGAACTTTGAACTAGTTCATGTAGAAAGTGAACTTTCCCAACACTGCCTACAGGTGTATTAACTACAGTAATCTGCACTTAAACAACTCAATACACATTCAGATTTTGGCCAACTTACAATATTAAGATAACGATCGTTGTCTATCTTGCGTATCCGCTTGATGGCAACCTGCAAAACAAAAACCCAGTTTCAGTAACATTAACAGTATTCAAGCGCCTGACCTTGCACTAAGTATTAAACCATCTGTACATTGTTTTAAATGTGTTTTGCAAGAGCAAAATGTTTGTACAATTAAGTAAGATTGACCTTTTTGCCATCAAATCTGCGTGTTCCCAGGAACACCTTGCCAAATCCTCCGGATCCAATCATCTCTCCCACGTTATAGAGAGACTCAAAGAACTCTGAAAAACAAACAGAAAAATATGAGACAATTATTAGCTTGCTAGATCCATTGTTTGTTTTGTTTGTTTTAAATATCAGTGCTGGTCGAGAAAATAATATTATAATGGGGGAAATAATTTTAATATTCTCTAAAAACAAGCCTTACTTTGAGTGGAAAACAAGATAATACTGTTTAAAATAATAGAAGAATAAGAAATAATGATATGAAAAGAATTGAAAAGAAAAAACAATTGAAAACAACTATTAGACACACACATGTCAAATTAAGCAATGATATAATGACATAACTTACATTTTACTGTTAAATTCTTATCTGTAATGTTACAAATCTAAAGTAATGGGATTTTTCACACTATCCCCCTGACTTCTGCTTAATGCCTGCATAAATGTCCCAACATCTTATTTCAATTCACAATATTAATAATTATAGTCATTTTATTTCACAATTATCTCGATTACGAGGGCAGAGCCTGGTGATTCCGTGTCAACGATAAAGTTATTTTTCTTATTTTATCTGATCTTTTATTAAAAAGAAAACATACATTCCCAGGCTTCATTTGACCAACTCTGGCACATGTGTCTCAGTTCTGGTAATGGCAAAGATCATATGGGCCATATCTTAAAATATATTTATATTATATTAAGCATTGACTTTTATTAAATGCATAGCAATGTCTTATTTATGACATAACCGACTCTGTAATGCTCGGCACGACAGCCATTTTGACGATTTTGCGTGTATTTGACAATTCAAGAGAAATAAGTGGTGAAATATAATTATTTTCTGGATCGTATGCTGTCTGAGAAGTGGCTTTCTGTGCGTGTGTTTCTGGTGTGTGTCAGACAGCGCAAGTGCCATCGAGTTCGTGCCTTATTGAGAGCGTTTAGCTAACATTCCCATTAAATGAAGAAAACTTTATTTCTAAATGTTCCCTAAACATTCAAAACGTCCAGTTTTTTCAACGTTTCAAAAATGTTTTTTCTTGGTTAAAGGAACATTCTATTTTATAATTTTGCAATATGGGAACGTTACTTTTGAACATGCTCGGTATGTTCTGAAAATTTTAGATGAACGTCCAATTAAAACATTTCTAAAAAAAAATAGGTTTCACTTTATTTTGATGGTCCCTTTAACACATTCTGTTGACTATAAGTGACACTGCACCTACAAGTCTACTAACTCTCATTAGAGTATTAGTAGAGTATTAGTAGACTGGTAGGGTTAGGGTGAGAATAAGTTGACATGTAGTTGTAAAGTTACTTATAGTCAGTAGAGTGTTTGTTGGAGGAGCATCACAATAAAGAGTTTGCAGATATTAAGCAGAGAGTCTACTAATGCTCTAATGAGAGTTAGTTGACATGTAGTTGCAAAGTTACTTATAGTCGACAGAATGTTCAAAAGGGACCATCAAAATAAAGTATTACCGTTACTTTAGTTGGTTTAACTTTCTATTTTCAATGACAAATCAGCCATTGAAAATAGAAATAGAAACTAAGCCATTACTTCTTTATTAAAAGCCTATTCTGACCTCTATCATCTGGGTTCTGCTTCGCCCTCGTCCCGTGAGCCAGGTGCGGATCCTGATCACGGTCACGGTCATCCACCGTCCTCTTAGAGAAAGCAGCTCTCCTGGATCTGGAGCGGTCTGAGGATGGAAAATTTCACACATTGAATAACAATAGCTTTAAAAGCATGTCAGTGGGCAGTAGCATACATTATTTGTCAAGCAGATAACAGATTCTTAAACATGAGAATGAGGATAAATGTTGAAATGAATGATCCACACTACAAAATGGAAATGCAGAATGTTTCTGCTTATTGTTGACAATACACAATCACATGTTCCAAACAGGAATGGCCTTAAATAAGAAATCTTTCAAGGATTATTTTGCATAGAAGTTACATTTCAATCAAACACAAGTGCAATCTTTTTGTGTCCAGAGGCAAATGAGCAATTTATATATTAGCATTAAAGATTGGTTTCAGCAACTCGTTTCTTTCTTGAATTAATCAATGTTTTGGCACTAATTAAATTTCAATAGTTCACTCATAAAGACAGTCATTTGTCGCCACCTACTGGCTTAATGATACAAGTTGCGCAAACACAGACAAGCGGAGTGATACAAACAGTGAAAAGGCTGATACTGGTGAAATATTCCAACACATTCGAGGACCATACAAATATATATATATATATATATATATATATATATATATTTATACATTTTAGAAATATATATTTATACTAAATATACCATCTGAAGTCTCTGTTGGCTCGACAGGAACTGGACCCGGCAGCGGAGGACACAGAAACCCTTCGAGGTTGTCGGACCTGGACAAACCCTGTTGGTTTGGGCTCTCCAATCCATAGACGCTGTTCGAGCCTCGGCTGCTCAGACTCAACGAATCTCTACATCTCCTCTCGACATGGACCTCAGAGAGGAATGAACCTGAGGATGACGAGAATGACTGGTGAAATACTCCAACACATTCGAGGACCATACAAATATATATATATATATATATTTTTTTACATTTTAGAAATATATATTTATACTAAATATACCATCTGAAGTCTCTGTTGGCTCGACAGGAACTGGACCCGGCAGCGGAGGACACAGAAACCCTTCGAGGTTGTCGGACCTGGACAAACCCTGTTGGTTTGGGCTCTCCAATCCATAGACGCTGTTCGAGCCTCGGCTGCTCAGACTCAACGAATCTCTACATCTCCTCTCGACATGGACCTCAGAGAGGAATGAACCTGAGGATGACGAGAATGACTGGTGAAATACTCCAACACATTCGAGGAGCATACAAATATATATATATATATATACATTTTAAAAATATATATTTATACTAAAGAATTTTGCTTATAGTTTCCTATATTGCTTATAGTTATTATGGTGTGGGGTTGTTTTACAGGGGTTGGGCTTGGCCCCTTAGTTCCAGTGGAAGGAACTCCTAATACTTCAGTATAAGAAAACATTTTGGACAATAAGTGTCAAACAATGAAGATAAATCTTTCTCATGCTATTTGTATATTATTATGAGATTTTTTTTTCATAATTTTTGTTATGTCACACCATAAGACACATTTACAGTACAGTTCAGTAAAAATGTAACAAAAAGAAAAACAGAAAAAATTCTCAACCATCAGACTTCACTACATAAATATATGGGTTTTTAAAATGGTGTTTAACAAAACAAACAAACAAAACATTTAAATGCATATTTGAGGAGCCAACAAGAGTAGAGAAGGAAAAATGAAGACTAACACCAGAAACATCAGGCTGAAATGGCCATGAATTATGCCTACTGTAAACATACAAATATAACTACATTTAAAAATAAACTATAGCACAGAAATACATAAAATAAAAATAAAATATCCATTTAAAGAATCTTAAAAGACTTCAGTCTTTTGATTTCTGATCTTCTGGAATTTCAAAGTTACTTTACGTGATGTCAGAGTATGAGAATTATAGCCTAGTAGAAAAGTAGAAAATAACAGATGGCAGAAATTTCATGAAACAAAGGTAATAATGACTCACTGTCATCCAGATCACAACTGGAGGCATCTGGCACAGGAGGCAGCTCAGGATCCACAGGATTTCTGTCCGGCGTTTGCTTCATCTTGGAGGGACCTGGCATAAAAGAAGATGTGTTTTTATCTCAAAATATTCTTAAAGAACAGTGGAGTATATTGCAATTATCAGATTTACCAATTGTTATAATTTCCATTTATGCTGGTCAATTATGAACAATAGGTAAAATTGAACTGCTAGCAAAAATTGAAGCGAATTTGGTGGGGCAGAGGGGCCGCTGCTGCAAATATGTGGGTGGCTCGTCCCCTAACAGATCTCACTCCAAACTCTTGATACAATTTGAGAGCTCTGTATAAA
Organism: Leuciscus leuciscus; assembly: GCF_965113295.1. Lineage (NCBI taxonomy): Eukaryota > Metazoa > Chordata > Actinopteri > Cypriniformes > Leuciscidae > Leuciscus > Leuciscus leuciscus. The sequence goes on along the minus strand of NC_138746.1, from coordinate 17,723,452 downwards.
CCTCTAATAAACTACTCAATAATGAGTGTGTGATGTGAACGAGTGTGAACTCTATGACTGAAATGAGCACAGCATGATCACAAATCAATCGCGCTGCCTTATGAGTCTCAGAAATCAGAGCTTTATCAATAACAGCCGATCAAATAAAATACTTGAAAATACTACATACTGCACATTTTCTACTTTTCTTTTGACAAGAGCCTAATCTCAACTATAAGCTACTGAATCACACACATTCACACTACTTGAAGAGTCTATTTAAACTTTTTAAACCACTATATGATACACAAATGAGTGTGAACTATAGGCTATGAATGAAACCAACCAGCCGCACTGCCGTCTCTCTGTGCGTCTCTCAGAAATCGCTTGTCAAGAGCCTAATCTCAACTATAAGCTACTGAATCACACACATTCACACTACTTGATGTGTCTATTTAAATGTTTTAAACCTTGTACTATACAGTATGATAGTATATGTTTGATGTCGCAGTCTCTCCCAGAGCTGGAAAACGTTACGGCCTATTCGTTATAATTTGTTTTTTTTTTATTTAACATGTATTATTGTTTTAAGTGGAAGATATTTTATATTTTGTTATAATTACAATAAAAATGTTATCATGTTATAATTAATTTTTTTTTTTACAAATTATACAAGGCATATTTGTTAAAACTATGACAGGAACCCAAACACATCCATGCCCAGGGCACAACCATGACATAATCCGTTCCTACACTACATAAACACTATATGAAAATAAGTGTCTAACAATGAAAATAAATATCTCTCATGCTATTTGTATTAGGAGTATTATTTTTCTTAGTTTTTTTTATGTCACACCATAATACACATTTACAGTACAGTTCAGTAAAAATGTAACAAAAAGAAAAACAGAAAGAATTCTCAACCATCAGACTTCACTACATAAATATATGGGTTTTTAAAATGGTGTTTAACAAAACAAACAAACAAAACATTTAAATGCATATTTGAGGAGCCAACAGGAGTAGAGCAGGAAAAATGAAGACTAACACCAGAAACATCAGGCTGAAATGGCCATGAATCAGGGTGGTAATAACTGGAGACTCACCATCTGTGCCGGCTAGCGACTCTACGCTGGATGTGTATGGATGAACCTGTGATTCCTGCTCAGCCTCAAGAGGAAACACTTCGGTTTTCAGGGTTTGGAAGGAACGTTTCGCAGCCTTACATCCTCTCCAGAGGAAGTTCTTCCCTTTTCTCTTTTTTTCTGCAAACAACAAATATTGATTAGAAACATCTGTTTTATTAGCACAGATTACAGCTCAATGATTCACTAGTTCATGTTCCAAGAACACTAGAGAAATGGGCTCGTTGCAAATGGCCACCATGTTGGATTTCTGATCTAGCGAGTTTGTGCAGATGCAAAAAATCTGCGAACTTGCCCTTAAAAATGTTGAAGTACAGCTTAATTTTGTCTATTTACTGAACATGACTTTAAAGTCCTGACTTGTATTATCGCTATTTCCATATGGACATTTCTTTGTTGTGTCACAGTCACTTCTGGCAGATTAAAGGATATTTTATGATTGTAACCTTAAAGTGGCTTTGAAACTATATGTATTGTGAAAAGTACTAGATCTATGGTATTACTATGGTAAAACTGTATCCATGTTGTTAATATTTTTGTTCAAACCATGGTTCAACTTATAGTTTTATATTGCAGTAAACCTAAAGTAAAAGTATGGTAATCATAACTTACTATAGTTTAGTATAATTTACCCATGGTTAAATTTGTAGATACGGTTTTATTACAACAATCATAGATAAACCATAATTGTTGTAGTAAAACCATGGTTCATTGTGTTAGTTTCTATGGTTTTACAGCAAATACTGTGGTAAAAAGATGGTTAACCAGCGCCGCTGGTCGTATGCTGCTGGGACAATATAACAATGATGTTTTCTAGAGCACCATCTTCTCTATTTTGTAAAAAACATTCTTCATCTCTAGCAAAGTTTCAAATATGTGACCCTGGATCACAAAACCAGTCTTAAGTAGCACGGGTATATTTGTGGCAATAGCCAACAAAACATTGTATGGGTCAAAATTATCGATTTTTCTTTTATGCCAAAAATCATCAGGATATTAAGTAAAGATCATGATCCATGAAGATATTTTGTAAATTTCCCACCTTAAATATATAAAAAATGTATTTTTGTGAGTGGATGCAGCACAATCGCCTATAGAAATGGACAACTTTAAAGGCGATTTTCTCAATATTTCGATTTTTCTGCACCCTCAGTTTCCAGATTTTCAAATAGTTGTATCTAGGCCAAATATTGTCATATCCTAACAAACCTAATATCAATGGAAATATTATGTATTCAGCTTTCAGATGATGTATAAATCTCAATTAAAAAAAAATTACACATAAGTCTGATTTTGTGGTCCAGGGTCACATATAAGCATCCTGTGCACCGAGAGCCCATTACAAGCCCAGTAATGCTGATATGCTGTGCTACATACAAGTCCTACCATTTGAGTCATTCCACGAAACCGGTATGATTTGAGTCCCTCTGACCTTTTTAAGTGTATTTTACCTATTGGGTCACCAAAATATATTCTTAAAAGCTTTTTGTATCAATTGAAATGTCTCCTTTAATAAAGTTTAAAAATAATGAAAAAAATGTAAAAGACAAATTACTAGCTTGCTGGATCCAGTGCTGGTCGAGAAAATAATATTATAATGGGGGGAAATAATATTAATATTCTCTAAAAACAAGCCTTATTTTGAGTGGAAACCAAGATAATACTGTTGAAAATAATGTTGGAGAAATAATGATTTACCATGATTTGGCTTGACGCCGGAGTGATCTGGAGCGGGTGATGATGGTTCAGGCATAAAAGGCTCCACAACAGTCACAGCACTACCGGAACAGCAGCTGAAAAGACCCTTCGCAGCCTTCCAGATCCTCAGGCAAAGACGTTCTGGAGCTTTTTCTGAAATGAAGAAAAAACTAATGAAAACAACTATTAGACCCATCTCTGACATCAAATTAAGCAATGACATAATGATATAACTTACATTGTACTATTCAAATCTTAATAGTAAAATGCTCCTCCCAACAGACATTCAGTTGTCTACAAGTAAAATTGCACCTACATGTCTACTAACTCTCATTAGAGTATTACAGGGTACCTGCACAATTTTTAAAGTAAAATTTAAGGCTTTTTAAGACCTTTTTAAGACCTGAAGAAATCAAAATGAATACCGTACATTAGGGGTGCGCAATATTGACAAAAATATGTCTCGATATTTTCAACGTTTTGTCGATAATAATTAGATGATATCTTAAAATTATTTAATGATTTACTGTATAGTTTTTTAATGTTTTAATTAAAGAATACTTTAAATATGAAACTAAAACCACCAGTAGGTGGCGGCAAGTCACTGTCTTAATAAGCGAGTTGTTGGAGTCATTTATTCAACCGATTTGTTCAAACCATAGATATTATATAGAGACTAGATGCCCTATTGGCCGCTGGGCACTGAGAAATGCGGCCGCCATCTTAAACCGGTCGTGTTCCTAGTTTCGTTGTGTGGCAGCAGTGAAGATGCTAGAGCACTGTGGAGTATTTTCCTGTTCTAATCGACGGACCATCGCAAATAGGGCCCGGGGGATTACTTTTAACATTACCGTACTATTGGTTGTATTTTGTGAATAGAATATTACCAGATAATTGAGAAGGAGCAAGGATCTTTGATATTACTGTACTGATATCGTAGCCAGCTAACGTTAGCTAGGCAATGTTTACTGCACCAGCTGGTGTTCACCTGACATGGAGAGGTGGGGTAAAGTAATAATTACAAGAGCTTCTCGGTTATTTTAGTCCCGTCCGAATGTGCCATCTCAGTAATCATTTCGGTCAATGTCAGTAAAGATTACGGCGACTTTTACCTTCTGTAAAAAGCTCCAGGAAAATTACCTCATGTAACGTTAACGTTTATAAACGTGCGAATAGACCCTCTGTAAATCAAGTAATTTCGTGTTTAAAAGTAGTTTCCTGTGGTTTTTCAAGTATTGAGACGCTTGAAAAGGCATTCAGTTGCGTGTTTTCTCCCTCCCTCAACTCAAGTGTTTTCCACATACCATTCAGATCAGAAAGAAGTTCGAAAGCACTTGTAAGGAGAGAGTCTACTGATGCTCTAATGAGAGTTAGTCGACATGTAGTTACAAAGTTACGTATAGTCGACAGAATGTTCAAAAGGGACCATCAAAATAAAGTGTTATCGTTACTTTAGTTGGTTTAGTTGACAAATCAGCCATTGAAAATAGAAATAGAAACTAAGCCATTACATCTTTATTAAAAGCCTATTCTGACCTCTGCGAGAGTGGTTAGATGAAGTGGACGGACGTCCAACATCTGGGTTCTGCTTCGCCCTCGCCCCGTGAGCCTGACCTGTGGACACAGAAACAGAAAACTCAGAAGACAGAGAAGGTAAATATCCAGGACGATCTTGGCTCTGTATCTGGATCGGGTCTGGCAGCGGCAGAGGTGGACAGTAACAAAGTACATTTATTTGAGTACTGTACTTAAGTACACTTTTTGAGTATCTGTACTTTACTTGAGTACTATTTTTTCTGGAAACATTTTACTTTAACTTCACTACATTTGAAAGACAAGTATCATACTTTTTACTCCACTAACGTTACATTTCTGTCAAGGTCCTTGAGTAGAAAGTAGTTGGATTCTGACATCAATCTGACTTTCATTTTCAATGTTGGGTTTGGTCTTTTAAATGCTCATTTTGTCATTGTTTTGGAGCACACTAGCTTATAACAGTGGCTGACATATTCATCCTAAAAGCCAAAAATCTTTAAATAGGGCACTATTTGAGGGAACAGCCCGAAACTATTGTGGACGTTATTGAGAGCACTTATTCAATCTCACATTCAATCCCACTACAGGAACTGTGTTCTAGAAATAAATTATATATTGATATGAGGGTGGGTAGGTAGGCAGGCATAGATTCAGAGGCATAAGGTACTGTAAGTATTACAAACAATAATAAAACAATGCATTGACATTTACTTTTTACTTTTGATACTTAAGTACTTTTAAAAACAAGTACTTCTGTACTTTTACTCAAGTAAAAATCAGACTTTTCAACTTTTACTTGTAACTGAGTAATATTTGACCAGAAGTATCTGTAACTTACTTTCACTCAAGTAAGGAAATTGTGTAACTTACTTTGTCCATCTCTAGGCAGCGGATCCTGATCACGGTCATCAGAATCGGGCCTCCAAACCTCCTGACCAGCCGTCTGACCGAAAGCAGCTCTCCTGGATCTGGAGTGCTCTTAGGATGGAATATTTCACATATCACATAACGTTAGTTTAATCATAATAATCAGTAATCAATGTCTGTGGTCAATTACAGATTTTTACTTCAGTTAAGTTACTCAAATTCAATTCAAGTTTATTTCACATGCAATGAATCAAATAAATGGGATCAAATGGGATCAGTCAGTCATTGTACAACACACCATAACAAATAAATACAAAATTAAAGCACTCACTTCCTCTTTCGCCCATCATGTAATTACGACGAGCCATCGCCAACCTCCTCCAAACTGCAATAAAATCGGTACAAACAAAATACAAGACAATACAATACAATACAATACAATAGAAATCTCCTCAGAAATAACGTTACTCCCCTGAAAAAAAAAATCAAACAAAAGTATTATCAGAAATTATATGAATTATATAATATAATTAAATTATATATCCTTTTTTCAAAAAGGATATATCCTCCGATGTCCTTCAAGTATATAAGTCTCCTCTCAGAAATCCAGAAAAGCTTCAAAGTATCAAGTTTCGGCCAGAAAATTCTCCGCAAAAGTCAGTCTGTTAATTCGCCTCGTCTCTCAACCAACAGACAGCGGTCGATCGTTGAGCAGAGAGATACATGCAGATCGCAGAATTCATAAAACGCGTCGCCATAGCAACTAACATTCGAATCATAACATGCACGCACGCCCAGACAGCGACCGGTTCGAGTGTAAATATATATGCAGTCAGAATTCATAACCTACATAGCAACTAAAATTCGAATCACGCATGCACGCGCACATCGACTCTGATTTATTAAATAATTGCAACCTTAATGTTGACGTTTTCTTTAATATGATTTTCATTCTTTCAGACCAGTTTTATTATTAAAACCCGTGGAAAATGCGCGCAAAAAGGCACAAGAGAGAATAAATCGGACATCATATAAATTAATAATTAAATTGGCCCTTTTCCGCATATATCAAGGCCAATCAGCTTTCAATATCACTAATACACCATCCAACCGGTTAGTAGTAGTGGTGAAGAAATCCAAATTATTTTTGAATTCTCTATTAAAATTGTTCACAATTGCTACCCAGTTGAGTTAACTATAAACGTGCTAAATTTGCTCTGCAAGTGAACGTCGTCTTTTGGTGCCATCTTATATATTTTTTTTTAATAATATTTATTATCAATGTCAGTGGTCTGGTCACTTCAAATTGTTACGTTGGTTTCACTTTGTTTTGGTCCATTTAAAAAACAGCCTAAGCGAATGTTATTTTTGTTTATTTTTCTGATTCATCACATTACAATAAAATCAACTTTAGATGGGAAAATGATTCTCATCTGTTTCATTTCATTAGCCTCCTGACTTGCTTAAAAAACAAACAAAAAAAAAACAGAACCATTAAAGCTATTTTTGTGACAGTAACGTCATATAATATATAATATTATAATATTGAAAGTTTTGATTTTAGAAATATATCTTATTACGTATGGTATACATAACATATTGTGCTTTTTATTTATTTATTTATTTAAATTACAAACATTTTAAGTAGCCTACAATGCAACAAAAAACAAAATGAATACAAGGCACTGTAAATACAATTCAAAATGTATAAACCAAAGAATAACAACAACAACTAAAGTATAAATGTACATAATAATAATAAAACAAAAAATAAATAATAAATACAGAAATTAAAGTTTATAATATCAGGGCAGTTATATGTATTTGAAAAGCTTTAAAATTTGTATTGTTTTTATAAGCTTTTTGTTTTGTGATCTCATGTTTAAAAGATATTCTAAGTATATTGTGAGATCAGTGTTATAAAAGGTAATATAGGAGGGTTTCTTTTGAGTTATTTTTGTCTTATGGATATAAAACTTCGCCAAAATAATTAAAAGATTAATGATATAATTTTGTTTTTCAGAAAAAGAATTCACAAATCTAATGACTAGGCAATTTTAAATATTAATGTTACACATATTAATTGCATTGGCTGGTCCAGCAACCAATCGCATTGCATCTCGCGTATCTGCTTTACTTTTCGAAATGGATGATCCCCATGGAAGGAGAACCTGGATTTGTAAAGTTGGGACGGTTGTTTTATTCTCAACGATATGAAAAGTGTTGCCACTCCCATTTATTGCACGACCCGTTAATATGCAGGCAAACGCGGTTGCCTACTATATCAGTCGAGCCAATAGTGCGGCAAGATACTGAAATAGGATTATTATTAACCAATCAGATGTAGCTTATTTAAAACAGATGTTACACGTATGATTCAGCGTTCGGACACGAGCAGCAGCAAATTGACCATCGCCAAGGACATTATTTCTGTGATTGTAAGTATTCATTTAATTAGAATATGATATCTATATAAAATGTTTGTTTTGTACGCTGTGTTGTTAAGCGTCTCGTTAGTGTCGTTTTAACCCTTGTATGGTGTTCGGGTCTGTAGGACCCGGTTTCATTTTTTATCAAGAGAAAAATTATACGATTAATTATTTTTTCAAACTCAGACTCATTGGCCTTGGCTCATTTTCTGTGAAGAATATATATCTGAACACATTTTCAATGACCACACCACACACACACACACACACACACACACACACACACACACACACACACACAGGCTGTCCGGCTAGACCCGGGGCTAATACAAGTGTGGAAATTGTAGGTCCTGTGTACCTTTACTCTGTCCTCCTCCTGTCAGAGCATATTGTTATTGTGTGTGTGTGTGTGTGTGTGTGTGTGTGTGTGTGTGTGTGTGTGTGTGTGTGTGTTCTTGTATATGGTTTATGAGGACACAAATGTGTATAATGACATGGGTATTACAACGTAAACATGGTTTATGAGGACATATGTGTCCTTCTAAACCAAACGGCTTAAAAAACATACTAAATCTGTGATTGGTAGGTTTAGGGGTTAGTGTAGGGGGATAGATTATACAGTTTGTACATTAGAAAAACCTTTACGCCTATGGAGAGTCCTCATAAACCACATATCTGACTGAGTGAGTTGTGTGTGTGTGTGTGTGTGTGTGTGAGATTGTAAGTGTGAGTGCAAGAGTGAGTTCTGTGTTTCTTAAAGGGATACTCCACCGAAAAATGAAAATTCTGTCATCATATACTCACCCTCATGTTGTTTCAAACCTGTATGAATTTCTTTCTTTTGCTGAACAGAAAGGAAGATATCTAGAAGAATGTGAGTAAACAGACAGTTTTAGATACCATTGACTTACATAGTAGGAAAAAATATATACTATGGAAGTCAATGGTATCTAAAACTGTCTGGTTACTGACATTCTTCTAGATATCTTCCTTTCTGTTCAGCAAAAGAAAGAAATTCATACAGGTTTGAAACAACATGAGGGTGAGTATATGATGACAGAATTTTAATTTTTCGGTGGAGTAGGCCTATCCCTTTAAAGGGTCAGTAAGAAGCCAATATTCTAACCGGAGAGCTAAGAGCTCAAGTTAGAACTGCATGTAATAGAAACAAAATTATAAGTATAACTATCAAACATAGTATTTTGGTTATTTAACTTTAAAATATATATTTTATTGGATATATTTTATTGTATTTTGGTTATTCAGGGTGGCCGCGGGTCCTTAAAAAGTCTTAAATAAAATGTTCCTAATAAAAGGCCTTAAAAAGTATTAAAATGTCTTAAATTCATATTCGATAGGTCTTAAATATTTCTGGTCACATTACCGCTAAAATTTCTCCAGTCTGACGGACCTAATGTCCGTCAAATAACCAGTGAAGTATCGAATCGCGAGAATGATTCAGATTTTATTACTTAAACAGCTATTGATAATGATAACAGGCTTTTTCTGGTAACGCTGTTGAGGCTCGCTCTGCTTGTCTCTGTGATAGATTTTATAGTAAGAAATCAAAACAAATGAGCATAACGGCACACATAAAAAAACTCACAGAAGAAACATACTGAGGTAAAAATTCTAAATGTTGATTTTTTTTTTTTTTTATAACATGTGATATAGTTAAGTAACATAACATGACGGGAGCTATTTTGCTGAATATTCTCACGATTGCAAATGTTACATTGATTTTAGTTCAATAAACAAGTAGTTAATATTAAATTATTTCAATTACTTAGGTTAAATATTACATATACGTATGCAATATAATGTGTATTTCCATCACAGGTTTGGTCTTAAATTTAATTCAAAGTGGCATTAAAAAGGTCTTAAAAAGTCTTAAATTTAACTTGTTTATATCTGTAGACACCCTGTATTAACTGGCCGGAATTTTGAAGTCGGTAGCGGAGTCCTGCCTTCAATTCAGCGTTTCTAAAGAATCACTGGTATGTGTTAATCATTTTTATAATCGACTGTATGTTATTTGTCATATATGATGTAAATTGTGCTCTTCCCAAACTGATGGCCTGATCTAATTCACCAGTGCTGCCGATTTCGCACACTTTTGGGTGCTTTTGTCAATGCTGTTGTTAACTAGCGGTGTCCTGCCTATTCAATCCAGCGTTTCTAAAGAGTCACTGGTGTGTATTAACGACACACTGACGGGAATATTGTTCTTTGTGTTGTTCACTGTATCGCTTGTTTATACAAAGGGTTTGTTACCGCCGGCGCTCTCTGGAAGACTACATTACCCATCACTGCCTAGAACTACAGCAAACTACGGCAACTCAAATAGCTCAAAATACACACCACGTTTAGTTTTTTTCTTTTTTTCCGTGGTGACTCTCCCTCTATTCCAAATGGCATAATGTTATGTATTTTATATATTGTGAATACATTTATTATAAAGTCATTCATTAATAAATGATTTAAGTAATAATTGATGTGCTATATTATACATTTTTGAAGTAGAAATCTGTCTTGAAAGTTCAAAACACTGATAATTACAATAACTAGGTTTCCTGAAATAAATATTGTTTAAATATTGCTTAGGTACAAAGACTTGGACTTGGCCTTTAGGGACTTGTGAACATGTCTGGTATTTATCATTTTTATAATCAACTGTATGTTTTGTCATATCAAATGAGATGTTTGCTCATTATGTATTTACAGTAACGTTAGTTGAGGAGTTCAGAGAGATGGCCTGCCGACTGCACCTTTTCTAAAGGATGAGGTAAACCATTTAATAGCAACTGTCAATATTAATAATTATTCTAATTATTATTTCTAAATATCTTCAAATGCATCATATTTTTGCCAGCGATGAAGATCTTTATTAGTTGAACATCTTCGTATGCTATCTGTGAATGAATGATTCCACAGGACGATATATTCGATTTCATTTCACTCAGGTAATACATTTTACAACCAAACAGATTATTACGCTACGATAGCACTACTAGAAAGTATGACATTACCCGTTTTTTGGACATATACATTAATTTATACATTAAATAAGCTACCATTGTTCACAGTTTATGAACACCCGCCATCCCGCGGTAGTTTGTGTGTATTGTTGCGCAGTGGTGTGCGAACTCGACTTGAAAACGAATGCCTTTGCCTGCCGTAGACACAGTTAACCAGTTTAAACATGCTTGCAGAAATATACATTTGATTATATTTTGGAGAACAGACAGAAGAAGATCCGTCGATGTACTTTTGTTTGTTTTTTTGTGTTCAGATGTTCAGTAGCAGTCATGAGCGCGAGCACATGTGGAGAGTTTTAACTCTTTCTTCTCTGTGTCAATTACATGCCTTTGAATGCAACACTCTGCAGATTCACTTTATTTCTACATGTCTAATAATCCAAATGTAGTTGTATAAGTTACTATTATACAAACCAAAGGACAGGCAATGATTTTCGGGCTACAGATATATGACGACGTCAGATGCAAAAGCCTCTAAGTACCATCTGAAATTTTCTACTAAAAGAGCATTTTTATCAAGCTTCTATGTTTATGTTCAGTTATTTCACTTAAATGGCAATGAAAAGTACCTATTAATTGTCATTAAAGTGAAATTACTGAACTTAAATATACAAGCTCGATAAAAATGCTTGTTTTAGAAGAAAGTTTCAGATGGCACTCAGAGGCTTTTGCATCTGAAGTCTTCATATATATATATATATATATGATTATTACTTTTACTTTTGAGTAAATATTTTCTATAAGTACTTGTACTTTTACTTGAGTACAGTTTTTGGATACCACCTCTGGTTAATTGATGCACATGATGTTGTATAACGTTAATGGTCGCCGAATAAAATGGCGTTAACTGTTATCTACATCACAAGAGAAATGGACGAAGCAGTCATATAAAAAAGTTATTCAGTAAATCGCTTTGGACAAAAGCGTCTGCTTTGGCCTGTTAAATAACATATAGATAATAGATGGACAATAACAAATGTCACCCATAACATCTATAACTAATGGTTGCCCTTTTCATTTTTCTTTCCTCATAGGTTCAAATACTAATAGCTGGACTGAAGTGGCACTACACCATGCCTAACAACAAAGGTATAATTTAGATTAAAGTCAAATATTGAAAGCAACACATTGACCGTAAGAGAGAATAAAATAATAAATTACCCTTGTGTAATACCTATACTGTCATATTATTATTTCAATGAACAGATAAGAGCAATTCATTTGTGTTTTATTGTATATCTGCATTAGGGGTGTCCCCGACTATGGATTTTCATAGTCGAATCAGAATCGTCAAGTCTTGCCTATAGTCGACTAATAGTCGAATCATGTGTGTGGGGGCGGGGCTTTAACATTTCAAAGCCGCGATGTACAGAAAATCACACAAAGATATAGAAGAAAATGTATAAAAACATTTTGGATCAATAAAACTAAGAAATAACATTAATAACTCCAGAAAGTCCACACTGCAGACAGGATTTGCATTTCACATGCAAAAAAAAAATATTTAATCGGCTAAATTACCTGTGCGAGCAGGCTCTAAGTACAGCACAACATCGATGCACCGAAAAAATAAACAATTAATTAAATATGAACAGAAAATACCTTTCTAATAAATAAAAATACAAAACGAAATAAATCAGAATCAAGTCACAAGATGAGCAAATGTGTGCAAAATGCCTAAAGTGCAGGGAAACATAATATTCAAAACACAAGCCACAGATAGTTAGATTAGATAACCCTGACAGATCAATAAATACAATTAAAATAAAGAAATTATGAAAATAACGATAGTAGCCAGAATTTTCAACTTTGTCTTTTTAACTGCAGAAACAACAATAAATGCTAAACTGGAGTCGCAGTCTTTTTAGCTAAAAATGTTCACAGCATCCAAAAATCTAATTAGATCCGGCTGAAAAGTTTTGAAATCACTTGTACCTGATCGAGAGAACAAATCCAGTCTTTCACTCTGTCTGTGTCTGTTGGAGTCGTTTGTGCGCGCGGATAAAATACATTCTAAAACACTTAACGTGAAAAACGTTTAACGACTCAATCTCCTAAAATAGTTAAATTAAGGAAAACCATGATCGCACTTCTGCCGGCCAACGTTAACAAGTTGATTTTCCACGGGACATTCTAAAATGCTTAACGTGAAAAAAGCTTTTAAAACACTTAAAAGGCACTTTAACGTGGCTTAATGTACACAGTACACACTTTATGTGCAGAGAAGCAGATGAACCCAGAATAGGTTCCTCCTATATTTTTTATTTAACTATTTTAGGAGATTGAGTCGTTAAACGTTTTTCACGTTAAGTGTTTTAGAATGTATTTTATCCGCGCGCACAAAAGACTCCAGCGGATACAGACAGAGTGAAAGACTGGTTTTCCTGATGCTAAATCCAGCCTTGGAGAATATCCTTTCCGATGGTGTACATGATCCACACTTTAGATTTTCTTATCCCAGACATTGTTAAAGATTTAAATCCTTGCCGCCAAGACGCTCCTCTGTCGGTCACGGATTGAAAGTGAAACTTAAATCTGTCACGGGGTGTTTGGATTTATTCAGGCACGTTAAAAAATATTTAGAAAGCTTCTTTCTTTGCGCATTTTTATATACAGCATTATCATAATAGGCTGAATGTTAACATATTGACAGAAAACCGGTAGTTCTATGTGAAATCAGACATTGAGCGCCCTCATATAGCCAAAGTGGCATGATCCTCGTTTCATAACACCTCTGCGAAGATTCGACCGTGAGATCGGTAGTCGAATCAGGCTCCTCCAATCGAAGCATCGAATCTTCGACTATTCGGGGTCACCCCTAATCTGCATATCATTTTTTTTCTGTTTTGTTTGGATAGAAAGAAATCAATGGGCGACACAAGTACTTGTGTGTGTTAAAATATGTGTACTGACACTGACAAAACAATGTTTTGATTGTGATTGCTGTATACTATTAACAGGTCCAGTGATTTGGATCATGGGCAGCAGTTACATTCGTCGTGGGGAAGAGAGGGCCAGAGAGACCATAGGGGCCAAGGTTCACTAGTTTGGCTGGGGTGGACTTCGATGGCACGGACTCCTTCCTTTCTTCTACCGGTCCCTTAGAGGAAGAGCAGCCCCGGATGTCCTGCTGATTCACTGCGGCGGGAACGACTTGCAGTAAAAAAAAAATTTTTACACGTTGTAAACCATTGTTACACGTTACATGTAGTTCATACAAAAAGAATTCTACAGTAAAAACTGCTTAAAATGTGGATTTCGTTGGAGTTGTGCCTCTACAATGATGGGATAATGTCCACTTTAACGCACCCTCCGAGACTGCCGTGAAAGAGCACCGCGAATTGTGCAGAAAATGCAATAGGCGGCTCTTTGTGCATTGTGTAATGTCAAGTTCAAAAATTCATTCAAAATAATTCTACAGTAAAAACTGCTTAAAATTTGGATTTCGTTAGAGTAGCAGCTCTACTATAATGGGATTCCTTTTTTTTCTTTTTCCTTTTTTCTGCACCCGATGGATAGACTCGTTTCATTTTTGCGGTAAAATTTCCAAGACAACGATTTTACACGGTCGGTTGACTGTTAAACCGCGGCACCGGCGAGTACCATCTGTAGTTAGGGGGCCCGCTAGTGGCGGCGGGGCCCTAAGCAGCCGCTTAGTTCGCTTATAGGGAGAGCCGGCTCTGAGTGTGAGCGATACACACAGAAAGTGCTGTAAACATTATTTGAACAGGAAGATGTGCACTAAAAACACCATACTATTGGGGATGGAAAAGTATTAATTTGTTCATCCTCCTTCTCACAAGAGCCCCTGATACTTTTTCAGTTTCTCGCCTTGCCAAATGATGAAGGCGTATCTTGCAGTACATGGAGGCTGCCATCTTAACCAAGGTGTGAACATGATTGTCCTCAACACTGGTCTCAAACATGTGGTCGTGCAACTCTGAAAAAATATTCTTGTCAGCAGAACCTGAACCTGAATTAAAATGGCAGCTGTCACTCCTTTTCCTTGAGGAAGCTTTCCTCCACTAGTATTCAGTAGTCTTTGAAAGCACCTTTCAGAGGCTTTACACACCTCCACAATGCTTGTTGGTGGATTCTGTAAGCCTCCCCTGTTCTTCAGGGCAATGAAAGCATGCATACTGGATCAGAACTCAGTGCAACAGAACAGGGCGTGCACAAGGATATCTCCTTCATTGGGAGCATATACAGGTTGAACAGGAGTGGCGCAAGAATTGAGCCTTGAGGGACTCCGCATGTCATGGATGTCCACTCAGACTTATGGTCTCCTATACTAACATAATAACCTCTCCCATCTAAGTATGACCTGAACCATTTTAGGAGTATCCCAGAAAGCCCCACCCAGTTTTCCAGCCTGTCAAGAAGTATGTTATGATCGACATTGTCAAATGCAGCACTGAGGTCGAGTAGTACCAGCACTGATAATTTTCCTGAATCAGTATTTAAGCGAATATCGTTTATTATCTTTATGAGCGCTGTCTCTGTGCTGTGGTGTAGGGATCGACCGATATGGATTTTTTTGTGCCGATGCCGATACCGATTTTTTTTCATCAGCCTTAGCCGATGACCGATACGGGCTGCCGATTTTCTTGGGCCGATATTTGGAGCCGATACTGCTTTTGCTCACTCAATTTACATCATAAAAATGACACAATGATGATAACAAATGTTACAAGTCTCAATTTAAAATAAGGAACATTTATTGAACTTATAAAAGGAACATTTATTGAACTTAAAAAAGGAACATTTATTGAACTTAAAAAAAAAAAAAAATATTTGAGATTTGACAAATATTAAAAACATGTGAGGTAGAACACGTAAAAAAAAAGTTCAGTGCTGAAAATACTGAAAATAAATATTTAAGCATAATTCAAATTCTGAAAATAAATTCTAAAAGATAAATTCTGAAAATAAACATTTAAGCATAAATACAATAATTACCCTATTGCACACAGTAGCATAATAAAGTGCAAACTGTAGTTGTCTGATATATGTAATTGTGATCACCATTTTAAACAAAACAAAAACGATTTTAAACCAAATAGATCCTAATTCATAATAAACTGAGAGACTGTTCACATATCGCGTCTAAAAACGTGTGGTAAGCACAGCCGCGACGCTTTCTCCTTTCTACAAGCGCTTGCACTCCCGTGGCGTCTGTCGTTGCAATGCAACTATGAACTGCACTCTACTCATGATGACGAGGAAGTAAGGATTAATTTATTTCAAGCCCTTTACGACTAACGTCACATATATTTATGGAGATGAAAAATAAAAACCTGCCCTGTCCAGCTTTGATCAGCTGTTCGGCCGAGCTTTCGATGTTGTCATGGAAAGGTCATTTGTTTTTTTGTCACATAACCTGCGTGCGCTTGCGGCATTCTGAAAAGTTTAAATGTTTTCAACTTTTCATCTCACCACGGCATATGAGCGCCGGGACAAACGAGCGCGCTGCATCGCATGCCTGTCGCAACCGCGTCGATTCTTTTACCTCAGGGAGTGTTCTGACTGAGTTCGACCACCTCGCTGAATAAAACTCCCACAAATATCACGGAATCACGAACCAACGTCGGCATTATTTAATCCTATGACCAGTGTTTGTAACAGCTGCCGTATGCATATGGATAGCCTCAAACTTAGCTATTTGCAGCTCCCTAAATACAATGACAAGCATATATTCGGCATTCGCGTTTTCCATTTGGACCCTCAAACTTGCTTAGCTATAGTTTCACACACATATAGAGCAACGTGTTTCCACTTTCAAAGTGTATGGCAATATTTCAGCTAAGTCAAACAGTTAAAAGATGCTTTGAAAGTTTAAAACTTACTGTTGTTTTGAAGAGGCTTCCAGCACTCAGCTAGTGTGGGAGGGGCAGTGCATGGGCTGCACGTGCGTCTCCACACAAAGCTCTAACACAAAGCTGCCTGCGGACCCCTGTCTGTAAATAATGCCGGGAAAAAACTATCGGCGAACGCAGCAGCCGCGTATCGGCCGATGCCGATACACGTCAAACCCGCAAATATCGGCCCGATATATCGGCTGACCGATATATCGGTCGATCACTACTGTGGTGCGGTCGGAAACCAGATTGAAAATTGTCAAAGTATCCATTCGAGCTTAAGAATTTGTTCAGCTGATTGAAGACAACTTTTTCAATGATCTTGCCTATGAAAGGTAGATTTGAGATTGGTCTATAGTTGCTTAATATGGTCTTATCCAGATTGCTCTTTTTCAGGAGGGGCTTGACAACTGCAGTTTTCAGGGAGTTTGGAAAACTCCCAGAGAGAAGTGAGGCATTTACCACTTCTAGAAGATCTGCTTCTAAACTGTTTAGCACACTTTTGAAAAAAGATGTGGGAAGTGTGTCAAGAGCGCATGTTGATGTTTTAAGGTGTTGTACGGTTTCTTCCAAAATTTTGCCATCAATTTCTTTGAAATCAGACATAGTAACTACTTTCTCAGGTGGTCTGATCTGTCTGACCCCAGCACAACTCAAGGATGTGCTGATCACCTTTCTGATATTATTGATTTTCTCAGAGAAGAAAGAAGCAAACTCACTGCACTTGTTGTCTGAGAGCATTTCACTGGGAATCTGGCTTGGGGATTTTGTCAGTCTCTCTACAGTAGCAAAAAGAGTGCGTGTGTTGTTTAAATTGCTGTTTATAATATTTGAGAAGAAAGTCTGTCTAGCTTTGCCTAGTTCCATATTGAAAGCATGCAGGCTGTCTTTGTAGATGTTATAATGGACTACAAGTTTTGTCTTCCGCCACATGCGCTCTGCTTTTCTGCATTGTCTTTTCATATTTTGCACTGCTGTTGAGTTTCTCCAAGGTGCTTTTTGTCTGCCACTCTTCTTCCTGACTTTAACAGGAGCAATATCATCAATTATATTTTTAACTTTTGAGTTAAAAGAATCAAGGAGAAAATCAACAGAGTCAGCAGATATGCTTGGTGTTAAGGATATAGCCTTCATAAATAGTACACTAGTGTTCTCATTTAAGCATCTCTTCTTGACAGACACAGGTCTAGCTTCAGTGGCAGGAGAGATCAATATATCAAAGAAAATACAGAAATGATCAGACAGTGCTACATCCTTAACAACAATCGATGAAATGTTTAGACCCTTACTGATAAGTAAATCTAGAGTGTGTCCATGATTGTGTGTGGGTCCATGTACATGCTGAGTCAGATCAAAAGTTTTTAAAACAGTTTTGATTTCTTTTGCCATATTGTTTTCTGCATTATCTATGTGAATGTTAAAATCTCCAGCAATGGCAAAACAGTCAAACTCTGAGGTAATTGTTGATAACAGTTCTGTAAAGTCCTCAGCAAAGGCTGGAGAATATTTTGGAGGCCTGTAAATAATGATGAGTAAAATGCGAGGAGCACCATTTAACACAGTACCCAGATATTCGAAAGACGGGTAATTCCCAAACGATATTTGCTTACATTGATAGATATTAGAGCAGCTAGACCCCCACCTCTCTTAACAGCTCTGCAGACACTCATAAAAGTAAAGTTAGGAGGGGCTGTTTCATTGAGGATTGTTGCACTGCAGCTGTCTTCTAGCCAGGTTTCATTTAGAAACATAAAGTCCAGGTTGTTTGTTAAAGTCCATTGCTGCATAAGCAGACCTAGGCAGAGCGGCTCGCGCGCCTATTGGTTGCTCAGCAGCAACTGCTGCAACCTATCCAGGACCTGCTCGTGACGAAGCACCAATGAGGGCGCGGGCGCCCGTGCATGTCACGTCCCGCCAGAATGGGCGTGGCTACAGGCTATAAAAGCAGGCCCGTGAGGTTGTTCTCTGGTTTTTCAATCTGAAGCGAACCAGAAGTAGCACAAGCACGGCAGGGTTACGCAACACTCGTTCCCTCATCTAGAGAGAACCGAGGTTACGTTAGTAACCGAGAGCGTTCTCTTACGAGAGTACTCTCGTGTTGCGTAAGCTAGCTTACGCTACGGGAACCCAATGTAAAACGCCGTGCGTGCTAGAGAAGGTCCACATGCACGTTCCCAAGGGCATGTGCCCGGGGACAAACGCAAGTGGTAATATCTGGGCCGATGAGGGTTGGGCCCAGGGAGAGATAACCATTCCAGGGTGTGGGAATGGGTGCTTAATACAATAGAACAGCCAGGTACATCCGTGGGCTGAACTAAGAATGATAACACTGCCTGTCAGCCACCTGAACCCGAAGGACAGGTGAAAAACGATCACAGACAGGAAGACCTGGTCTGTCGATCTGGAGCCTGTGTATAACACAAACCACACACAGTCTGTGTCGATCTGCAGCGAGAGCGAACAGAGCTAGTATGTTAGACTGACAACAGTTTAGCCTGTAGGGCAGGCACCTCCAGGTTATAAAACCTGATAAATGTAGACGGAGAGGCCCAGCCCGCCGACATACAAATATCATGGAGCGAGACTCCGCGAGACCACGCCCACGACGAGGCCATGCCTCTGGTGGAGTGCGCTCTGACGCCCAGAGGGCAATGAAGGTTCTTAGACCTATAAGCCATAGCGATAGCGTCAACTATCCATCTGGACAGGCTCTGTTTCGATGTGGCTAAGCCCTTAGTGCGGCCACCGAACGAAACGAAGAGCTGCTCTGACTGCCTGAAAGCATCAGACCGTTCGACATGTATTCTCAGCGCCCTGACGGGGCAGAGAAAATTCACATCGTCCTCACCCTCAGATCTCGGAAGAGCTGACAGTGAAATGATCTGTGATCTGAACGGAGTGGAAGCACTTTGGGGACATAACCGTGCCTCGGTTTAAGGATGACTTTAGAGTCATTAGGCCCAGACTCCAAGCACGAAGCACTCACAGAGAGCGCGTGAAGGTCGCCCACTCGCTTAACTGAAGCGAGAGCCACGAGAAAAGCGGTCTTCAGTGAAAGATACCGCAAATCCACGGACTGAAGGGGTTCAAAGGGTTCGCCCTTCATGGCTTCCAGGACCAAGGAGAGGTCCCAGGCTGGAACCAGAGGGGGCTGAGGAGGATTTAACCTCCTAGCTCCTCTTAGGAACCTAACAATGAGGTCGTCTCTACCCAGTGACCGGCCATGCAAAGGTTTTGTAAACGCCGCAATGGCCGCCACATACACTTTGAGCGTGGAGGGGGACCTGCCCTCGTCCAAAAGCTCTTGCAGAAAGGAGAGAACCTCTGCAACGCTACAGCGCTGTGGGTCTAAGTTTCGGGCCGAGCACCAGCCGGAAAACACTGACCATTTAGAGGCGTAGAGCCTTCTCGTAGAGGGTGCTCTAGCCTGAGTAATTGTGTTCAACACTGCCGCTGGGAGGTCAGCGGGTACCCGTTGATGACCCATGCATGCAGGGCCCATAAGTCGGGGCGCGGGTGCCAGATCGCGCCCCTGGCCTGGGAGAGGAGATCTTTCCTCACCGGAATCGGCCACGGGGTCGTGCTCGTCAGTTGCATCAGCTCTGAGAACCACACTTGATTCCTCCAGAGCGGCGCCACGAGGAGCACAGAGCATTTGCTCTCCCTGATGCGCTTGATTACCTGTGGTAACATCGCGATCGGGGGAAACGCATAGAGCGGACGGCTGGGCCAGTCGTGGGCCAGCGCATCTCTCTGTTTCGTGAAGAATACTGGGCAGTGCGCGTTCTCCGTCGACGCAAAGAGGTCGACATCCGCTCTGCCGAAGATGTCCCATAGCAACTGGGCTATCTGAGGGTGCAGGGACCATTCCCCGGGGGGAACGTTGTCCCTGGACAGCATGTCTGGGCCCACATTTTGGGAGCCCGGGACATGTGACGCTCTCAGTGAGCGCAGGTTGTGATGGGCCCACAAGAGGAGACGTTCCGCCAGCTTGTGAAGGCTCCGTGACCTGAGACCGTAGGCGCGAACACTGTGGAGTGGGCACATGACCTACATTTATAACACCATCGGCGTGAGCCGGATAAACAGACAGAATGCTCTTTCTGTGATTTATTTGGGTGGCCGTAAAAACGGCCTTTGGGTACAGGCGAGCGTGTTGTGTAACGGGCTCGTTGGCTGTGAAATACACATCTCCAGTCACCTCTGCTGAGGGAACTGTGAGAGCGAGGCGCGCTGATTTTGATGACGGTCCGGCCGCAGCGGGACTCGACCATCTTCGTCTTCCTAACGCGGTCAGGAAGACTTTGAGGGCTCTGCCTTCAGCACAATCTTGGACCGGGGTCCCCGAGGGGGAGGCGGTCTGTGGCGGCTGGAAGAGCGTGAGCGCTGGGAATCCCTCGGCTGACGGCGCTGTGAGGCTGACGGCGGGGGAGGCTGTGGCGCTGATTTCCGGTTGGGCGGCTGTTTAGAGCGACCGGTAGCGGAACTGGAGCGATTCGGCAAGAAATGCCGCATAGCCTGGGAGGTTTTCTGAACCTCGGAGTACCGTTCCGAAAACCCCTTGACAGCCGGGCCGAAGAGACCGGATGGCGCCACGGGCGCGTCGAGGAAAGTGGCTCTGTCAGACTCCTTCATGTCGGACAGCGTTAACCACAAGTGTCTCTCGGTGTGAGACTGCCATCCGGCGGAAGGCGGGCAGAGGTGCGTGGCTACCGGTTCCTCGACCGGAGGAATGCAGAGGTAGCCCTTGTCTTTCGCGCCGTCTACTAGAGAGAGCGTCGAAGAGACAGTAGAACGCAGCCTGGCAGAAAATGGCGCCTTCCAGCTCTTAGTGAGCTCCTCGTGGAGCTCCGGAAGAAAGGGGGCAGGCCTCGTGTGAGGCGTCGAGCGGCGGCCTGGCAGAAAGCAACCGTCCAGCCTGCTGGGTGCAGGCTCGTCAGGAAGCGGCCAATCGAGGCCGAGGTCCTCCACTGCCTTGGTAAGCAGGCGAAGAAGCTCAGCGTCGAACGTAGACCGCACACCGCTCGATTCCTGAAGAGAAGGGGCGGGGTCCGGAATGGAGCCCGACCAGCCTTCGCAGTCAGAAACCAGGATAGAGCAGCTGTCCCCTTCTGCGTCATCTCCCCCCGACTCGATATCCACAGCGGGCGGCTGGCCGGCCGTGATAGAGGTGGGGGATGCAGAGAGCGATGCACACGGGGAGAGATCCGGCATGCAAGCGCTCGCAGCAAATGCCTCCGGTGTTCTCTGTGAACGGCGCTTTTTACGGCGCGGCCCAGAAGAGAGAAGCGGAGGGGCGGGATCCACGCTGAAAGATGCCATGCGAGCCCGCAGGGTCGCCATAGACATCGCTTCACATTCCGGGCAGCCGCCCAGGGAAAGCGCGTGGTCCGCGTGTGTCTGTCCCAGGCAGGAAACGCACAGGATGTGGCGGTCCCCGTCGCTGAGATCGGCTCGGCAGGAGCCGCATTTCTTGAAAAGAGGCATTTGCAACAACGCCTCGCTCTTTTAGATGCAAGCGTGTGTAACGTAACACGCGGTAAAGAAAAGGATATTCGGCGCCGGATAGCGCAGCAGGAACGGCAGAGGAAGCGGCGAGATGGCCGGCTTGAAGCTCGTCCCGCTGAAGGCTCTTCGACGGCGCAGCTTCTCCGGAGAACAGCGAGGTGAGTGTCCACTTCGCTGAAGAGTTGAAAAATCAGAGAACAACCTCACGGGCCTGCTTTTATAGCCTGTAGCCACGCCCATTCTGGCGGGAAGTGACGCGCACGGGCGCCCGCGCCCTCATTGGTGCTTTGTCACGAGCAGGTCCTGGATAGGTTGCAGCAGTTGCTGCTGAGCAACCAATAGGCGCGCGAGCCGCTCTGCCTAGGTCTGCTTATGCAGCAATGCGTTTTAAACTTATGCAAAAATTAAGGATAATTTTTTGGCTTCAGTATTCTCGAGAAAAGGGTTTTTCCCGTAGCGTAAGCTAGCTTACGCAACACGAGAGTACTCTCGTAAGAGAACCCACCCGATTGCTAAATCCCTTCCTCCTCCCTATACCTTGTTAAAACCATGTGTTTGTACTGCTTCTTAAACTGGGTCACGCTTGGACATCGCTTAAAGGGTTAGTTCACCCAAAAATGAAAATTCTGTCAGTAATTACTCACCCTCATGTTGTTCCAATCATGTAAGACTTTCGTTCATCTTCGGATCACAAATTAAGATATTTTTTGATTAAATCTGGGAGCTATCTCACTCCTCCATAGGCTTCCAGAGGGACCGAAACTCGCCGGCCCAGAAAGTCAGTGAAGAAAATGTTGAAATAGTCCAAGTGACTACAGTGGCTCTACATTAAGTTTATCATGCGACGACAATACTTTTTGTGCGAAAAAACAACAAAAATAACGACTTTATTCAACTATTAGTGTTCTTCAATGTGGGCCTCTGACGAGAGTTCACGGGAGCGCCACGACGCATGCGCGAGAACTGAGATTACGGCGTTCTTCTTCTACTACTACTTGTTACTGGCTGCTCACTCCTTAGGAGTATTATCGCCATCTACTGTACAAGATGACGTCCCGACATTGCCGGGAGCGCAAAACGGTCTGTTTACAAGCAGCTGAAGACGCGCGCTGTATGTAAAACTGTATTCGTAAATATGTCCGCAGATTTCGATGTAGATGAAGATTAGATTTTTTTTAACCAACCATACTTATTCGAACCAGAATACACAGACATTGAACTACAAGAGATGGAAGATGCTGCAACACAACCGCAGTCTGCTTCTGAAAGACAGAGAGCATTGGACAGCTGATGGTGTAAATGTAATCAGTGCCAAGCGATGCCTACTGAGGCCATCCTTAAAAATATTTTGGTTTGCCGTATACATTTCTATACATATACGCCTTTCTATACATGTCTATGACTGCGCTCGACTGCAAAATCCGACACGTGCGCCTTGCGCTCGCGAGAGATTTTTGACATACGTCAGCATGACATCAGAGACAGGCGGTCCGCACTCGGACACATTTCTAACTGGCATGCATCTCGCGCTGATCACCGGTGATCGATTCTGCGCAGATTTTGCTCATCTCAAACAAGCCTAATTTTGGACTGGTGCTGCGTTCCAGTCCACTTTTAGACATGCACTTGCGAACTTCCCTAAGCACTTCCCCTCGGGGGAATCCCTGCCGCCATTTTGAAGTGCGTTCCACTTCGTGAAGTGGACGAGGGAAGTTTAGATGGACAGACCCTCGTTCCCTCGATTTTGACTGAGGGAGCGAGTCTACTTCATATGTACACTTCAGGCACCTATATGTCCCACAATGCAGTACGATTGTGACGTCACCACAGATCTCGTTTTATCACCACCACAACAGACAACTCTATGATATATTATATATATATATATATATATATATTTAAAACAACCCAAACACACATATAAACATTTGGATGCTGCATTAAACAAATTCTTAAAGGGAAAAAAATGTAAATAATAAATCAACTACATAGCTGATTCCAAGTGATCAAGGGCTTAGGACGTTCCAATTCAGCCCATTGCAGTTTCCGCCAGTAGTGGGCACTCGCAATGACGTACATCCGAGTGAACGAGACGGAGGGAAGTTAGCAAGTGAAGGGCATGACAACTTTGGACTGGAACGCAGCCCAGAACGCAGCACGAGACGCGCCCGCAAAGCATTCCGGGAAGGCGGCGCTTCATTTGGAAAAATGCTGCACGTCAAAAAGCTGGCCGATGCCCATCTTTATGCAAATGAGTTCCGTTGAACGCGACGCGACTCCCCATATAGAGCATATGGAGACGGGAGGAAGGCTCTCGCAGGTCCCCTGTGGCAAAATGTTGGTATTGCATTATCAGATTGTATTAGAGTCTATACTTCATGCTCATACTGCCAAAAAAAAAGCCCACAAATATAACATAATCAATGGCATTTTTATATTATATTCATATTTGAAGTAAATTTCTTTTTAAAAGGAAGACGAAAAGATATTTGGACATATTCTGGTTGTCAATTATAGTGAGACTCAGCTAGGACAGCTTGATACAAGACTTTATATATACATCCATAAAAATGAAATTATCTTGAGACTATGGTTAACAGTAATTTTAAAAATGGCCTGAAAATTTTGATTGAAGGTAAAGAATCATTCTTCAAAAGCTATTTGTTTGATATTTAGTTTTGAATCCAGTGCAATACTTGATTTTTGAGTCTTGCTTAAATGTTATAAGTTGTTTTTGGGGTCACTTTATATGTAAATATGTCCCATGTTTTAATTACATTAACACAATATACATTACAAAACTGTCAGGGTGGGTTAAGAACTGGACCAATAAGCATAATTTGTTTCTCTCATTGTTATTTGTTGTGAGTTGTGTTTCTTTGACTGGGTGCTTTGTGTATACATACATGTACATACAAAAATCGAACCTATGATCTTTTTATCTCATAGCCTACAGACACTGACAGCATTCTACATCAGACAGCCTCTGCTGAGGAGACATAAAGGCAACTGAGTGCTGATGGATAATTTCTTCAAAAGCTATTCTATCATTCACAGATATCCAGAGCTCCCCTGAGAGAGATCTAAAAGGCATTTTCCCATCCTCTCCTTTTATGAAAATGCTGATGATTTCATGAAGAAGAATGATAGAAGCACTCTGAGAGGGTCCATAAATAGCAGTGGGTAGTGAGGTTGATGGGCCTAGCTAGAAGTAGAGATGGATTTCTTAATGACCAAAATAAATGGCCACTCAATCCATCGACAAACACAGTTTGTCTTCACCTGAATCCCCTCTGACAGCCTGTCCACCCTAAACAAATGTTCACTTCTGATGTAGTGTGCCATGCTCTAGATTTATTGTGGGGTCTGATGGGAGTCAGTGTGTCATGTCATAGACATTTCATTCCTGTAGGTGGCACCATAACACAAAGACTGACTCTCCATAAAGAAAATGTAATGTAATTGATCCCATTTCATATAAATTCAGTTAATTTCTTTTCCAGGACAACTTAAATTATCCGTAATATTAACCCATTAAATAATGTTATACTATATATCATAATTATGTCATTTGATAATAATAATGAATGTATGATAATAGGTAGGCTATGTTCATCAGGATGCAATACTCTTTCTGCAGGTTACATCGTTTCGCCAGTAGGTGGCGACAAATTACGTCTTCATGAGTGAGTCATTTGAATCATTCATTCAACTGATTTATTAATGAACAAAGTAACTGGAGTGGAGGGGTGCTTCTCATTTCTTTGTGCTGTCTCATTTCCTTTTCTTGTGTCTCAGCTCCACCCCCTTAGAATGTGAAAAATAGATGCAAGGAAAGAAAATGAGGGGGGAAGAATCTGAGGGAATCTTATTTGTAAATTGGAATATTTTTGATCACTCGAGCGGCACTTCAAATCGTCATCAGCTGTGCTGAAAGGATCTGGCCTTATGTTGTTAGTTTGGTTATATAAGAAATTCATGATAGATAATAATAAAGCAAGATGCCCTGTTGAAATATGTGAGATATATGGTTTATTTAAACTGCGCTAAAATTATTGTGAGTGATTTGAAAGGGGAGAATCATTTTTTATAGAATTTTTTCGACAAGAAATACTTCTGCTTACTAGGATACATCTGTGCATCTTTGCTCATCGATCCTCTGGAAGCTTCCTTGTTCCTCGCCTTTTTGCGGTGCAATTAGAGAACTGAGGTGTCCTTCAAGATGGCTAACTTTGGCTGATCAGTTTCTGGGTCGCATGCTGGAGGGTGGAGGAGCGAGAAAACAAGGAAGCATCCATTTGAGTGTTGAGAAGCTCCTTTAGGACTGAGTGAGTCATTTAATTATTTACTCAATCGAGTCATTCGAAAAAACAGATTAATCCATGAATAAAACAAGTCTGTGAGTGAGCCATTTAATCATTCACTCAGTCGATTTATTTGAAAACTGATCAATTCAGGATGGAAACGCCAGTGTTGCTTGGAGACACGCGGCACTTGGTGTTTTAAGCCCCCAACGGCGCCTTCCAGGCAGCGAGGGGATGGGTAGGTTTAAGGTTGAGGGTAGGGTTAGCTGCCTCTAAGGAGCCATTGGGGGCCTAAAACACCATCGAGCGTTTGCTGTTTGGAACTATTTTAGTTGACGGGGAAAAAACAAAGTAACTTTCTAAAATGCAGGAGGTCATTCAGTATTAACTTATGTTTATTGAACATAATTGTAATTACAAACACATAGTCTATGTACAAGCAGTTATACATATCAGTGACATGTTCAGTCACAATAACCTCAAAATGCACACACACACACCATCCTACTCACTTCCAAAAGACTGCTTTTTATCTGCACAAGATAGACACACACACCCATTCACATCCTCTCGCAGTCCCTGAAACCTCAGGGGGGATAAGTTGTGTTTGCAGTTATATTAGGATTGCCCTCCAATTTAGGGGTAGACAGAGGGTTGTGGATGTGGGAGAAGATTTTGTTTTGGTAATCTAATCTGTGAAAACAAGTGGAATATATTTTCTAAAAGTCACTTTGCAGTATTTGAATCTGGATCCTTTGGCTGAAACCACTGAAAGTAAGTCTGATATCATTTTATACTTCTATGTGGACATTTAAAAAAGTCAGGAAAGTTAGACAACTTTTTAGAGGCCTATGACTAAGCATTTGTTTACACATGAGTTTTAATGGTGTACAATTCTGATTAATTCAATTAGAAACTAAGTTTTTATGTATAGCCTACTTTTATTTATACTATTTTTAAATTGATATAAGAACCATTAATTCAAGGAATGAATAATTCAAAATTGAATACAGCTTCTATAAAATAATTTTTAGTTGCACGTGTTGTATTTTAAAAATGTAGTTTATAGAAGAAAAAAAATGCATCATATAAAAAAAAAAAAATCTTTGTCCTTCAGTTCTGTCTGCATGGTTCGGTTGATATACGGCCCAGACAGTAAAAAGACAAAAATAATGATTAGAATTGTGTAGAGCATAAAATAATCCAATAATTAAATTATTCTTTATCTAAAAAACTTAAAACAATACTTGTTATGCATAAAAACGATATGACTTACTTCTCATAATCAGGATGGAGCAGCAGCTTCTATGTTGACTATCTGTCACTGGACCGTTACAATTATTCAAGCTATTCAACCCAACAGTCGGGTTATTTCTAGAAATTACCCAACGATTTTAAAAATGAGCTAACCCTGTATGGCATGACTTTTTGTTTATTGGGGAAAAAAATCTTTCACCCCATTTTTTGGGAGCTTGGGGGTCCCTGCTCCCTGATAATATATCCATCATAAAATGTGTCCCCCCCCCCCCCACCCCTGAACCAGATATTGGTTTGTTGCCTCAGGGCAACAATGTGCTACGAGGGTACTAAAACTCAAACGTTTTCTACATAGGTGGAATAGGGAAAACAAGCAATATGTGCAATCATGTGGAAAACAGTCTACTATTTACAATTGATATTTTGATGTATTTATGATATGATCCCAAATTGGGCATGTTTTTTAATTGTATTGCATGTCTCCATTAAACCGCTTTCACAATCCCAAAAAAAAGACCAGTTGACAGTTACTAGAATAAACTTAATAATAAAAAAAATAAAAAATAACTACAGTTGAAAAGAAGATTGTTTCCTCTTAACAGAAGCAAAGGCGAAATCCCTTCCTTGAAAATACTAATAAAGTTATTGTAAGAAATTAATAGTTAGGCCTACTATCACATTTGTTCAACATCACCATTAATTCTCTTTCGCGCTAAACCCCGCCCAATACCAACACAAGTAACATTTGATTGGCTCTCCTGTACCTCATATCTCCAAGATACACCCAATGAAATCTAACGGGAAGTTACAATCTTCCTGAGTCTAATGATTTATAATACTTTATCTCTGGCATGTTCGATGAACTATGAACGATTGAATATATTACAGTCCTTCTTGTTCTTGCTAATATATTTTGAAGCGTAAATATAAAATATGCAGAGACATTCATTACAGGAAGCTCATGTTTTTTTTTCCATGTCGTATTTACAGTTTCACAGTGTGGCGCATCGTTCCGAGGCGCTGATTGGTGGAGCGTTGAGATGGGCAGGTCGGAAACGTCATTCATTAGGGACTCAGATGAGAGAAGGGTCTTTTTTGACAGTACTCTCTTTACAGAGCTTAACAACCTGTTCGACCAGAGCTCAGTCATCGTGCTTTCTTTAGCTGCTCCCTTTAAAATCTGTCTCTGAATATCTCAAATGGCTGCATACAAGTTGGTTCTCATTCGCCATGGCGAGAGCTGCTGGAACCAGGAGAATCGCTTCTGCGGCTGGTTCGACGCCGACCTGAGCGAGACAGGGGCTCAGGAGGCAAAGAAAGGCGGTCAAGCTTTAAAAGGTTTGTAAGTTTGTTTAATATTATATTTTCCAGCATTGTGAATGATGAGCGTTGTAAATCTGCCGTCCTAAGTGTATATCAGCATTTTAGATTGTTTTTTGAAAGAACATGTCATGTACATTACTTCTACATTGAGAATAACTTTACCTGCTTTGTCTTACTAATGTTTGCATTGAGGTTTTTGCGTTTTAAATAATAAAACTCAAATCGGAAAATTCAAATGACTTTCAGAAGACTGACATCCCCGGCGCTACCCCGCCTTCGACGTGACGCGTGTAAGCTCTGAACCAATGACCTGGCAGTTTGCCTATTACTGACGGGTGTGGGGCGGGGCCTACGTGATGCGAACGTGCCGCACAGAACGTGATTTTACACACCACGTGCTGAATTTCCCAATAAAAAGTGACTTTTTTTGACTCGATTACTGTTAAGCAATGTTTATATTTTATAAATGCATTGTAATACCATTTTTTATGATAGTTTAAATAAAAATGATATGTAATATATATTTTTAAAATAAATTATGATATTCATTTGCATTATTCTAAGTCTAAATATCGTATTAAATGAATTTGTATTCAATGTATATATTGATCACAATGTATTGATTTGTGTTATTTTTAATTACATCTGCCATATTAAATAAATCTATGCTGTATCACTGTCTTTGCAGATGCAGGGTATGAGTTTGACATTTGTTATACCTCGGTGCTGAAGAGAGCCATCCGGACGTTATGGATCGTTTTGGACAGTATTGATCAGATGTGGCTGCCTGTGCACAGGACCTGGCGCCTGAATGAACGTCATTATGGTGGTCTCACTGGGTTGAACAAGGCTGAGACTGCAGCCAAGCATGGTGAAGCCCAGGTTAAGATTTGGAGGCGCTCATTTGACATCCCCCCACCAACTATGGATGCAGATCATGACTTTTACAGCATCATCAGCAAGGTGAGGTCTTCAACCTCATTCAGTCATTGTCATTTTAATCACTAAATCTGTTTAATCTGTCATCATAATTAGTTATTCCCCCTCCTCATATTCCAAAGATTTTCAAATTATATAAGAAACAGAAACTGATGAGTGAATAAATGCATATCCCCAATGACAGCATACCTATTAACATTATTATCTGCATTCCTGCATCCATTACAACAATCTCAGAATTCATAAATCATCTTAACATACAATATTCCATCTGATTTTATGAGTGTAAAAACTTGGGGTTTTCACTGTTACATGTTGCAGTTTGTTGCAACATGTTGGTATTACATTTTGAAACTGATGTGCTAGTAGTTAATAAGTGCAAAGGCTCAGAAAACAAAGGTCAAACCTTATTTGTATAGGAAACTGCATTCTATGTCCCAAAACAAACAAGTCAAGAGTTTCTATTAGCTAAATGAGCAGTACTATTGGATACTGTAACTGACATGTTTAAGGAACATTTCATTATTGCACTAATTTTGTCTTGTTGGACGTCCTTTCTTTTTTAGGACAGACGTTATGCTGATTTGACTGAGGACCAGCTGCCACCTTGCGAGAGTCTGAAGGACACTATTGCACGGGCGCTACCTTTCTGGAATGAGGAGATTGTGCCTCAAATCAAGGAAGGGAAAAGAGTGTTGATTGCTGCTCATGGAAACAGTTTGAGAGGCATTGTGAAACACTTAGAAGGTAATTGCAGGATCTTTTCAATCCCTTGTTCAGTGTTCTTCTCACCATCATTTAAATGTTCAAAATACCAGGAAAATTCATGGAAATTAAAAGCTTTAATAAGGAAAAATAAATAAATTTGTAGTTAAAATATATTTAATCTGCAAGAAATTGCTCTTTATGAGTCGCTCTCCATAAAATTATTTTCAATTCCACAAAAAAAGCAAAATTGACCGTTTACTTTGTTGAGTCTTGTGGTGTGCAAGTTAATCCACAATGCCATTCCCCCATTGAATGACATTCCTTCTCTATATATAATAAAATAAACTGGTAACACTTTAGTTTAGGGTCCAATTCTCACTATTAAAGGTATAGCGGAGGATCTTTCCAAATTTTAGATAAGACCCGCCCTCTCCACTTTTTGAAAAGTTTGATTGATTCACCAGAATGATTGACAATTAGGAGGACCAATAGTATAGGTTACCCACCAGGAAGTAAAACATCCTCCGCTATACCTTTAACTAGTTGCTTATTAGCATGCATAATACTGGGATATTGGCTGTTTATTAGTACTTAGAAAGCACATATTAATGCCTAATTCTGCATGAACATATTTTACATCCCTAAATCCTATCAATACCTAAACTTAAAAACTACCATACTAACTATTAATAAGCAGTAATTAGGAGTTTATTGAGGCAATATTCGTGGACCCTAATTGGACCCTAAACTAAAGTGTGACCAATAAACTTTCAGGTAATTGCCAAATCAGCCTTTCTCATTAACTTTATCTACTAAAATAACTAAAGATGAAATAAAAAAATTAAACCTATATTAAAAAAAAGACCAAAAAAAAGACAAAACCACAACAAAATTACTAAAACTTTAAAATTAAAACGAAAAATATCAAAATAAAAACAAATTCAAAATATTCATAAAAACAATAAACTAAATACCAAAACAACACTGACCATAGGCAGGGAAACGCCCTAGTCTAGACAGATATGCACAAAAACATCTTATTTAATAAGTTATACATTTAAAAATTAAACCTACTACTTGAGGACATTTGATTGCTGTTTTAGAAATGGTTCGTCACAAGCTCTTAGGAGGTGTCACATTTCAGTTTTTCTACAGTCTCAAAGTGTTTCCTCACAGGTATGTCTGAGGAGGCCATCATGGAGCTGAATCTGCCCACAGGCATCCCTATTCTTTACGAGTTGGACAAGAACTTGAAGCCCATCAAGCCCATGCAGTTCCTCGGAGATGAAGAAACTGTTCGCAAAGCCATGGAGGCTGTGGCAGCCCAGGGCAAAGCCAAGAAATAGAGCATTTACTTTAAACTTTTTAAATTATACATCAGCACTGAATTACTTTAAACAAGACTCCCATATTTAACATCAACGAGACAGCTCTATCGGATAAGTGTCTATGAGTTAAAATAAATATAGGACCTATTACCATAATGTAATTCTAGAATTTTGCAATGGTTGTGAGTATTTATTAGGTAAACAGTTTACAAGGACCACATATTTTTGTTTGGATTTGTCTATGTAATTCATTCCATAATTTACTTTATCTCCACTTAATTTTTTTTAAAGAATATTATGTTTGTCATGTATTCTCAATGCAGCAAGTACATTTCTTTTCACATTAAACCAGTGTTGAGACTGAAAACCTAATGACTGTTTCGTCTGTTGGCCTGCTTGATAAATTGTACAGACATAAGCCGGAACATGTAAACTTATGCCAGTCGTTGTTTATTTGATGATGGTTTTGCAGCACAGTATGAACCAACATTAAATGTGTACTTTATATTGCAGATTGAATTGGAATTAAGTAACAAATCATCAGTGTTTCACCAAACTTTGAAAGTTTCAGTTCTGTTTTACCTTTAGTTATGTATGCCAAGCACAATTTAGGCTCCCATAATCAATGCATTTGGCCTGAAAGGGATGGGTGTCCATAATAGATAGTTAATGTGCACATTAACACTTATCAATACAATTTCAATGTCACTTTTTAAATGTCAATGATACTACATGTCTCTTCAGGCCTTGTTCCACATCCTTCAAATATTTGGTTTGAAAGACTTTATTCTGCTCCACAAACTTCTCAAATAGATGAAGGCCACCGCCAACTCCAAAATAGTGAGACTTAGTTGCCAAATAAACAATCCCATCCTCAGCAAGCAGGCCACAAAACACACTATGAAGAGAAGAGTAGTAGTCTGTGTTGTATATGGTTTCTGATGTGAAGATAATGTCATATTTTGGCGATGAGGTTTTATTTCGCATAAGTGTGAGAAAAGAGTTCCAGTCGCCCGAGAAGAAACCACAACGATCTAGTAATTTCTGTGATGCATTCAGGGCTTTCCTCTTAGATGGTGGACTGCTATTTTGCTCCTCTGTCTCATCATCATCATCTTCACAATTGAGAAACACATTTGGCACTGTTAACTGCTCTATCACAGTGCTGTTATAATCCTGGAAGTCAACTTTGATGGCTCCTCTCTTCAATGCAAGAATGCCAAGTAGACCTGCTCCACAGCCCAAGTCTAACACCCTTTTTCCAGTGAAGGTCTCTCCTTCATCATCAATGTACTCAAGAAGATCATAAGTGCATTCCCATATCTTAAGTCCACCCTCATACACTCCAGTGATGAGGTCAGAGTTTTGATTCAGTGTTTTGGCCAGTATCTCCTCACTGTCCTCTAGTTCAGGAGCGGTCTTCTCGAACACTGATTCATTGAGACAGAGCAGTGGAGGCAGGGCACCTACTGTGATGGTTTCAGGCACCCAGTTCTCAATGTGGGAAAGAGGATCCAACAAAGGTTCGTGCTCAATAGCATTCTTCATCTTCGTTGGGACGGTTGCACTGGCGTCCTATAAAAAGATACATTGTGCATAATGATCTTGACAGATGCAATCACTGGTTACTTTTTGACATGTAGCGTGAGTTACGAGACCCACATATACTTGATTTATTCTTTCACATAACTGATAAGATAGAGTATAATTTGCATGCATGTGCATGTAATTCTCAAGCATAATTTAAAAAAAATATTAAAGTCAGCCGACTAGCATTATTAGCAAACATATAGCCGGAATTAACAAGCTATACATTCCCTTACCGAGCATTTAAGAGCCACATCTTTTGCGTTGTCGTCTTTGTTTTCTTTATCATTTATTTCTTCTGTTTGTAAAGGTATATCGAAGTTGAAAGTGAATGCCATGTTTTGTACTATTTCTACTCCCGTAGTGAGCACGTGTGAACAGCAGCTACTGTCGTTGCCTGAACGAATTGTTCTTTTGAGTCGGATCTTTTCAATGAATTGGTTGAACCGGTTCATAAAATTGTCCGAGTTATTTAAACAGTGCGAATTTTACAAAAAAACACGTTTGCATTGCAGCCAACAGATGTAAATTAATTTTAGTAATGTAAATGCTAATTATAACTTTGTTTTTATGGGCTGAATCATTACTGCATCAAACTGGGAAACATTAAATAACACTACATACATTCTAATAGTACTACGTAACGTAATAGAAAAACACATAATAAATAGCAAAGTGTGCCTGCATATGCCTTTATTGGGACATTATAGAGCACTACGATGGGGGTTTAGGGTCCACGCCGACGTAATTACGTTTAGACGTAAAAGAATCACTGAATTATTTCTTGAGCCGTTTCTTTGAAACAAAACGTTCGAAAGAACCGATTCGCGAAAATGACTTGGACATAATTCAAACTACAATTCCCACAGTTCTCTGCAGCAGTTTGGCGGAGATCACATAAAATTGAACATAACTACGATTTTTTTTTTCATGAAATGCCACACTATATAATTGAATTTTGATTATTAATAATATAAAAAATCATAAAAAAGTTCCCATATAATATTTCCGCTTTCCGCACTTTAAACTACATTTCCCAGAATTCCCACCGTGACAGCTCACATCCCTGCGCGTCAGACAAACAGACAGACAGACAGCAGATGAAATCAAATGGGTAGAAACTGCTGCTTCCATTTATTTGTCTCCATCTGTCCCGAAAAAATAAAATCTTTCAGCGGTATCATGAGTTGAGTCCATCGCAGTTTTAGTAGAAGATCTAGGCCAGGTAAGAGAGCCGACTGCATGCATTTCTTCCAAGCAGTGATATGTGATGTTTAGCTCTGCTGTTTGATTCTGTCAGCTCGAGGTACTAAACAACATCACTATTAACCTTTGTTTTATCACTGATGCGCAGTATATTTTGTATGTAGCCTATATTTTTACCCATAGTTTTGACGCTGTGATTTGATCAATGTAACTTACTAATTTACCAAGATGTATATTTTTGTCTTAATTATCATTTTAAAGGCACATACTCTGTGAGATTATAGTCTGTTTATGACATGGGGGATGGTGTATGAGGTTGGCCATTTCTACAATAATCTGACAGCATTGTCCACTGTTACATCTCTTTATGCTTATGTCTCTATTTGTCTCAATTCCAAAGTTACATATGGGTGGTGTTCCCTCCACATTAACTGTTGTGATCGGAATGTAGACTGTCCAGATCAGTATCTCACAAGTGAATTTTACAATGTCTAAGCATGCAATGCTTACATTTAGGTTTTTTAATTCTAACTGGGATCTAAGCCTATCTGATTCATAATTTTTATTTATTTTTTTAGAATTTAGCGTGCCTTAGGTAATGTCTTCTGCCTAACTTTTAATGAAGTAACAAAGCCTCTTTTATCATCCCAGGTCCTTTATGCATTTTAATCTCAAATTCACCTCCAGACTCTTTATGAGACGGTTTTAAAAGCCGTCTAGTAAGATTAATGGTCAGATTACAACTACAAATCCATGCAAAGACGCATTAGTAACTAGCCTAACCATGTTTTTTGTAAAAGTAAGTAAACTTAAAATGGGCTGGGCTTTTTAGATGCATTGTTATCAGTGCAATTGTGCACAGTAAACACTTGACAAAAGACATAATACATATTTTTATTATTGTATTCTGTCAGATAACCCATGTGTATCAGAAAACGAATGCATGCTTGCATTATTGGTTTGGATCAGTCCACACTAACTGCTTAGGTGGATACTTTGTTAATCTAATTGGCTTACAAGTTCAGCACGGGGGGAAGTGTCAGTGAGCAAACTACAGGACATAGTCAGAGGAACGTGCTTGTGCCGATATTCAGGAAGTTGGAACAAGTAAAGAAAAGATAACATGTTGTCTTTCCAGGGGCTGAACATGCGTCCCTGCTCTACAGTCATGCACCTGCTGCTGAGATGCATGCGCGGGTGTTGCAGGCAGAGTCGCATGCCCAGAAGACTGAGGCGGCCTCTGAGCTACATCAATCTGATCTTCAAATCTCTTTATTTTAACTCGCTCACTAACTCTGATGTGGTGTTTGACTCCATCCTTGAACCAGTGTTTTGGATGGTGGAGATTGTCACGCGCTGGTTTGGAATGGTAAATCTGTCTTTTCTCATAACTAACTATCATCATGTTATTTTCTTAAGATGTCTGTGCGTTTCTCTCACACCGTTCGCTTTTTCCTTTCTCTTTAGGTTTTTGTATTTTTAGTTGTCGCTCTTACCAGTTCTGTGATTTTCATCGCTTATTACTGCCTTCTACCGTTGGTCCTGCAAACGTACTCTCCTGGCTGGATAATGTGGCACGTTTGTTACGGACATTGGATCATAGTCATGATAGCCTTCCATTACTACAAGGCCACAAGCACTCCCCCTGGATACCCTCCAAAGGTTCAGCACCCTTAGACATGCCACAATCCAGTAGAGCTGATGTGTGTTTTCAATGTCATTCATGACCTAACAGCTATTTTATTTCTTTATGTTGTTTTTTCAGATGAAAACTGACGTCCCGTTTGTGTCGGTCTGTAAAAAGTGTATCATTCCTAAACCAGCGCGAAGTCATCACTGTGGCATCTGTAAAACGTAAGAGTAAGAACAGGCTTATAAAATATAATTGGTGACTCAATATCAGCTGCATTTTATACTGTTATTGAAAGAAAGTAACATAAACATCCCTCTATCTTTCTCTTCAGCTGTATTCTAAAAATGGATCATCATTGCCGTATCCTTTTTAAATCACCATATTGTTGGCATTTTGAAAAAATGTCTTACTATGTTTTACACAGTTCAACATTCAGTTAAAAGGGATTGTTCACCCAAAATGAACAGTTTGTCATAATTTATTCATTCACCCTCATGTTTTTACTAACCTGTATATGGACAAGTTATGTGGGCCACTTTTTATACTTTTAGAGGGCTTTTACTGTAATTTATTATAATTTTATGGAAAAGAATGACCAGAGCTGTTTTCAAAATTTCCAGAAGTAAAAATCCCTTTCATTTTTTCCATGGAAAATGATTTTTAACAAAAACTTTATAGCTTTAAAGATAGACCTGCTGTGAGCTACGAGGTTGTTAAGCGGTGCCATATGCTCTCGTTGAAGCCATTATGTCCATTATTTCAACTTATTTTAAAAAAATAATAAAATTTAAAAATGCAATTTCTGGTGAAAAAATACATTCCCCAAGATTCTACTGAGGGGTTGAAGTTCTTTCCCTTATTAAAGACGTTAAGTTCACATTCTTGTACCTTTTGTCTTTTAGTCCTATTTTCAAATACGTTTTGGCTTTGAATTATGATTCACCTAAGAGCTGGTTGCTTTGGTTCTAGCTTTTTAACGAAGACTTTTTAATAATAAATACTTTTAGGCTGCTGAAAAAGTGAGGGCAATGTTGCTCTCTATTTCCAGTTTTGCATTCCACAGAAGAATGAAGTAAAGTGACAATCTGGATTTAGATAGAATTTAAATTAAATTGTGTCAGTTATTCATTTAACAGCCCAGAAACATTAGGTTTTTCACTTCTGTGTAGTTGGTTCCTTAATTCTATATTTTCAGCTTGGCTTAACAACTGTGTTGGTCATTACAATCATCGTTACTTCTTCTCCTTTTGTCTCTTCTTGACCATGGGCTGCATGTACTGTAGCATCAGCGGTCGCAATCTCTTTATTGATGCATACAATGCCATAGATGTAAGGACTTTTTTAGTACATTTGTTGCTTTGTGTTAGTGCTTCTCTATTTACTGTAACTCATAATCTTTGTATCATAAGTTTGAATCTTTCACCCGCTCAAAGCTTGGAAAACACCTCAGTAGGCATTTTTTTCCCTCCACTTATTTGTATGAAATTTGTGTCCATTCTAAGATGGTGTTTAACTCCTCTCTTTCTGAATGGTTATGTCTCTCCTTTTCTCTGTCTGTTCTCAAAGTCTGGGGTAGTGGGCATGTCTTAACTGCCAGCTGTCTCTCTGCCATTCTTTAGCAATTCAGGCACATGGAAGCGGAGAAACAGGGTGTTCCGGTGACAGGGATTGGGTTGCTCATCGGCATTGCACCGTCAGAAGGCGTGGCTGGGAAGGTACTTCAGGTGCTTCAAGTCATTGTTCCTGCTATCAGCTTGGCTTTAGAATTGGAATTCGTCCTTTTCTGTATCACGGCTCATTATTTAACACTCTTAAAACAAACAACATGCTATAAAACACCAACAAATTATTTCTGACCTTCCTGATCCCAATTCTAACAGTAAACATTTAAATAGGTATTACTTACTGACTTTGCTTTTGTCACAATTGGATTAGGGAGGACTTATATGTGAACTTAAGACTCTTTAAGCTCTGGGTGGTAAGATCTGGTGCACTAGATTTTTCATTTGGGGCAATGAATCAAGAAAGTGTACAGTTCTCAGATTTATGCTTATTAGAAGATATTGTGCCTCCAAAAAAAATGTGGACACTTGAGACACTTAAAAATGCATGAATTTCTTTCCATCATATGACAAAATATGAAACTGAGTGGCATTTGTAAACGAATGACACTTCTTTTAATACACACACACACACACACACATCTTTTTTTGAAAATAAAGTAACACTTTAATTCAGCAATGATGCATTAAATTGATCAAGAGTAACAGCAAAGACTTTTACATTATTATTTCAAATAAATGCTCAAGAATGTTGTTTCATGTCATGATTCTTGAGCAACACTAAGGACTGCAGTAATGGCTGAAAATGTAAAATTCAGCTTTGGATCACAGGAATTAATTACATTTTAAAATATATTAAAATAGAAGTCAGTTATTTTAAATGGTAATAATATTTCTCATTATTACTGTTTTTGTATTTTTGGTTGAATAATTAAGCATAAGAATCTTCTTTCAAAAACATCAAAAAATCGTACCTACCCCAAATCTTTGAACGTCAGTGTATATATGCATAAATAATATAGTTGCCTTCATATAAATATCTATTTATATAATATTTTAAAAAGTAAAATTATTTGTATTGAGTTTTTGCATACATTTTTATTAATATAATAATGTATTATTTTGAATAATATATAATATTTTTTTCTCCTGATGCTTTACGGGGTACAGGAGGTTTCGCAACCTCCATACACCAACAAGGACAGGATGTTTCACAAGAGTATTATCTACATGTGGGTCCTCACAAGGTACGTCATTTCGAGTAGTCTATTCTTTTACAGCGGCCCGAATACTGGTTTTGTTATTTCTATAGACTCACATCTTTTGTTATGTTTGTTGGTTTTTCCATCAGCACAGTGTCAGTCGCCCTTGGAGCTCTCACACTGTGGCATGCTATACTTATCACCCGTGGAGAAACCAGCATTGAACGCCATATAAACAACAAAGAGACCAAACGTCTGGCCAAACGTGGAAAGGTGAGGGTGACTTCAGCCCATTCCGAATCAAAGTCTTTGACTATTCTATCTGTTTAAACAACAGGGTGATTGGGATTTAATTTTTCTTATTTGAGATCTCTTATAATTACATCAGATGCTTTTTTATAACTTTTAACCTTTTTTCTATTTTTAAAGGTCTATAGGAATCCCTTCAGTTATGGTAAAATAAACAACTGGAAGGTGTTCTTTGGTGTAGAAAAGAGAAGGTGAAATTACACATTTTACTTGCTTTTCGTGGTAGTCTGCAGTCTTTTAAGCTATGATTTAATGTAAATTATTATAATTTTCTCCACAGTCATTGGTTGACACGTATTTTCCTCCCCTCTGGACACACTCCATATGGTGATGGACTGACATGGGACATTTACCCTCTTAAAAAAGACATGATGCCAGTCTGAGACAATAAAGACTTGACTGTCTTATTAGTTGACAGTGACCAGCGTGCTCATCAGGGTGAGTCTCACCCGCTGTGCCAAAGCTGAATGCAGATCCAGGGCCCTGCGAACACGGGAGTCTCCAGAGCCCAGATTTAGACACTGATCTCAATGGATGACTTTTGCTCTTTCTGGCCAAATGAAAGGGCTTGTCCTCCAAAATTACAATGCATTTGGATGTTTTCTATCAATATTTTGTAATGAAATCATGGCAGTTGTCTGTGATATGTATGGAAGATAGGTGTGTTGCCATGAGGTTCTTAATGTATGATTGTGTAAAAATTGTTTTAACACGTTATTTATGTCACTTACAGTATCATTATTTAAATTCCCTTAAATTCCTCCTAAAAAAAAACGTTAAAAAAAAATTGTCTAGGATTTTATTATATGTAAAATAAATGTTTTTCACTGCATTTCTTGTTGTTTTATATATATATAATTTTTTTTTTACATTTTCATCATCTTACAGTAGCTTTTTCCTTTCTTTTTTCTTCTTTTTTTATATTTTTAGACGCATCATTATGCATTCTAAATTACTGCCTTTAGGTGGCAGTGTACTATCATTTACTATTTCAGAATCTTTTACTAACTGCTATGTTTTGGAAAACATGTAAAATATTGCAATATTTAACTTAATATTGAAAATTACATTTATATCTAATAGTTTAAAAAATATTAAATATTTATTAAACCGTTAATTTATAAATAGAGACATTTGGCATTTTTTGAAGATATTTACTTCATGAAATATGACTAAATGGTTTCATATGATGGCAAATCAACATTTATTTGCACTTAATACCTGATAAGTTTTTTACAGTACAGATTCTGACATGGCTATTTTTATCGAACAGCTTGAGTGGTTAAGACTAAGTTTTGCATATTATCAGCACAAAAGAAACACTAAATGTCCAAAATGTTTTGTTAATTTAGTACTATAGAGGCAGATAAAAACAAAATGTTGGAAATAAAGGAGAATTTGGTGAGCATTAGAGAAACATTAAGCAGTTTGACAGAAAATAAACAAAAAATTATGAATTAAAGGGAAACGAGAATTAAGAAAATAGAGGCTTGCAACCACAGAATTAGGAAGTAAATCTCAATCTTCTTATCCTGTTTTTGTGTGAGTGATATATATATACAGGGTGCGATTTGTGAAAAAAACAGAGGGGGGGATGTTTTGAAACATTTTTATTCATAAAAATAAATCATGAGAACAAGAACTTCATTCACTGCATTTGCTGCTCTGGACCCTTTTCATTGTTCCCAGCTAGCTAACAAGAGTTTTCGTGCTGAAAAATTACATACTATTACAAATATTTGTACTTGGTGACATTCTGAAAAGCCGTACATGGATCAAAGCTAATGGACAGGATCAGATAAATCAGAGTTTAGATTCTCTGCCCGAGCCCGAATTTGACCCGACCCGACCCGGGCCCTTGATCCAGCACTTGTGTTACAAAATGCAACACGTCACGTGTCATGCTCCTCCACTCGCACGCATCACACCGGCCCGGGATAATAATCTTTAAAAATATTTATTTTGTTTAAAAAATATTCTATATTCTAAAACCTTGTTGAATTAAATTAGAGTTGTAGCCTACTAGGGCTACTCCTCCTAGGCCATCCAAAGTTCATCCAAAGTTCATTTTCTGTGCAATGTTGTTTTCGTCAACGATGACGATAACGAAATGATTTCGTTGACGCACCTTTTTTTTATGACGATAACGCGACGATGACTAGCTAAAAATGGCTCTAAGGTGACTAAAACATGACGAGACGTTTTCGAGTTTTCGTTGACGAGACGAGACGGAACGAAAATGATTATAAGTCTGACGTTCACAATGCATGTCATTTCTGCCTAATTTGCGTGAAATCTGTCTGTTTTGAGCTAAAAAAAAAAAAAGTATCAGCAATGCTGCAGCTTCCTATCCTTGTTTTGGGTACGCCCACCACCCGGCTGCCTATGCCGCGCACCAGATTCCACACAACAACAACACACCTGCGGCTGCGGCTATAGTCACGAGTCGCCACACATCTTCGATATGAGGCGCCGGACTGGACAAAAGCGAAACGAACTGCGCGAGCGAGCGACAGTGCGCGAGAGAGACCGAAAGTGCGCGTGAGAGACCGAGTGTGTCTGCGCGCGAGAGAGACCGAGTGTACGCGAGAGAGACCGAGTGTGTCCGAGCATTAGTTTAGTGGGCTAATTGGTACAAAGTAATATATAATTATTATATAACTTAGATAGCATAAATGATTATTTAACTAATTATATAATAAAGCCACAATTGCCAAAGTAAGAATGTTTTTATTCCTGGCTTTTTTTTAGTAAAACAGTGATTCCACTGTTACCACTTTATCTGTGTGTAATGTTGTAGTAGCTCAAAGTTTTTTGCTGTTTAAACTGTAAACCATTCCTTTATTACTGTGATTACTGGTGAAAATAGCCAATGTGCTGAAATTTTAGAAGAGCATCAATTCATGGAAAAAATATAACTTGAAATATGGGGATAAAAGGTTTCTGCCCGATGCGACAATGAAGTACAGCTTGGCAGCACTGCATCTCCATCAATGAGAAAGTCTAGTTTATTATGCAAATGTTTTAAGGTTAACTGTTGTTTTATGAATTGCAACACTTGCTACAGTACAACCTGTCAAACCTAAGCCCATTTCCAATACTTTTTAACCTAAATTAATTTGTTAAAGACTACTTTTTTTTTTTTTACAAAAATTGACTAAAACTTGACTAAAACCTTTTTGCGTTTTCGTCGACTAAAACTTGACTAAAACTATCAAGTTTATAAGTGACTAAAATGTGACTAAAACTAAAAAGCATTTTCGTCCAAAAGACTAAGACTAAGACTAAAACTAAAAGGGCTGCCAAAAACAACACTGTTTCTGTGTTCATCATTTTTCACGTTTTATTTTTATTTTATTTTATTTATTTTTTACGTTTCTTCTTTCAGATCCATTTGCGATCCATTTCATTCTGAATAAACAAACAAGGCAGTTTACATGATTTGTCCTTGTTGCATTATTCATTATGATAATAATTAATAAATGCACGCACAATATCCGTGAACTTGATAAATGTTGCAGATATGTTTTACTATGCACAAACAAATGCCTTTCAACTTATGTGTGCAAAATTCAGAAGCAGTAAATGAATGTGCAGCAATTTGTACAAATAGAGTGTCTGTATAGGCCTACTATATGTGTTGTAGCCATTAAATAAGCTCATTTAGTTTCATATTTGTAAAAATATTATTGTTATTTTTTTCCATCTATGTTGATTTATGAAAAGTGAACAGCAGCACGAGTAAGATAGGATGTGCAGTATATATCGGGAGACTTGGAGTGGGTTAGACATGATTTTGACTATTTCATTAAGTTTTGTTTTGTAGAAAGCCTTTCTTTAAAGTGAATTTCGTTCTGTATAAATTGTATCTTAATTTTAATACATTTTTCATCAACGAATTGCGTGTATTTAATAAATAAGAAGCAAATATAGCAGACAAAGGCTATAATCAGAGGCGCCGCCGCGGTTACTTGCACTGCATGATAACTTGAGCGGATCTCATCATAAATTAACCGAAACTAAGTGTATGCCTCAAAGAGAATATTAAGAAATATATCTAAAGAACGCTTGAAATGTCTTTAAACGAAACAATTCAAAACGAAAAGAAATAGGCAACACTCTGATGTAATCCATGCATTTCTCCATATATGCGCATTCACTACGGAAATGGCGATCGTCAACTTCATCTTTGCTTCATCTCAACTTCCCTGGCGCCACCCCTGGGTTTAAATTGGGCTCGGGCTCATAACATACAGTTAATGTGTCGGGCCGGGCCGACAAAGTCAATTCGCCTCATTCGGGCTTCGCGTCTACCGCGCCGCGCGACACGCATCGCGCCGCAGGACCTCTAGACGCGCGTAAACGCGTCTTTACATTGACTTAACATTGAAATCACTCACGCCAGACACTCAAGAGTGAGTGAGTAATCAAAAAACCTTTGCTTAGCCTCAGTTGAGTAAAACACCGTATGTGCAAGTTCAGCACTAACTCTGCTTGTCATCATAGAAACAGATAATCAGATTGTGATGTTTATTCCCGCTTCAGTAATATGCTGCATATGCAGCGTAAAAAAAGACCTGCAACCGTCTCGCAAGTGTTGATAGGCTATTACTCGTGAGGTGTAACCAATCATATAGCGCCGTGGGCGGGACATTGAGCAAGTCTGCAGAGTGGTGGTTACAGAGAGGCT
Organism: Leuciscus leuciscus; assembly: GCF_965113295.1. Taxonomy (NCBI): domain Eukaryota; kingdom Metazoa; phylum Chordata; class Actinopteri; order Cypriniformes; family Leuciscidae; genus Leuciscus; species Leuciscus leuciscus. The sequence continues at coordinate 17,679,343 of NC_138746.1, read as the reverse complement.
GCGGAGCCAGTCAAAGTAGCGCATTTTAAAATAAAAAGGATTTTAATCAAACCACGGATCCGTGATAAGTTTTGTGATCCGCCTCGCCACTAGTGTAGTAGCACTGATCACTTTGAGGGGGGGATAAATTTATCCCCACCGGGGATAAAAATAATTAAGCAGAGGCAGGGATACATTGACCAGAAAGGGGGAAATCCCACGCATCCCCCCCGGCAAATCGCACCCTGTATATATATATATATATATCCACCATCACTCACACAAAAACAGGATGTGCACATTATATATATATATATAGGTCTATCCACTTTAATCTTTGTTCAATAAATCTGCGGTTTCTCCGTAGCACTTCAAAAGAGTCAGCCGCGCTCGCGATAGTAAATTTGTGAAAATTTGTGCACATGCACGAACGCCCTCTAGTCACAAATTTACTACGTCACCAGTTTCATCCTTTAGAGCTCTAAAATGATTTATTCTTCTTCAGGAGCCAACAGGAATGTGGAATACTTAGGGGAGGATGTATGCGTTTAACTCAGAGGACAAGTAAATATCAAGTTTAGAATATTAGTTACTCCATTGATTGCGTTAGTTATGTGATACATTTGTCTTCCTGGTGGAAGGTTTACTGATCAGATCAGAATCAGATTAAGTCTTAGACACATGTCGACTCAGCGGAATACGGGCTTGTGTCTATCCTCGGATAACAATGCATCTGACAACAGTACATTACAGTAAACTAGACATACATTTTCTTGTGCAACAACAAGATATAATTTACTGACGTCATCAACTAGGGCTATTTACATTTTGGATCCGAAATGCATTTACTGCATCCATGCATTCAAGACTTGGTCCTTATGTGAGTTTGAGTGATGGGAAGTTGTTTTGGAGTGATACGTCAAAGGTCTCGCCTGTCCTCCAGGAATGCATCCAGATACAGCACCAAACGAGGAGGTAATTGATCTGCTGAGGAATTCTGCTTGCAAATAGTGTAAATGCATCTGATGTTCCTTGAATGAGAAAACTTATTTGTCCTACTCTATCAACACTGTCTTTGTCAGCTTATTCTGATATTTTAGAGAATGTATCAATGTAAAAAGACAGTATATGGGAACCTTAGGTAATGGGGTTTAAATCTTTTTAGATGCCACAGACATTTAGCATGTAAGAGACCCCCCATCCTTAAATTTAAAAGGGATTTAGAGCCTAGTTTCTTGAACATAGACCTAATTATACAGTAAAGAAATTATATATTTAAAATATTATCTGAAAAATATGACGTTTCTGTTAAGTTACCTTATTATAGTATTGTACTGTTAGATTATTAATTCACATATATTTATTTACTTATTTTATTACATATTTTATTTATTTTATGTGAATCAAAGTTGTATTCATTTATTTTAATCTTATTTTTAATTTATTTTTAATTTTTTACACTGTTTATCTCTAAACTTTTCCAGAGACCCCTTAGCACTCCTCTGCGGTCCTCTGGGGGTCCCCAGACCCTATTTTGAAAACCCCTACCCCTGTCTTGGCACCGTTTTTAAAAAGGGCAGTTAATTTTCTTTCTTTCACAAGGGCAGAACTTACACAACCTATTAGTTCCTGTTGGAACTCTAACAACTGTCACTGGTTGCTCAAATAACCACAACATAAGGGAAAGATTCGTCATGTGAAACATATATTGAAGTTCCGTTTTCTTGACTAATTGTCGATTCACGGTGCTTAGAAGATTGACATATTAGATATTCAGTGGTGAGTGAATTGTGGATTTCTTCTCTGCTTATATTATAAAATGAATGTTCTTTCTTTACCTAGAAATCCAATCCAATTAAGATTGGGACATCTTAGATAAGATGTATATTTGTGGAATTGCTTGGGTTCACCTGCTCTGGACAATCCCGGGATTTACCGTTTATTTTTGACTCTCTGTCCTGGTCTAAAATAGAGCCAACTGGATTAAGTTTGTTGTGAAAAGTCACTCATACTCCTAAACCCAAGCCAGAGATTGTAAAAGCAAGGCTAGAAGTTATCTTGGTGACCCGCTCTGATTTATATTTGTACAGTCGGTGTTATTTTTAGTTTCAGAAAACAGGTGATGGGCGTGTACAGTGTGCAAGAAACTGGATTTACAAGCTGGGTGTCAAGAGTTTTGCTGTGAGTGAGGTCTTTAAGCACCGTGCATGTGGAGTTGATTATCCTTCAAACCCCTGCATGAAGTCATAGGAGCGACTGTCCAGTCAATTTTCACTGATTAAAGGAATAAGTGAGCGGTCAGACCATGGGAGTTGCAAACTCGAGAGACTATCGACCAACGATAACAGTTGTGCTCAAAAGTAAGTAGCTTACAGCACACAATTTATCTGTTTGTAAGATAAGATGTGATAAGATTGTTTAATGATACTTGGAACTATTTGAACTGTTGAAGGTTGTTGACTTAATGTGTACATTAGCCTACTTGTTGTGTAGTTCAAGACCCTAAATTTAAAGACAATTTTAGCAGGTTTTTTTGGTAATATTATCTTGTTTGAAACTGTAGCTCTGTCACCTGTTACCTGGCCTGAGTCATCCTGCCATTGTTAACGGAAGCCAAATTAAATGAACAATTTAATCTCCTGTATTTAGTAATCGAAAAGGATTTATAAGTCTGCAAGATCCTAGATAGACAGTGTTTAGTTTGCTGACTTAGAGTCAGTCTGATTTGTATGAGTGTGGCACTCCAGCAATACCTTTAATGTTATTAATGTGTTAATACAGTACATATTTTACAGTACATCATGGACTTGTACTGTATAAGCCAAGTTAGCCAACATACATTTTGGTCTTTTTTTATCATAAGAATTCATACTGACTAGGTAAGTTTAGTACTTATGTCTATATGGTTCTAAATGGCAAAAAAACATATATTTATTTTGCCACCCAGTGTTAAAATGAAAATGGTGATTGTTGCAGTGTGTTTGTTTTGTGGCGTTCTAAACTCTCGTCTGGCTAGGAGTGATGCATGATGGGACAGATGCCACTAAGTCCTGTTTTGCATCACCCGATTAAGGCTTTAATCTCAGACACTATAAATAATTTGTTTTCCTCCAGTGTATCCACTGCTTTGACTCGAGAGCAGGTTTTTATCACGTTGTATGAAGATTCAAAGTTTCTTTGGAAATCTTTACTGTGATTCTGTCACATTTTGTTTGTATACAAATAATTAAGCCACTTGTCTGCAATAGCTTTCTTCCTAAAGGGATTTCCCTTTGGCCCACGTGAGCTCATGTTCTTTAGTTGACATCCAGCTGGGCTGGCTTGACTGTTGGGATTTAGGTTGTGTTTTAGATGGAGATTTTTACCGCATTATTACATTTGATCTGTAATAATGGGTTCATAGTTCACTTAAGGGACAAGTAGTTGTTAAACCGGCGTTTATTGTGACAAACAAGAGTCCTGAGCTTAGATAAAATTGAATTATCTTTGCTAGACGTCAAAGAGAAGCTTTGAAATCTGTTTAGCCCCCCTGAATCTCATTTGTGCAAAAGCTGTGATGTTACATGTGTGACATGTATTTGTTGTCCTAGTTCTTTAACCAGAGGTCAGGACCCTTTTTGCGAAACGGGATTTTTACAAATGGCATCCGGATATATCGGACTGACCACTTAATGCATCTTTAAATGATCCGGATATGGCTTAGGTAACATTTCCATCTTTGTGTCTTTTTCTTCTGTAGGACGCAATGAGCCCCTGAAGAAAGACAAGCCCAAGTGGAAAAGTGACTATCCTATGACGGAGGGCCAGCTGCGCAGTAAAAGAGATGAATTTTGGGACACGGCTCCAGCTTTTGACGGCCGTAAAGAGATCTGGGACGCGCTGAAAGCTGCAGCCATAGCGACTGACTGTAACGACCACGAACTAGCGCAGGCTATTGTAGATGGAGCCAGCATCACACTGCCTCATGGTAAACTTTTAAACGGCATTTTTAATTGATATTTTGATTCTATTTTGTATTTTTTTAATTTAGTGCAACTTTTTGTTTACAAAAATATCTCATTATTAGATTTTAAAAAAAGAAATTATTGCTTTTATCCAGGAAAGACACATTAAACTAATCAAATGCATCACACACAACCATTTTCAAAATTGATAATAATCAGAATCAGAATATTAAAATGATTTCTAAATGATCATGTGACACTGAAGACTGCTGAAAATTCATCTTTGCCATCACAGGAATTAATTACATTTTAAAATATATTAAAACGGACAACGTTTATATAAAATTTTAATTTTTCACAATATTACTGTTTTTTGATCTTATAAATAAGATAAGACACTTCAAAAACACTTTCTTGCCCACCCCAAACTTTTAAAAACACTGTTGTGTACATATATCTACACATGCTAAATATACACATGAGCTGAATTATAGCTTTTGATTTGCTCTTTCAGGGTCCCTTATGGAATGCTATGATGAACTGGGCAACCGCTATCAGCTCCCTGCGTACTGCTTGGCTCCTCCAGTCAACCTGGTCTCTGAGTGCAACGATCATAATGTGTCTGAAAACGCTGAGCCACAGGAGAAGAAAGAGAAGGAGTTCCAGCTGAAGGTGCGTCTCTCCACCGGAAAAGATCTTCGCATCAGCGCCACAATGGCCGATTCCATCCGTCAGCTGAAGAAACAGCTTCAAATTCAGGAAGACATTAATACCACCAATCAGCGCTGGTTTTTCTCTGGAAAGCTCCTCACGGATAAAACACGTTTACAGGACACCAAGATCCAGAAGAACTTTGTAATACAGGTCATTGTTAATCAGCCCATTGTTCCCAACTAGAACAGGCTCATAAAACTGTGAAGCAGGACTCAATAAACTCACAGCTTTACGGATGCTTACAGTATTATGTTTCCATTATAGCCCACTGATCAGGTCGGAGTTTCTTTTTCCAAATGTGAAGCACAAACATTTCTTATAGAAACTTTGTAAAATTGCAGCATACGAAAGTGTGTTATACTAAATTACCGTAGATACCTTGCCTTCTTGGTTTTAATATCCATATGTTGTGTGGATATTCATTTCCATATTCTACATGGTATCATTTGCCTTGATCTTTGATACAGTCTGCTGTCTTTTGCTGAGCAGGCATAGACTATTTTCAAGAGGGTGAATTAACAGTGCAAGGATTTTTCAATCTTATTAAGATCTTATATATGTTCAATCTACATGTAAATGGTTATTTCATCATGATGCCATTTTGATTTTGTTCAATCATTGACTGTTCGGAGGCTTATGAATCTTTCTGTTACATCTGTGTTCTCCAAAAAAAAGAGATACTTGGTACTGTGTCTGATTTTGCTTTGCCAGTCATAAAATTTGTGTTTATATTCCGAAGCAATTTGTATACATTTGTTTGTAGCTATGCTTTTATAGAGGTTTGTCATTTATTTTAGCACAGACAGGTTTATTTTATTATTTCTAATGTAAATGAATTTTTAATTAATAAAAATTATATGTTTTGTTTATTGTTGCTGAAACAAAGCAGACTTTAAAAACTCTAAATTGTACAATTATTTCATAATGTAATATTATATTGTTTCATTAAGAAGCAGATTTGTAGCTACTTGTTTATCTGGAGAAAAAACAATCTCACTATATTTTACAAGTTTTTACTAAATTAGATTTTTATACTGTGGCAAAACTGTAATTTTTGAGTTTTCTATTGAATTTTCTATTGAAAAAAGTTGACTGGCTTCATTTACAAATTGGATTTTGTGGCAAGATGTCAATCACCACTGAGGATTTATTGTTTCATTTTTTCTCGAATATGAGTGGAAATAAATAGCAATTTCAAAACACGTCAGTCTGTGTGTATCAGTGCATGGTTTATTTTTAAGTTAACACCATGTATGGATAAACAAGAATTCCTTTTTCCTTTCCTTTAAAGGAATAGTTCACTTAAAAATGAAAATTCTGCCATCATTTACTCACCCCCAAGTTGTTTCAACCCTGTATGAATTTCTTTCTTCTGCTGAACACAAAGGAAGATATTCTGAAGAATGTTAAGAACCAGACAGTCGATGTACCCCACTGACTTCCATAGTAGGAAAAAATGTATACTATGGAAGTCAATGGGGTACATCAACTGTTTGGTGAAAAGAGTAAAGAGATTGTAAAAATTGGACATTTCAGGCTGTCATGAATTTAATATACAGTTCATCTTAAATAGTGGTCCACGAGCAGGAATGATAATTTAAAAAAAGTCATGAAATTCAATAGGAACAGTGGTCTTAAAGGATTTAGAGATATACAATAAACTTAAAAAAAGAGCCGGAGAGAAGAAGTGATGACGAGGTTAAGGTTGGGACATTGTACTCTAAATAAAACACTTAAGATGATTGGAAAACACCAGACAGGATTGTGTATAGACAGAGCATATAATCTTGAACTGTAGATATGAAGCAGAGAGAGATGATGAGGAATAAGCAGTGAGTGGGGTGCAGGAGTTCAAGGGTTACTGAGAGTGCACGGTACTGTGTGTGTATGTGTGTTTGTGTCCTGGTAAACCCTACATTATTATGGGGACAAAATGTCCCCACAAAGATGGCAATATCCGAAATCCTTGTCCAGCTTATAAATCATAGTCTACAAAGGGATGTTTTCTGAAAATGTGAAAATGCAGAAAGTTTTCTTTGATGGGTAGGGTTAGTGTAAAGGGAAAGAATATTTATAGTATAGTTTGTGCAGTATAAAAATAATTATGTCTATGGAAAGTCCCCATAAAACATGAAAACAACATTTATGTATGTGTGTTTGTGTTTAGTTGGTAAAGAGAGGTACACTCCGGAGCAGAAGGAAGCGGTAATCCACCAATAAATTGAATGTCATCCGCAGTAAAACAAGAAAGAAGAAGAAGAAAACGCATGATGATGACGCGTGTCAAGCGCGACACGCAGACTGGAGAGACAAACGTGCTTGTAGCACTGTAAGGATTTCCACCTGCAAAAATGGTGAAGTCTGGAAAACTTAGATCAGGAGCAGCCCAGAAAGTAAGGCGGTGGAAGAAAGGTCACAGTAGTGATAGCAATCCGGTGTCATGTCGCTATCGAGAAGCCGCGAAGAGCCGATATTTTAGCCGTCCCTCAGGTGAGACTCTGGCCTGCGTGACAACACGTGGGTAGCTGATCGAACTTTGTAAACAAGTTAAAAATCATGCCTGTCTACTTTTAGAGAGAGACGACTAATTTATTTTCGCGTTTATTTTAAGTCACTTTAAAGCATAAGATATTTTACAATTTGTGACAGTTATTAGGACTGCACATTATTTTTTATTGTATTAATGGCTAGGGTATCATATTGTTTAGATTGTATGATTGATGTAAATGTGAGATTCATCGAACCTCTTTCTGTTTAAACAGATAAAAGTGATCTGACAGTAGATGCTTTGAAACTCCACAATGAGCTTCAGGCAGGATCATTGCAGAGAACTGGTGATGTGGCAGAAGATGCCATGGAAGATCAAGCTCTCACAGAGAAGACCTCTGGGACTTTTCTTAGTGGACTGTCCGACTGCTCCAACATCACTTTTAGAGTTGTACAGCGCTACTGGGAGTCGAGCTCTGCAGCACACAAAGAGGTTTGTTGTCAGTTTATGGTCAGAGAGCTGTATTTGTTGTCATAATTGCTAGATTATCGTTATATGTGTTTAATTCACATTTTATTCTTCAGATCTGTGCTGTATTGGCGGCCGTAACTGAAGTGATTCGCTCTCAAGGAGGAAAGGAGACAGAGACGGAGTACTTTGCAGCCTTGGTAAATTAAAGTCACCATTAAATCAATTAGTTTCATGATGACACATTTTGCTGTCAAAATGCTCAAAAGTGTGTATGCTTTCTGTGGATCAACCTATGAATGTCTTTCCATTTTCAATCGGCAGATGACAACATTCGAGGCTGTAGATAGCAATGAAGCACGGGCAGCTGTTGCCTACCTCCTTAACCTAGTCATGAAAAGGTGATCGGCGTGGATTTATACTGTAGTAGTGATTTAAATTGCCTTGGCCTGTTGATCTTGATAAGTTTATGTTCTGCTTATCTTCTCAAGGATGCCAGTTGCAGTGCTTAAGAAAAAGTTCTCGGACACAGCCAAAGCCTTCATGCATGTGATGTCAAACCAAGCCGATTCCGACTCTTTGTCCTGCCTGCGATGGGTTTGTACACCACCTTTTTTTTTTCATAAATGTAACCCTATGGCATTCTTTAACATCACACTTGTGATCCTCAGCAGTCTAAACAGACCCTACACAATGAGTGTTTTTTTTAATTTTTATTAAAAGAAAGGGACTAAATTTTGTTTCAATAATATTTATTATATTTAAGGAGTTTCATGGTATTAGCCAATATTCAACTCTAAATTATGCACCGTTTCTATATAAAATAATACAAACATTTTAAATGAATACAATGTTTAAGTTAAAAACAGAGCAAAGGATTTTAAAATCCAATGGAAGTCAGACTAGACATTGTCAAAGACTACTAAATCGTGGCTGATTTGTTGTTTGTACCCCCACAAATTACTCTGTTTTTCATATTTCCCATTTAATTTCTTGTGATCTTTGCGGTCATTTGACGGCCACAAGTGTGACTTTAAGACCATTTAGCCTTTTGTAATCAAGTCCACGATATTTTTGTGTTCATGTAGCAAGTGCCGTTAAAGTCGGCAAGTTTCTTACCATTCCAATGAAGTAAAAATTTTTAAAATCTAAATGTAATATTTTGATCTAAAATGACCAAAGACCACCAGAGGTGTAACCAATGTAATGACATTGTGATGAGAGGAAGAAATCTGCTTTGTGTATCCCCTATTATTTTACACTAAAGTTGCTTGTTTCTATATTCCTCGCAGATCTTATCCTGTCTGGCGACTTTGCTGCGTAAACAGGATCTGTCAGTGTGGAGTTACCCATCAACTCTACAGGTGTACCACGGCCTGCTGAGCTTCATAGTGCACCCTAAACCAAAGGTCTGTTTGTTTGATTCCCATCCAGTCAGAGCTAGAATGTTACTGTTGTTATAAGATTCCTTTTACGCCATGTAAGATTTTAGTCATACACCGCTAGTTGTTATACACAATAGATACACTGTTTCTGTACTGCCACAGAGTGACAGACTATAACTGTTTGAGGTTTCTGAACAATGATTATGTCCTTGTGATGCAGTTGCGAAAGGCAGCGCAGCAAGGCATTTGCTCCGTCCTTCGCTTCAGCGACTTCATGTTCTCAGAAAATGCCCCGAGCCACCACCCAGCAGCCGTCACCACAGCCAAATTCTGCTGCAAAGAGTTGGAGCAGTCAGGAGGTCAGTTGAACTGAAAACCTACTCAATCAGAGGCTATCACTAAATATTAATAAAAATAAGATATTAATAAAATGAGGAAAATTACAAACAGTGCATTTCTTTGAAAGACCCAAGTACAGTAAACATGGAGTTCCTCTATTTTTTACAATGGCACTCTACTCTAACACCTCACTGCATATGTCCTTTGTTTTTGGGTGAACTAATCTTTTAAGTGTACATTTAATTTCCTATAGTTTTTCAAGGTTGTTAGCAATTCAAAATTTAGAATCAAACTACATAAGGTTAGTGTGTAGGCTCAGAAATAACCTTATAGCACCACCTAGCATCCAACCAGCGAATAACACTGGTAATAACCAGTTTGAACGTGGATACTGTCTTGATGTGAATGATTGTCACCAAGTTTCTTACCATTCCAATGTAGTAAATGTTAAAAGTTCAAAACATCTAAAATGAGCAAAGACCACCAGAGGGGTAACAAATACCAGTATGACTGGTTTAAATGTTGATATGAAAAATTTAAAAATTGTGAATGAAAAGATTGTCCCATAAAAGGGATCTTGCCACAAGTCACCAAGTGTCGTACCATTCCAATGGAGTTTAAAATGTCAATATATAATTTATTTTTATTATAATGATGAATATATTGTCTTTGTATTCGACTCAAGGCAACAAAGAAGACACAACCACTCTCCATGTGCTGGGTCTGCTGAAGGAACTGCTGTCTGCATTCCCCCTGAACTCGGTCAAGTCTTGCTGTGAGACCCTTCTCCGTGTCATGACCCTGAGCCATGTGGTGGGAGAGCAGTTTAACTCATACATTTCTGTCATTTTGATTTGATTTCCATTCTTAACACCGTCCTCTGATTCTTTGAAGCTGGTGACTGCAAATGCAATGCAGGCTTTCCACAGGCTTTTCAGCAGCAAACCCAGTCCTTCCACTATGTCTGCAGAGCTCAATGCCCAGATCATCACAGTGAGTGTCATAATTGATAAACTGTGAACACAAAAGATATTGTGCTGGATTCCATGATCTGATTTTTGCCCTTTAATTTGATCATCTTCAAATGTGTGGATTGACATATCTATCAACACCTTCCTTCCAGGCTTTATATGACTATGTTCCTAGTGAGAATGATCTGCAGCCTTTACTAGCATGGATTGCTGTAATGGAAAAAGCCCATGTTCATCTCTCCAGGTAGGTCTTTTCCAGCACTGAGTGTTTTGTTTGCTAGCTTGGTGAGGAATCTTTCTCATTCCATTATTTTTGGGCTCTAGTTTACAGAGCTCTCTGAGTCTCGGTCATCTTCCTCGCCTCTTCTCGGTCACCATGTCGTGTCTTCTATCCTCGCACACGCAAGTCGTCTCTGCTGCAACACAGACTCTGAAGGTTTGCCACATGTTGTCTATAAGCAGCGTAATCGGTTATTTCTCAGAAGTGAATTTGTCTTAGTGTTTTTCTATTTTTTTTTTCTCCCTCCAGACTCTGATAAATGAGTGTATAGCTGCGCGAATGGAAGAGATTGAACTTGTTCTAAAAAACACATCAACTGGAAATGGAGCTTGCATCCTAAAGATGTTTCAGTGAGCCTACCTGTTACCCCCATCTATCCTAAAGTCATGTCCTTTTCTAGAGCCTGGTCTTTCTAAAAATCTGACCTCTTGTCTTTTTCAGTATTGTGGAGGAAGGGTTGTCCTATCGTTATCATGCCTCTTGGCCGTTTGTGCTGCAGATCCTGGGCTGCTTCTACCGAGCTGCAGGAAAACAGGGTCATCCTTTCATGATAAAGGTATGTTTAAAAAAAATTAAATTATATATATATATATATATATATATATATATATATATATATATATATATATATATATATATATATAATAGTGCTGTCAAAGTTAGCGCGTTAACGCGAAATCATATTAACGGCACAGATTTTTTTAACGCGCGATTATTGCAGCGCGTATTTTCTGTTTGACCCGTGGCCTAACCCCTAGTTGGAGAAATGGAGATACAGTGTTGCCAACTTAGCGACATTGCAGACCCCTTTAGCGAATTTTTTATTAATTTTTTTCTTCAAAAGAGCGCCCAAACCTTATTTAGTTTCTGAGAATCTACCGGTACCGCCGGTACTGCTCTCCCAGCACGCACGCGCGCATCTCTCTCTCTCGCCTCTCTCTCTCTCTCTCTCTCTCTCTCGCTCTCTCTCTCTCTCTCTCTCTCTCTCTCTCTCTCTCTCTCTCTCTCTCTCTCTCTCTCTCTCTCTCTCTCTCTCTCTCTCTCTCTCTCTCTCTCTCTCTCTCTCTCTCTCTCTCTCTCTCTCTCTCTCTCTCTCTCTCTCTCTCTCTCTCTCTCTCTCTGCGTCTCGCGCTGCAGAGAGGAGCAGCGCTTTTTAAACACAGATATTATGTTGCTTCTCTAATTTTACATGCAAGTATAGCCGAAATCACAGCAAAGATATTGTCTTTATCTTATGTGTATTTCAGTTCATCAGACGACGGCTTGATTATCAGGATTTTTGTGCAGATTAACATCTTGGAAGGGAGAGCTGGTTATGTCTTAATGGGTCACGTTTCAGTCACTATTTCATATTCATTACGTTGTTTGACAACAGAAACAGTAAAATATACCAATGAAAACAGTTTTGAGAATTTAGCTTCATCAAAATGGGCACAGAGAGAGACAAACTAATGTAATAATGAATAATAAATGTACATTTAGCATTTTCAGAAGAGCTGCCCTGTCATGCAAAAATCTAAACATGTTTGTGTTAGTAAATTGCTCAGTGCAAAGAAAGAGAAGTAATGGGAACCTGGTATTTCTTTGTTCTTTCTTCATGTGTCTAATAGACATGAACAAGTTCTTTGAAAAACATCTTTGACCTTTGAAACATGTCTCGTATTCATGCTCTATGTTGACTGGTTTCAATAATAAACACACATTTGCATAAAGCATCCATATTTATCCATGCCCATGTTGATTAGAGTATTACAAACTTAAAAAAGTATTAATTTTGAAATAAAAACACACACACACACACACACACACACACACACACACACACACACACACACACACACACACACACACACACACACACACACACACGGAGAGCTCGCCGCTGCTGGGCCATTAACGACAGAGCGAGCCGACACACACACACACACGCGCGCGCGGAGCACAGAGCGCGCCGACCGACCGACACACACACTCTCTCACTCACGCGCGCGTGCGCGCGGAGCACAGAGCGCGACGCACATACCGAGCGGAAAAGACCCGCTCATGAAAGCTGCCCGAGAATGAAACCTGACCGCCGAACATGGAGGGGCGGGACGGCATATTTCGGCCTTTTTAATAGCAGACGCAACAGGAAATCATTAAAACGAGGCAAAAAAAAAAAGTGCTGCGTCAATTGCGTTATTTTTTTTTAACGCGTTAAACATTTCAAATTAATCGCAAAGATTAACGCGTTAATTCCCCCAGCCCTAATATATATATATATATATATACAGTACCAGTCAAAAGATTGGAAACATTACTATTGTTAATGTTTTTGAAAAGTCTCTTATGCTCATCAAGCCTGCAGTTAAAAAAAAATAAAAATAAAAAAAACCCAGTAATATTATGAAATATTATTACAATTTAAAGTAATGGTTCTCTTTTTTAATATACTTTAAAATGTAATTTATTTTTGTGATGCAAAGCTGAATTTTCATCAGCAAGTACTCCAGTATTTGGTGTCTTATGATCCTTCAGAAATCATTCTAATATGATGATTTATGATCAATGTTGGAAACAGGTGTGCTGCTTAATATTTTTTTTATAACCTGAGATACTTTTTTTCAGGATTATTTGATGAATAAAAAGTTAAAAAGAACTGTATTTATTTAGAATAGAAATCTTTTGTAACAATATACACTACCGTTCAAAAGTTTGGGAACAATAACTTAAAAAAAAAAAAGAAATTAGTACTTTAATTCAACAAGGATGCGTTAAATTGATAAAAGGTGATGGTAACGATTTATATTGTTAGAAATGTTTTTATTTTGAATAAATGCTGTTTTTATGAATAAATGCTGTTAACGTTTTACTCATCAATGAATCCTGAAAAAAGTATTCCAAAAAAATATATTAAACAGCACAACTGTTTCCATCATTGATAATAACTGAGTATCAAATCATCATATTAGAATGATTTCTGAAGGATCATAAGACACCAAAGACTGGAGTACTTGCTGATGAAAATTCAGCTTTGCATCACAAAAATAAATTACATTTTAAAATATATTAAAAAAGAGAACCATTATTTTAAATTGTAAGAATATTTCATAATATTACTTTTATTTTATTTATTTTTTTTAACTGCAGGCTTGATGAGCATAAGAGACTTCTTTCAAAAACATTAAAAATAATAATGTTTCCAAACTTTTGACTGGTACTGTATATATATATATATATATATATATATATAATGCACGCACGTGCACACACACACAATTTTATGTAGTTTTCTTCTCCCCCCTGCTGTACCGAACCATATATATATCAAATTTACTTGCATGTAATTACAGCTGTGATTAATTTATATAATTACACTTAATTTTTGACCCTTCAAACCACCAAACCTGTCCCTAACCTTGTCTCTAACCCACCTCAATAGCAGCAAAAGTGTTTTGCAATACAACATAAGTACATTGTACCTTATAATTATTGTGCAATAATTTTTTTTATGCAAGTACATAGTTAAAAACACCTATAATTAAGTGTGATTTTTTTTTTTTTTTTTTCTCTTTAGTTTGTGTGTTTGTTTCCTTGATAGTTTATTATCTGTGTGTGATCTTCAGAGTCTGCAGTCTCTCAGTGACCTGCGGGCCACCCCTCAGTTCCCCTTCTCTGGGGAGCTGGATCTGGCTGTGGGCAGTGCGGTGGAGAGCATGGGTCCAGAGGTGGTCCTGAACGCTGTGCCCCTCCTCATCACTGGAACCGAGTGAGTTACTTTGCTGATGCTTCTCAGTCTAAAAAAAATTCTTCTCAGTGCTTTGAATGAAAAATTAAGTTATTAATGTGATGAAATGTGTTGTATATTTGTTTGTTTACAGTGATGACCTTGAGTTCCCTCGCAGCTGGCTGATCCCGGTCATAAGAGATCACGTGAAGAACACTCAGCTGGCTTACTTCACATCACACTTTTTCCCTCTGGCAACCAAACTCAAACAGACAGGTTTGTAATGGACACATACACACTGTGGTTTACATTGTAATTCAAATGTTGCTTAGTGTCTGTATTAAATGCACATGCTTATCAATTAACATTTATTTTCTCATTCTCTGGTTTATATCAGCTGATGAACTGGAGCAGTCGGGACAGAAACTGATGGCAAAAGTGTATCAGACTTTACAGATGCAGGTATTTTGACAGTTATGGTCAGAGTAATCTGCCATTCACAATGTATATCTGAAAAGGCAGTTAAAGGAGTAGTTGACCCAAACAGATTAGTCATTTTTGGGTTAACTATTAAATTAATAATCTTACTTGTATATCTTAATCAGAATGAAAAGCCCTTATTTAAACAGGTTTTTATATGAAAAAAAATCACATGCGATTCACAAGAGCTGGTGCAGATCTGTTCAATAAAAGAACAACTTCCATGTTGGGCTGGTCCATATAATGATACAAACTTTCACAATAAATTGTGAAAAGAGAACTGATTGACTGCAGACAAGCGACATATACTTTGTGAAGTATAAAATGGTCTAATAAACACTAAAATGTGACCCTGGATCACAAAACCAGTCACAAGTCGCACGGGTATATTTGTGGCAGTAGCCACATTGTATGGATCAAAATTATAGATTTTTCTTTTATGATGCCAACATTACCTTGTTTTCTCCAGCTAATACGTACACAGAAACATTCGGAATGCTGAAAATATGTATATACAAAAAAACTGGATGAATGGTTTTATCTATTTGAATTATTTTTCCAGTTTTATAATTTAAATGTATTTGTGTTTCCAGATTTGGACTATGTTACCTGGATTCTGCACTAAACCCACCGATTTGTTGGCATCATTTAAGGGCATTGCTCGGTCTCTGGGAATGGCCCTCAATGATCGCCCTGACCTCCGCCTGTGCATTTGTCAGGCCTTGCGGACTCTCATCAACAAGAGCTGTGAGAAAGGTCAGCTGATAGTCTCAATAGTCAGCTGTGACTATTAAAATAAGTCTCAAAATCTGAACAGCTCTTTGTTGTTTTCTGTTCATTGCTTTGGTTTCATTTTCACTGATGACTGCTCATTGATATTTATGATTGTGTATTTAAATCTGCAGAGGAAGAGAAGGCTGAATTAATTCGCTTTTCCAAGAACTTCCTTCCCATCCTGTTTAATGTCTATAGTCAGCAGCCTAAACCAGGAGAGATGGCATCTGCTAGGATGGCTGTCCTTGAGACAATCAGAGTTTACCTCAACATCACAGACCAGACGGTAAATTCATCTACCATATTTACAAATAAATGTCATAGGGGTGGGTGATCTGACGATATTTTATCGTGATCAATCTTCAAGACATCCACGAAATACTTTTCAAGCAAATCGTAGAGATCGTGATCTTATATGTCCTCGTAATATTGGGACTTTTATTTTGACGGCTCTGAGAACGACTGCACAGTGGTCACATTCTCCGTCTTCATTAGTTGTGGTCTCTGTTTAACAGTTTTGTCGAAATACATTACTGGATAGAACTGTTAAACAATGTGAACTGTATACAAATAGTATCATAGCGTTTGCTTTTATTATATTAGTAACATAAAGGCAAACACTATTAATACTTTCTCATTTACCTTCAGCATATGCACATTTATATCATTTAAACATATCTTTGAATATCTAATAAAAATGTAATTTCACAAACCTTGCAGGCTTAGATTAATTCAGCTGTCAGATATTCTGAAGTGCGCATTTGTAGCCTGCATGTGTTACTGTGCGTTACTGTCCGATCGACAAACTTTAAACCCTTGATTTGAAACTATGCTGCGCTATATTCAGTTGCCCACTATGTCATATGCACGCTCTATGAAAAATTTGTGTTACCTTGTCTTTTTTTTGAAAAAATATGATTCCCAGTGCGCACAAATTGACCAGATTACTAAGTGCTCGGTTGATTAAATTGTTTACTTCCTTTTTATTCATATTTTTCTCCAAACAATTTCTTTATTTGTTAAAAATACTGTGTAATATGATTACAGAATCAAGAAGTTACAATCTAAAACAAGTCGGTTTAGTTTAAAGATTTATTTAATTTACTTTAATATTATTTTGGCCAGTCTGCTCTTAAGATATCGGCATCGCCCTTCAAAAAACCAATATCGGTCGACCACTAGTTTAATGACTATTTTGATAACTGATTGTTTAATGCAATACTGTGTTTTAAATTGTGCAAATAGATCAGTCCATAGGCTTGTTCCAGTCTGGATATTTTCAATTGTACATCTTAAAATTGGGAAGATCGTGGATCATGATTGTTTGTTTTAAGATCGTGATATAAAATTTTGGGAAGATCGCCCACCCCTAAAACGTCATCATTGCAAGAATGACATTCTGGCCTTCCTGTAGCTTAAACAGTAGAGCATGCCATCAGCAACGCCAATATCATGGGTTCGATTCCCGGGGAAAGCAAGAACTGATAAAATGTGTACCTTGAATGCAATGAATAAGTGTCTGCCAAATGCATAAATGTGAAATTACATCATTGCAAGTTTGCTCTTGTTGTCAGTTGTAAATATTTTTTTCCTTTTGATTTAGATGGCGTGCACATTCCTCCAAAAAGCCTCGGAGAGACTCAACAGTGAGGACAGCTTCACACGGTAATTCGGCTCCACACATTTGCCGTCTTTCTTTGAGACGCATATAAAAAGGCAGAGACCTAGATGGAAACCTGAATAATGCATCATTTGAAACCACATGTTTGAGTATCAGCCTAAAAAGCATGTTGAGTTTCATTGGAATAGGTTTACATTTTGCATTGTAAAATAAGTGGCTCATATTTTGTAGGCTTGCAGTTATCGACCTGATTGTTGCAATGGCTCCATTTGTGGATGAACCATCTATGACCCAGACATTTGAACTGATTAAACCTTTGGTGGAGGTGAGAATCTTCCTATTACCATTTCAAACCATATTTTCACTCTTTGCATTGAGTGTACTTCATGTCTCTGTACATGTGTGTTTATAGAGCAAGGATGCTGGCATCCAGAAAAAAGCCTACAGAGTGCTGGAGGAGATGTGTGGAGGAGAGAAAACATCTAGTAAGGCTTTTGTTCTGGCGAATCTCGAGCAGCTGAAGGCAATGTTGCTGGGCAGCCTGAAGTCTGCGGTCTCATCTGCCAAACGGGTGAGAGCCATGAATAAACACCACTAAGTAATTACATGTACACTGAGAATGTGTAATGGAATAATATGTGGTGTTTCTTTTTTATTAAATTTTTCAGCCTAGACTCAAGTGTCTGATTCACATAGTGAAGCAGATCAATGAAGAGCACCGTGATTTTATTACTGCTCTGCTTCCTGAGGTACGTCTGGCATTGAGCTCAGTCGGTAACACTTTATTTTAGTGTCCTTGTTACATGTGCTTACCATAACTGTAAATTAACCATAATTACATGCATCTAACCCAAAACTAAACCCTATTCCTTAATCCTATAGTAAGTACATGCTGTTAATTCATTTTACTCAGCATTTAAATGCGCATTAACCGCAAAGTCTTAAATCCGAGTGTTATTCTTTATAAAAGCTATGATATTGGGATTTTTGTGTTTTTAGGTAATTCTTTGCACAAAGGAAATGTCTATCGGTGCCCGCAAAAACGCCTACACTCTTCTGGTTGAGATTGGCCATGCATTTTTGCGGTTTTGTGGGGACCCAAAAGGTGAAGATAAAATCGAATATATTTTTATTTTCATTACTGAAATATATCTCGCTAAAAGTAAGAAATTCACTCACACTAGAAATTCCTTTCTATATACTAGTGCTATAGCCTGGAATAATAAACTTTGCTGTATAAAGCAGATACAAGTTAAGTGTTTTTAGAAAGGAAGTAAAAAAATTGCTTTTTTATCTTTAATTTAAAAGTGATGTAGAGTGAGATGCTGAACTTGATGGCGATTTCTCTCCATATATTATCTGTTCTTACATTTTGTAAACATAGAGGACCACACTGGAAATAAGCCTTTGGCTTTTTTGTGTATTTTATCCTCGTCAGTTTTGTTTGAAATGATGTATGATCCCTCTTTGTACAAATTTTCTGTTTCAATATTGTCTAAAGAAAAAAGAGCTGAAATAATTATCTATCATAATGTGTTGTCAGATGCCATAAAGGAGTATTTAGACCATGTGTACATTGGACTTACTGGCTCTGTAACGATGATCACCTGCACAGTTCTTGCCTTAACCAGGCTGGTGTTCCATTACAAAGGTGAGAGTGACCACTACTTAATCTCATTCTGTTGTTTTGTTGGGAATCACTACTCACATTTTCTGCAGAAAAAGTGAAACTGTAGTGATATTAATGATTGTAAAGAATCATTAAATGTTTTTAATCGTTGTTTGACTGTAAAGCAAAAATAAATGTGGAAATATTGTCTGGTCTTTATCTGCAGATTCCATAGACGTGCCCTCATTGGAGCTGCTGCTACAAAATGTCTGTCTTCTGCTTGCCAGCAGGACACGAGACATTGTCAAGGCCTTGCTTGGCTTCCTAAAAGTTCTCCTGTTTTCTCTAGATGTCAAGATTTTAGCCAGCCATGTTAATGTTATTGTAAGTGAGGAAGAGAGAGTGTGTTCAAGTTCATATTTGAAAGTGTCTAATAAATTGACCATGTTATTGATTCTTTTCCCTTTTGTCTCTATCATTTTGCAGATGGAAGGCATCAACAATATGAATGATATGCGAAGACACTTTAGGGGGAAACTTAAGAGCATTTACACCAGACTGATTAGGAAATTTGGGTAAGCTTTGCGGCTAACCACCAAGCATAACCACTCAGTCCTTTCTTTCTTTATATGCTTTTTCTTTTATTCTATAAACTTTGTATGATTGTAATGTAATATGTGTTCAGATTTGAGCTGGTCAAGAGCATGTTGCCGGCCGAGCAACACAAGGTCCTAGTGAATATCCGTAAAACGGAGGCCAGAAATAAGAGACGCAAACTCGTGATCAAGACGGAAGGGGACGGCTCAGACACTGAGGACGAATCACCTAAAGTGAAAGGAGAGAGGTACGGATACAACTGAAATGATTTTGAGTAATGTGGCTGTTTTATGTGGTGTCCATCCGGAAATATTTTAGGGCTTAGCTGACAGGATGTTCTTGATAGTGTTTATTTATTTATTATTATTTGGCCTTGTCCACACGAATACGTTTTCATTTAAAAACGCATCTTTTTCTCTCCATTTTGACCTTCTTTTCTACACTGTTGTAGTGTGGACCGTGAAAACAGGTTTTCAAAAACAATGATGCATGTTGAGTCATGTGATGCATTTTGTACCCATGATATCTATGGTTATACCGGCATTGTTGTGCCTGCTGTTTACTTTCAGTGTTGCTAAAGATGAATGTTCTTTTGTAGAATCTTCATATTGCATTCTTGCAAAGATGACACAAAATGTACTCTCAATTGCTGTCCTGTGGCAAAACATAAGATTTTGAGTGCGACCTGTGCTCAACAGTGATTGGTGGAATATTTTACTGATATAGTGATTGTGCCAGAAAATTAGTGTGAGAACTTTGACTGCTCGCTCTGTGTCATCTCATGAGCTTTTAAGTTTTCATATGTGCAAATAAGGTGATTTAAGTGTGTTTACGATTCAGTGTGGATGAGCAACTTTTGGAAAACGCTAGTGTGGACGCGGTGCGTTTTGAAACTAAAACGCCTTTTTCACATGTTTCCGGATTAATGTCCGTTGTCTCCTTGCAGTATTGAGGACATTCTGGCTGAGACTGATTCTGCTGACTCGGATGAAGACGAGAAGCCCAAGAAGGGGCTGAAGAAGCCAATGAAAAAGAAGGGCCAGGCCTGGTTAAAGGAAGGTGTGTCCGACGAACCACTCAACTTCCTCGATCCAAAAGCAGCGCAGAGAGTTCTGGGTAAGAGATCTTTCCAAATGTTCAGTTAGATTCAGTCATGATCAAATTAAATTCATCATGTACATTAATATATCTTGTGTATATCGCTCATTTTTATTGATTTAGCCACCAACCCTAACCGAAAGAAGGCTAACAGAGCTGAGCATGGATTCAAGATGACATCCGATGGTCGATTGATCATCAAAGAAGAGAAGGATGATGATTATGATGATAACAAAGCTAAAGGTGGGACATGATCATTTTTTCTGAAGTTTATTGACTCACCTTTATTATTGCAATAAACCACTCTATGTTAATATGCATATATCCCTCCAGACGCTGAAATGGATGATGTCCTGGAAGAGGCGGGAATCAAAACTGTGAGTGTTTTATGCTTTTGAGAAATGTACAAAAAAGTTTTGTAGTGTGTGTGATGTTCATTTTTCTTTGTTGAACAGAGGAAGAATCCAAAGAGGCAAATGCATGACGATCTAGATGAGGACATGGATGTTAAACCTGCGATGAAATATTTAGGTAGGACAACATAATTCATAATCATTTTCTCATTTTTAAAAAAAGGACTGTGCTATAGTGTAAAAGTTCTTTCACACAAAGAACGATAACTATATATTAGTGTCCACTCTAATGTATGATAACTAGGGCTGTCATGATTCTTCGATTAAATTGGAGTACTTGATTTAAAAAAAAAAAAATCCTTGGATGCAATTTACCCGTGAACGAGTAACCGGCAAAATACCGGAAGTGGCGCATTCCACGTATAAGAATCCATGAACCGCATTATTCGACTTTTTTTTTAAGGCTGCACAATATATTAAAACCATATAAAATCATAACTTAGCATAGTGCTATTGTGAATTTATAATAAGCAGTGCTGTAGTTTTGTTGTCTGCCACTTTAAATGCTCTAGCTTTTTAAATCAGGATGGATTCTGTTTGGCTGTCAATGTTCAGCTGGAAAAAAATTTGTGTGAAAGTGATTCCAATGATATCGTTTCTGCGTCGTTACTGTGTGTGTGTGAACTGCTATTCTTTTTAGAACGATTATCTTTATCATTATTATAATACTTTTCCTTGGTGTGAACAGGCCTTAGAGGATGTGCAAAATTACATACACTGACATGTTTCAGATTTACCGAACCCCTGATTATACATATTTTTGGGACTTTTAAATTTGTTACTTATGTCATTCAACTGAATATTTACTGTATTCATACTATTGCAATCCAAGGTACTTCAAAGAATATAGTGGAATTACCATGGTACTTGTTAAATAAACAAGTAAATAAATTACTGTGGTACCATGTCTAAGAAATCATAATACCATGGTACATTGATTATTTTGCGTTAATTACTGCCAAAACACAAGTAAACCGTAAAATTATATTATAATGTAATGATAAATATTGTTACAACAAATTAATTATATAATGTTTCTGAACATGTTAACATTTCTATGTATTGTTGAACTTCTCAGCTGGTGGCAGTGGAATCCACAGGCCTCTGGGTGCAAGACCAGAGTTTGGGACTGAGTATAAATCTAAGGTGAGAAGCCTTAGATATATAATAGAAAACATATAAAATGAACATCTGAAGGATCTCTGCTTAACCTCTCTGTTCATTGCAGAAGGGAAAGGGGGATATTAAGAAGGAAGGCAAGTGTGACCCGTATGCCTACGTTCCTCTGAAGAAGTCCCAGCTCAATCGCAGGTAAGGGGCTGATTCTGTCCTTGCACGCTTTCTCTTTAAATATACCAGTGATGCAGCTGATCAAACCTGACTGAACTTTAAACAGGAAAAAGGCCAAACTCCAAGGCCAGTTCAAAGGCATGGTCAGAGGGGCCAAGAAAGGAGCACTCTCTGGAACAAAAAACCTGAAGAAGAGGAAAGCCTAAAATGTGTTCCTGTTGTGGTCTTCCTAGATCTGGCCTCATTTTAAATGGCATGATCAAATTAAAAGCTAGAGACGTGGGCAAATGCTTTGTGAACTTCCTGTGGAAGTCTCTTAATGATGATTTCAAGAGGTCCTAGTTGATGTTTGCTGTAGTTGGAATATGAGAAAATAGCAGTGTGATAATAGCGTTTGCCTTATGTATTTATGTACTTGCTATGATGGACAGAAAATAAAATGTTCAGAAAATAGTATGGAGTAAATCTTTTTCTTTACAAATGGTGTTTTTTCTGCTTTTCCATTAATTTTCTGCTTTGTACTTTTTTACATTTGAGATGTTCTAATCAATACACATCATGAGATCATGCAGTTTTTTTAAAACAATCCCATACTGCCTTATGCTTTCTGCCTTTACATTATTAATATCATGTTTCCATTGTAAAACAATGGTGTTTTCTTAAATTTATAAATCATTCAAGATGCGCTTTAATAAAGTAATTCCCACGTGCCCTTCAAAGTCTTAAATCTCACAAATGTTACAGTGATGGATATTGTGTACCACAGTTTTTCTGCAGAGGATATTGGTGGTGTTAACGTTGATCCCAGCTGTGAGAGAGAGTGAAAGAGGGCTGCTGGAGGTCAGACGTGTCCTCTTACTCCAATAAGCTCGACTGGATTTTCCCTTATGGTCCCAGTGAGAGTAGAGTGATACAGGCTCATGTTTATGGTGGCGTCTGCTGGCTTTAGCCACTACAGCTGGTTTTGAGAGCCATCTTTCATTGACAATGCATGACAAAAGCCTATTAAGGTTTTTTTTTAATGCATTGTGAATGTACACCAACATAGACCATAACTATGGAAGCCCATTCTGCAACATACAAAAACCCAACAACATTGATGATATGACATAAAAAGAGGACATTGACAAATGTAATCATAATTATGGCAAAAAGTAAAAATTTGACATACTGAGTTACAATTATGACAGTCAAAATAAAAATTTTGACCTGGTATCTCATAATTTTGACTTGATAAAATGATAATCATAAAGCTGACATTAACAAATTATAATTTACCAAATAATTATTTTTATTATTATTTGTATTTATTTACTTTTTGACAGAAATGGGCTTTCATAGTTTTGCTTCTATATTGACATTCACAATGCATGGCATATAGATGCCTATCTCTTACGATTTAGTCAATCATTTTGACTTTGTTTTAGTTCACAGGCTAATTAACCGTAATGACTTTTTATCTCAAAATGATGGGTCTAATTATGACAGTATATCAATTTGGACCTTTTCCCTCATTATTATGACATAGTATGTCAACTTCGACTTTTGAATCTAAATAATTGTATTAAAATTATGATATTGGTCATTTTGACTTTCATGACTTTTTATCTCAATAATTATAACTTTTTTTATCTCATAATTATGATTCACTATGATTCATTGGCTGAAATCTGCTTCTGTGTTCTGTAAAACATGTATAGCCACCTTAGTTCAGACTCCATAAGACATTCTAAACCAGTTAAGTGCAGTTCATTAAAGGAATAGTTCACTTTTAAAATGAAAATTCTGTCATCATATACTCACCCTCATGTTGTTTCAAACCTGTATGAATTTCTTTCTTCTGCTGAACAGAAAGGAAGATATTTAGAAAAATGTCAGTAACCAGGCAGTTTCTGGGTCCAATTGACTTCCATAGTAGGAAAAAAATATACTATGGAAGTCAATGGTTACTGACATTCTTCTAAATATCTTCCTTTCTGTTCAGCAGAAGAAAGAAATTAATACAGGTTTGAAACAACATGAGGGTGAGTATATGATGACAGAATTTTCTTTTTAAAGTTAACACTGGCGTTTTGCATGTAGGCTAGCTTTATCTGAATCAGTTTAGCAGTTATTCTGTGTCTTAAGGTAGAAACACCAACATTTAGCATTTTAATGCAAATCGTTATTTAGAGAGGCTTTTACGAAAGGTTTGACGTGACAAGACAAGTTTTCTTTTCAATAACGAACTGATAGTGAGTGGGGTGACTTCTTTTCACTAACTTTTAGTCATAAAATTACCATGTTAGGGGATTTTTTTCACTTTCAGTCAAATATAATATGTACAATGAAACTTTGACGTCTCATTGAAGATAGTTATGGTCTTCGTATTATCATCACGACGAATTAATGCCAGGTTGTAATAATATTAAAATGTAGAATCCTGATGTACTGCAGTGATTTTGGCCAAGAGAGGGCACTGTTTCACTTAACAAGAAGGTGAGACGTCAAGGACGTGAAATGCATTCTTGGAGCTAAAGGAGTACGTTTGTGTAAATGCATTGATTCAGATGCATACTAAAATAATTTCCATTCATACTTTTTAAGATTGAATCTGATATGGGGAATAAAGACTGTATTTTACAGGTGCAGGTTTAAGTGTGGTCACTGAATGAGTCTCCTTTGGTACAAAACGCTGTCACAGCACAGCACAGCACAGCAGGCAGAGGGATATTAGTCACAATGTGTGGCTGTCAGTGCCTGTAATGGGAACATCCTCAGTGCTGCCACAGGGCTCCACGTTTTGTGGCCACTGTCAACACATTGATGTTTCTCATGAGTGTTCGGTGCACCCAGCCAAAGGAGCTGCAGTCATCAGACCATATGAATCATGTCATGTTACATGATGTGAATCAAGCTCCCGCTGAGTATTAATTCCTTACAGAGCGGAATGAGGTGAACTGTAAGTTATGTGTGGAAATAAAGGGAGTCAGAAAAATAAAGCTAAACCATGCAGTTCCTAGTTTCTCATTCTAACTCATTATCTATAGAATCTGGCTAAGCATTAGTATGGATATTCACATCATACAAGGATTTTTGTTACTTTTATACTCCCACATTTATCTGATTGAAAAAATGATACACAACAAAGACGGTATGCTGACCAATCCTTCATGCAAAATGTTTAAAGATGAAGAAATCTTGGAAATTGACCAATCTTTGAGGATGACTTCACTAAAATTTTTTATAATAATCATGTTTTGGTTTACGCATATGCTGGCTGTGTTGCTTGCTCGGCTGTATTTGTAAGATTTGCACAAATTTTAATAATCTGTAGAATTAAAGGTGTTCAAAGAAGAGCAAACAGGCTTGAATAAACAATAAACCTTAGGCTTTTGCACATTTCACTGCCAGTGAACAACTGTGATTGACTATAAAGCTTGTTCAACACAAGTTCAAACAATTTTAGAACCGAATATTTATTCCTATTTTTTTTAAAATAAATTTACATAAAATGGGGATAATATTGTTCTTATTCTCATATCATAGGAGAAAAACAAATTTATATAAAAAAATGAATAATGGGAACAGAAAAAAAAGAAAAAAAATCCAACCCATGTCCATATTATTTATAACATTAACATTTTCTTGCTGTATAGGACTACTATTAATGACCATGATCCACAAAGCAAAACACAAAATATATTATATGAAATATCATGCTAAGTGTCCAGTACCAGTGGTGGACACCCTGTCATTTTATATTCAAGTGCCTACCAGGAACTCAAGGCTAAATAAATTAGAGGTTTGTACTGCCCCGCAGTCACAGCAAGTCAATTTTTCTTTTTAAAGATGTGACCAGTTAATATTATACAAATTAAAACAGGGCATAATGTATACCATATTGTATACCATCACTCCACTATCCTTAAACATGTATTCATGCTGACACACTAACGTCATGCAAAATCTGAAATACAAATACCCCAAGTCAACATTCTTAAGTGCATTAATTTTGCATGTGTAATAATCTCATGCATTGATGCAGTCCCTCTTTCAGTGCCTCTGTTTATAGTAAGAACACACACTCTTAAAAGTAAAGGTTCCAAAAAAGGGTTTTCGCAGTGATGCTAGAAAATAAAAATTTTGGGTTCCCCCGAGAACCTTTCAGTGAACAGTTCTTAATTTTTTTAGTTTTTTCTAAATGTGAAGAACATTTAAAAATATATATCTAAAGAACCTTTTTAAATTATAAAGGCCCTAGAATGGAAAGGTTGTGGATGATAAAGGTTCTTCATGGAACTAATATATCCCAATAAAGCACCTTTATTTTAAGAGTGTTCCACAGACACATACTCCACATTTCATTCACTCCAAATCAACATCAAACTCATGTATCTGAAACTGTGGCAAACCAGTGGCTTTAGTAAATATCACAAATTTGAATGAGAGATTTTAGGGTAGCTGTGAAGGCCCTCCATTGTTCTCAATGCCTGTTCCCAGGGCAGGGTGGAGGTCGTGAAGGAGGGGGTCCGTGGGGGCCTGGGGGGGCCTGGGCTGGTGGAGGTCTTGGGGGTGAGCGGTTGATGGAGGGTCCCCGGGATGGTGGTCTTTTGGGCGGGGGCTGCATAAGTGGCTGATGGTCTGAAGGGGGCGGCGGAGGTGGAAGGTGGCTGCGTGGCGGTGACCTTGGCTCCTCTGCTTTCACCCGGGTAAAGTTGATGCATCGCCCCTATGGACACAAGACAGATGGTGGGATCACTGTCAGTTCAAAGCTGAAATTTCATTGCTATCAGAAGCTATAACTTCTGGGGATAAAACGAAACCCAAACTCTTTACATATTTTGTATGGATACATTGTATTTTTAACCCCTGAGGTGACAAGTTCAACGCGAAACGCGTGGGATTCAAAAACAAAAGCTCAAGCGCTGGTGCAGCTGATCCTAAGCTGAGTTCTCTTGCTTGCTTTCGCTCAAAAATGCCCAGGAGATGAACCTACAGCACTTCAGACATTCAGAAACTCAGCTGTCAACTGCAATTCTGTCCCTAAAATCATGGGGGTGGGGTTGAAGAGTTGCAGCGCTGCGCTTAAGGAATAATAGCTATTTGTGAAAACGATGTTGGAACAAGACACTGGTCTCTGAGAAAACTTACATTCTTAAAGATGAAGTGATTCATTGTTGTGGAATTCACAACATTCAGAGAGGGTTCAAACTTTGGGACTGACTGACCAAAGCCATTCAAAACCCACTTTACGCTTCATTAAGTGCATAAAATGAAACTCTGGATGACTCAGGATTCACTACAACACCCACTTTTGTCGGGCCTAAATAAAAGTGACGTATTCATATGCAAGTGCATGAATGGAGGCAAAGCTTTAAATCTCTTTCCTCTCAAACACAGTATACGTGGCTACACGTAATAAAACATTTTGAAATCGAAGCGATAAATAAACACAATTGCTTGAACTTTTAAAAGGTATATTTCTGAAAGAAGTATCTTATGCTCACCATGGATGCATTTATTTGATCAAAAATAGGCCTACTGTCAAAACAGCAATATTGAGAAATATTACTATTTAAACTATTTTCTATTTAATATATTTTAAAATGTAATTTATTCCTGTGATGAATTTTCATCATCATTACTCCAGTCTTCGGTGTCACATGATCCTTCAGAAATCATTCTAATGTGGTGGTTTGGTGCTCAAGAAACATTTATTATTATTATCAATGCTGAAAACAGCTACTTAATATTTTTGAGGAAACCATGATGTATTTTTTTCAGGATTGTTTAATGAATAGAATGTTCAAAAGAACAGCATTCACCTGAAACAAGAACATCTTTTGTAACATTATAAATGTCATTACTGTCATCAATTTAATGCTTACTTGCTGAAAAGGAACTTGTGAATGGTTGTATATTGTAGATAGTATTAATACTGAGTATGATAATAATATACTTTAAGAAATAAATCACAATATTCAATATGCTTATTAAAAGAATGAATGGTAAACAATCAAATATTAGCTAGAAAGGCATGCCAGCCATGGCTAATCAATCACAAACACCACAGCAATTGATACTATCACCTTCAATAAAAAAAAGCACAGTGTGAACTAATATGTGTCCTACTCTGATCTTGCTGAACTCGAATTACTTTCACTCGAGTGGAAAGGAGAGCGGTTAGGGGGGAGTCAGTCTCTGCCATGCTGTTTGAGCTCAGACAAACAGATGGACAGTTTAAAGGCCACTAGCTAAATTGTCACAGGAAAGATTCCCTCTCTTTTGTTCAAGGGTCTTAGAGGACTGAGTCAGGATACGCCTTTTTATTGTGTTATAGTAAAAAGGGTGGTCTCAAATCACTGACTATGGAGGAGTGAAACAGTAACAGTAAATATGAAACAGACGGACAGAGAGGGACTCCATGTAAGGGGGTGTCTGTTTTCTATAATCGTTGTCTGAAAGTGTTGGGATGGTTTAAATACACGTGAGATTGGCAAGCAAAGTCATATAGAGAGCACTTTCTGCAATGATTGGTTTTGGTTTGATTCTATTAAGGATTGTTATGTTGGGTTTCCATGTTTTATGGGACTTGACTTTCCATAGACCATTGTTTTACACTGTACAAAGTGTGTATTCTATCCCCTAACCCTAAACCTCCCCATCATTTAACTTCCGGCATTTTTACATTTTCAAAAAAC
Organism: Leuciscus leuciscus; assembly: GCF_965113295.1. Classification (NCBI taxonomy): domain Eukaryota; kingdom Metazoa; phylum Chordata; class Actinopteri; order Cypriniformes; family Leuciscidae; genus Leuciscus; species Leuciscus leuciscus. The sequence goes on along the minus strand of NC_138746.1, from coordinate 17,650,504 downwards.
ATAATAATTCTGTATAATTTATAAGCTGTTTTCCTCATGGGAACCAAAAAATAAAATGTCCCCACAAGATCACAAATTACTACAGTATATTTGGTGTTATTATCTTAATGTAAATACTAAAGAAATACCTGATATAAATGTATTACATTTAAATCTTTTAAATGATTTATAAAAAAAAAAAAAAAAGGCTGTAAAACACCTGTATTAGTTGTTTTATAACTTTTAGCTGTATATAACTGTTCAACTGGCCCCTGATGGAAAGCAGCACCTTGCTAGTGTCCCCCAGGTAATTTGAGTTTGAGACCCCTGATCTAAAGCCAGTAGAATCTTGTAGCCTGCTGGGGGTCATCCACAGTAGTTAAAACACCATATGGACAGATTTCTCTTCCCCACTCCCTCCACCCACATCTGCACAATATTCATGAGTCTCCATTCTCATTGGGCCCATATGCTCACCCTTGTGCAGGCCTGTTGCTGTGCTGCTCGCCAAATTGTCCTTTTCGCAGCACAAGACCGGCAAAGTGATGGCTTTACCCCCCAGCCAGACAGACGTGAATCAATCACCACCACCCCCCACCAACCTGACAATAGCCTATCACAATAATACTCAGCTCCCCCTTTGCCAAATGGGCCTCATGTCATGTTATAGGGCTCTCTGTTTAATAAGCTGTTAAATCAGACCACCAAGCATTGGCTACGTGAGGGTTAGACCCGCACATGAGAGGAGAATCCTCGAGAACAGTCGGAGGAGCATGTCATTCACATTGACTCGTAAATGATGTATTTCCTTCTGTTAACCAGAGTCTTTCTTGAAACAACTTTTATATTCCTGTGTGTCATTAGGAAAAACACAACAAAAACACTCCCTATTCCACAGAGTTTCTTTGTCTCAATTGTAGATGGCACTCAGACGTGATGGGGCAGATACTGAGCATGTGAGGTGAAGCTTGTAAACTGGCCAGACAAAGACTTTCAACAACAAGAGCTTCTTTCTTTACACAACAACTATAAGTGAGTAATAAAGCAAAGCTGTCACCTTTGCATCACAATGAGTGCACTGAAGCCAATGGGTAAAAAGTTTGACCTAGGACTCACATTATCTCAGGTTATACATGTTAATTTATAAAGGGACAGTTCACCCAAAAATGAAATTGTCATAATTTACAAACAGTATGAGTTTCTTTCTTCTGCCAAACACAAAAGAAGATATTTTGAAGAATATGGGTAACCAGACAGTTGACGGCACCCATTGACTTCCATAGTTTTTTTTTTTTTTTTTTTTTCTACTATGGAAGTCAACAGAGCCTGTTTGGTTACCGACATTCTTCAAAATATCTTCTTTTGTGTTCCGAAGAAGTAAAATCACTATTTTTTATCGACAATAGTGGCTAATCCAAATTACCCCAGTTTTACTGTAGTAACAGTAACTGTAGTAACTGTGGTATTTTATAGGTAACTGTGGATGAGTTGACCAATCGAAAAAGAACAATTCCGTATGCAATAGGTGTAAGAAACATGACCAATCACAATGCAGAATGCAAATAAATGCCATGACATCATTGCTGTTACACTTTGAATGCACAAGCATCCTATCAGTGTAAATAAATGGGAGATTTTCAAAAAGTAATCTTGTAAAATTTAAATATATATATTTAATTATATATAAATATATATATATTTAAATATAAAGTATAAATGTAAAAAATATACAAATATAAAACTTGACAGGCTAAAAATATCCTCATAATAAATGTTTAAAAGAATTTAAATTTTAAATGCTGAATTAACTGCAAATGTTTAATACTTATGCTTGGGATTTTGAAGTATGTGTTATAAACGGAGAGAAATGTGAACTAATTTAGAGCAAATCCCTAACCAACGTGTTTGACAAAATTAATCAATACAGTGCTGCTTTACAAGCAGTATAATGATAGTCTGTTTAGTTGCAATCCATCTTTGAACTCCTCAAGACTAGAGCTATGCACATAAGAGGCCCTTTGCTAGGAATAGAAAACAGAAGAAAAGACAAAGAGGAGACAGAGACAGAAAGAGACAGACAGAGGATCAGTCACAGCTAGGGAATGCACAGAGTTATAAAGAGAAAGACGTGGACTAATATAGAGATTAGGCCGTCTGTAGCTGAGCAGAGGTCTTGTTTGGGCACAGCGAGTTGTTTGTGTCTGCTGTCTAGTGGGCTGCAGGTGGGCATGAAACACACAACTACGCCCCAAATCTCCCTGAATGGCACAGCTGTTTCCATCCAAACCTCGCCCTTTACAGAGTCTGCTGCCTTTACCAGCCCCATCTAAAGCTCATGCAAAGTACATTGAGCAGCTGGACATTGCCGGTCCCTCAGACAAGTGGCCCATTATGGAGCAGTGAAGAATAAACCTAAAGTAAATCAGATCGGTCCATCTACAGTGTGGGAACGGACCTATAGTCTGCCCATGTCAATGGGATCATACTGTACGGCCTGTGGCACTGCGGTCCACATGAAAGATGCCTTTCACAGAAGCACAGATGTGTTGCCATGACACAGCTTGTGCTGATGGAATAATGCGGGGTGCAAAGAGCAGGCCTCAGACACTGAGGGACGTCTCTTACAAAAGGCACAAGAGAATGAGAGATTGTGCTCGGCCACACGACTGCTCCATGTGAGGAGGAATTAAGAGCAATGTAATTACACTGCTATTTCCTGTCCCGGCTACTGAGCATGCTCAGTTTCACAACAGCTCTGTTCCAAACACAAGATAACTACCTCACTTCCTTCTATAGCAGCATCCCAGCATACACAGAACACACAAATTGTGGATCACATATACATTTTTTAATCATAATCTATTTATATTGATACATTTCACTATGGAATCAATTATTATTATTTTAAATGAGTCTCTGATGCTAACCAAGCCAGCATTTACTGTTTGTAAAAACAGCAATATTTCAAAATATGAATACTATTACTATTTTCTATTTTAAAATATTTAAAATTGTAATGTATTCCTGTGATGGAAAAGTGTATTTTTATATTTCAGTAGCTATTACTCCAGTCTTCAGTGTCACATGATACTTTAGAAATCTATGCTGACTTGGTACTCAAGAAAAATTCTTCTTCTTATTGTTGTTATTAATGTTGAAAACAGTTGTGCTGCTTAATATTTTTGTGGAAACCATGATACATTTTTAGCATTATTTGATGAAAAGAAAGTTCAAAAGAACATAAATTATTTGAAGTAGGAATATTTTGTGACATTGTAAATGTCTTTACTGACATTTTTGATTGTTTTAATGCGTCCATAAGCGTTAGTGAATTGATAATCTATGTTTAAAGCTTGTTGCAATGCATTTTGGATTGGCGTCTCTGAAAAGCATACAAATGATGCATTACAATTGGGCCAAAATTCGATATCTTGAGAGCCGGCATAATCAAGTTGCCTGGCATTTGGAGCAGTCATCACAATCATGTCTGCGTTCCAGTCCAAAATTGTCATGCCCTTCACTCGCTAACTTCCCTGCGTCTCGTTCACTCGGATGTACGTCATTGCCTACGATGCACGAGTGTCCACTACTGGGGGAAACTGCAATTGGCTGAATTGGAACATCCTAAGCCCTTTGATCACTTGGAATCAGCTATAGAGTTGATTTATTATTAAAAAAAAATTACAATTTGTTTAATGCAGCATCCAAATGTATATAGGTGTGTGTGGGTTGTTTTAAATTAAAAAAATATGTAATTAATATATCATAGAGTTGTTTGTTGTGGTGGTGATTAGACGAGATTTGTGGTGACGTCACAATCGTACTGCATTGTGGGACATATAGGTGCCTGAAGTGTACATATGAAGTAGACTCGCTCCCTCGGTCAAAATCGAGGGAACGAGGGTCTGTCCATATAAACTTCCCTCGTCCACTTCACGAAGTGGAACGCACTTCAAAATGGTGGCGGGGATTCCCCCGAGGGGAAGTGCTTAGGGAAGTTCGCAAGTGTGTGTCTAAAAGTGGACTGGAACGCAGCAAATGTATATGATAAAATGCAGCCTATGGAGGATGTTAGCCTCTGAGATAAAAAACAACAACAACCCTGCAATATTTTTAGCATTTTTTAAAACATAAATACTTTAAGCATTTTAAAACAAACCACATTTTACACCAACATTTTTTTTTCCTTTGCAGATGACACTGAAGGTGGATTCAGTCATTCAAAAGAGCCGCTTATTCTTAGAGTAAATAAGATAAACAAAGCAGTATGAAGCTCAGTAGATCCTGCTTATGAGGAATACTGTATTATGAAATATTCATGCCAAATTGTCAGGCCACTATTCTGAGAAGGAATTGGGTCTGTGAATTGAATGGGTTCATGGTTGTACCTGATCTCCGGGCTGGGGTCTCATGAGTGACACCTGGTCGTATCCTCGGCGGAAAAGGGCACACAAAGCATCCAGTTTCCCCTATTACACATAGAATTGTTCTATTAAAACCTTTTGACCTTAAAACATTTCAAAAATTAGACGGATGATTTCATATTACATTTTATGGAAAAAACTCCTGTACCTGAATAGGACTGTACCACTTTCTGTGATGGGCAGGTCTGTGCCCATAAGGCTTTCTGAGTTTGGGTTCATAGGGCTCAAATTCCTCTTCAGGCATTTTCACCACAGCGTTCTTTGGCTTCTCGAGTTTAGCTCCTTCCTCCGTGGAGCCCTTATCCCCCCAGCGCACCTAAAGACCAATGGAACACAGTCCACTTATAACCACACAAACTATGGAAAAATGGCTGTTTCCACATGAAAACAATATTAAGAAGCCGTATTTGCAGCAGTGGAAAGGCTTGCATGTTTCAATGATCCTAAGAGCAAAAGACATTTCACGCAAGCTTGCATTAACACTACTGTGTTTAAGAAGTGCACTTAGGTACTATAGCTGTAAAAAATAAGTAGTGTATTTTACAAAGAACAATAATGAATATGTCCAATATTGCTACCTTTGCAAATTACAGGAGTAAATCTACAGGCATCAGCATGTCTTATTATGTCACATGACGTAGTTTTGGCACGAGGCAGACAGAGAGCATTTAAGGTCACAGTGATGTGTTCTAGTGCCTTGAGGGTTCATAACATCACTCGTCACGTGTGGTCTTCATCCCCCTGTAGCCTGTGTTAACCTATGATCAAATGACACCCTATATAAAGCCATATCGTGTACAAAAATATGCATCACCTCCATTCTTTTGATTCCCCCAACTCCTCTTCCTCCATAGTAGGATGCATCTACTGTAGGCCATTTCTTTTTGGCCATGCCATCTTCATCATCGGACTCCTGTTGAGCACACAAATCTTATGTAAAACTAATATCAAACTCGTAAAACATTTGCAAAAAGACTGATTCAAAGTCATATAAACATTCCTTTTCTGTTTGTTTTGTTGGAACTGTCTTTTAAAGGGATAGTTCACACAAAAATGAAAATTCGGTCATCATTTACTCACCCTCAAGTTGAATTTCATTCTTCTATGGAACACAAAAGAATACATTTTGAAGAATAATGGTAACCAAACAGCTGCAGGGCCCAACTGACTTACAAGGGAACACTAGGGAAAAATACTAGGGAAGTTAATGGGGTCAATCAACTGTTTGGTTACCGACATTCTTCAAAATATATTCTTTTGTGTTCAGCAGCAGAGAGAAATTCATACTGGTTTAGAACAACTTGAGGGTGAGTAAATGATGACAGAATTTTCATTTTTGGGTGAACTGTCCCTTTAAAGGGATAGTTCACTTTGAAATAAAATTTTGGTATGTTTTAGCTTACCTCAAGGGCATCCAAGATGTAGGTGTCTTTTTTTCCGCAGTAGTTTCAATTTTGATATTTTTAGGTCAAACCGTTCTTGTCTGTCAGTCATAATGCAGGTCGATGGTCACCACCTCAAAGAGCAAGCACAGAGTCCAAATTAAAACAATTCCCCATCGTCCAAATTAAACAATTCCCCATCGTAAGTACACATTGATGGCCTAAGACACGAAACGAGCGGTTTGTGTGAGAAAACTAGTATTTATATCGTTGTTATCTCTTGAACACAGCCGCGTCCAAATGATCTGAGGGCGCGGGCGGGTATAGATATATACACTAGATATCGCCTTGGCTATTGCAGTTCATTGGAACGAAACCGTAGCCAAGGCGATATCTAGTGTATATATATTCTCACACAAACCGCTCGTTTCGTGTCTTAGGCCATCAATGTGTACTTACGATGGGGAATTGTTTAATTTGGACAATGTGGAATTGTTTTAATTTGGACTCTGTGCATGCTCTTTGAGGTGGTGACCATAGACCTGCATTATTTGACTGACAGTCAAGAACGGTTTGACCTAAAAATATCAAAATTGAAACTACTGCGGAAAAAAAGACACCTACATCTTGGATGCCCTTGAGGTAAGCTAAAACATACCAAAATTTTATTTCAAAGTGAACTATCCCTTTAAATTCGCCGTTAGCAAACTCAACACATTAGCCTACACAGAAAGAATAAACACAAAGACACTGTCAAATAATGTTAGTTAAAAAAGTAGCAACCACATTGTGTCTCCAAATCAAAGAGAAGCCTTAGAGACAGAGCTCCTTGTTTGCACTTTCAGTGGTAAGAAGCACAGATGCACACACTAAAGCCATTTCCACAAAGCTCTTTTATTTCCTATCAGCCTCAGTGACTGCTTGCCTTTGACCTCTGGAAACAAAGCAAACACAAGAGGATCATTATGAGCCCTTTTCCCTGAATTTTGCCATTCAGTCATCCTGCGGTTGAGCCTGTGATTCGCACTGTGTCCACTTACACTGCTCACTTGTCTTTATTTACACGGCTGTGCCATAGAAAATGCCCTTAAATGGTGACGGACAGCTTTTCAAAACAGTTGCACTCATATTTAGTAGCTGATATTGGCAGTGTTAGGGAATGTGGTTTACAAGAAATGATGGCATTTCTGGAATGCACTGGATTCAGCTTATGAGAGTAAGTCATTCTATCATGTACAATTATTTTTTTTTAAATTGTCCTGACTCCTGATTCATATCGGCTCTAAATTTCCGTGGTACATTTGAGTGTATGCTGTGCCTAAATACACACATACACAAACATGAGCACAAAATGAGGTTAGAGGGAGTTAGACTCACGGGCACAGGGGGAGGGGGTGGAGGCACTTCCTTGATGACCTGAAAGAAAAATAATTCTCAGCGAAAGAATGTAATCTATGCAAAGAGCAGTACAGTACAAACAGAAACACTATAAATAGTATATTATAAAGAATAAAAGCATTACATTGCATGAAGCATAATCAGAGTTAATGTCACTGGGGGAATGTTACAACATTGTTAAATCATTGTTTTAAGTTTTAATAACACATAAAGCATAATAATAATAATAATAATAATTAATATACCAATATTGTCAAATCACTGTTTAAATGTGTGAATAACACAAATTAATGCATGATCTATATAATATCTAGAGCTGCTGTAAAGCCAAAACAATCTGTTACTTTAATTTCCTATTATCACTGCAAAGCTGCTTTGAAACAGCGCTATATAAATGAAGTCGACTTGACTTGACTTGAATAACAATAATATATACTGACAATGTTAAATGCATGTTTAAGTGTGTGAATAACAAATAAACACCTGATTATCATTAATAACAAGGAAGAATTTATTCACCCTCAAGTAGTTCCAAACCTGTATTAGTTTCTTTCTTCTGGTGAACACAAAGGAAGATATTCTGAAGAATGTTGGTAACCAGACGGTTGACCGTAGCTATTGACTTCCATAGTAGGAAAAAAATACTGGTTACTAAAATTCTTCAAAATATCTTCTTTTGTGTTCACCAGAAGAAAAAAACTTGTTCAGGTTTGGACCAACTTGAGGGAGAGTAAATGCTGAATTTTTTTAAATTTTGTGTTAATAACAAATAAATGCATGATTTATAAATAACAATAATAAAAATTAAACTGAACTGCTTGCATAAATTTTTTGCTATGGCTGAAAAGTGTGATTGTGAGTCTTTAACAAATGTGATGTTTTGTGTTATCTTATGCAATGACATTCATACATTTAAATTGTGTTTTAATTGTCAAAACACTTTTTTTTTTACCACTGTAAATGTTAATTATGTACAGCTTCGACCTGTGAGACGTACAGACGTACCACTGTACAGCACAGAGGCCAGAACCACCACATCAGAACCAGACCCAACAACAGGAAAACAGCCAGTAATGAGATGAGCAGGATAGTCCCATCAAACTGCACTCAGAGAGATACAAACATACATCTTCATGAGTATTTACTGGCATAACACAAATAGTAAGAAGAATGAAGAACAGGGCAAATGGCTGCTCCAAGAGATGGAATTTGTTTTTTGTTTTTTTACTGCTGCTAATTTTAACTTACGTGACAAAACCAGACTCCTCTGATGAAAGAAAGCAGAGGAGACCTCATAAGAGAAAAAGAAAGGGTAAGAGAGAAGGGAAAAGGAACCAAACAAGATGTAGACAGCAAACAACAATGTCAAATAGTCTTTGAGAAGACATTCAGGGAGGTTGAATCATTGGCGTGAGCCAATCTGCCATTCATGTTCTTACAGGCAGAAGTGGTTTTGTCAAAGGAAGACAGATGTACTTACACATTCAGCAGTAGTGATGTGCACTGAACTTGTGATGTAGGACAATCCCTCATTCATGCTAACCTGCAGATATATCACCCTGAAACACAACAAAAACACCTCAATCACACCTGCTGAAAAAGGCACATTCATTGCATTCCTATGATGGACATGTGTGAGCTTGTTATGTGGTTATTATTAAAGCCGTTAAGATCAGCATTTTCTTGTTTAAATGTGTAATCTGGAGCCAGGATTTAAAAAAAAGAGTGGTTAATGTATGTTTCACACAGCTGCCTAAATGACTTCCAATGCATTCCTCTTGGATGGATACTAACTAAACACTCAAAGACCAGCAGGCTGAAATCATGTAGGAACAGGAACTTGACTGATAAGTGCTATCTAAAGTAGATCAACAATGCATTTTTATATCCCGGAATACAAACAACAAGCCAAAGGGACTGGTCAATGGGAATCAAATTGAGACTTTTGCTTGAATCTTCTGCTTCTCAGGATTTTCTTCCTGGCTGATTGACAGAGGTATCGTCACCCACCCCATTTCAGATTTTTCAGCGCCATTTCTAGACAGCACAGACACCTGCATGGACAATGTATTTTTACCTTCGACCCTGTCTAGCCTTCATCTGCCTCCTGCTCAGCCAGTTCTCCAGCCCTCTGCTGGAGGTCGTCAGCCCTTCATCTCCTGCAATGCCAAGCACTCACGTCTAGCCTCAGGTCCTACAACCACCATCAGTGCCTGAGCGGATAAATCCAGTGGCTACGCCTTAGATTGTCTCGGCCTGTCGGCTCCATCTTGGCTCCTCCCACCTTCGGCTCCACCAGACACCCTCGGCCTTACTTCTTCACCAGGTTCCCTCATCCCACCAGCTCCCCCTTGGTCAGTCGTCATTCCGCCCTGGTCTTGCGGACATTCCGCAATGCTCCATTCCGCAATGCTCCATTCCTCCACCCTACGGCTGCAGTAGGCTCCTCTTTTCCTTCGGGTATGCCTCAGCCCTCCATCACACCGGTATTACCTCAGTCCTCAGGCATCTCCCAGGCCTCCTGTGTAAGCGATGTCACTCTTCTCCATCTGCGCCCTGGGATCCATCGGCTCCGCCTCCGTCGGTCGCCCCCCCAGTTGGCTCCTCCCTCGACTCAACCTTGGGCTGTTGTCTCTGGGCGTCTTTCGTCTCTTTATTCCTAATGGCAAAGCTGTATTTTCAGCAGCATTACTCCAGTCTTCAGTATCACATGAATCTTCAGAAATCACTCATATGCTGATTTTGTGCTCAAACCTTATTATGAATGTTGAAAACAGTTGTGCTGTTTAATTTCGAGGAAACCATGATTCATTTTCAAGTTTATTTGATGTATAGAAAATGTAAAATAAATAATTGTAATATCATAAATGGTGTCCTTGTGAAATAAAATGTTTTTTTTGTTTTTTTTTAAAGACCACAAACTTTTTTAATGGAAGAGTAAATGTTTTACATATTGTTAATGATATATAGTGATTATATGTGATAAGTCTTTTTAAGATCTTCAGTAAAACATGTTTTATAATCCTGTGATAAGAAAGAGATGAAAAAGAAGTGTTTGTCATGTGACTGACTTACGAAGACTTGTCTATGGACATCAAAACTGACAATGCCACGTCCAGTTCCCCCTGACAACTTTCTCAAAAATGGAATTTCTCCCAATATCAGAGATGTTTGGCTCTACCATGGGCATTCACAGTGCTGGTACAGTGGAAAAAGTCTCAGCTTTCTTGATTTAGGCGACCCCTCTTCGTCTGTATTGGTGGGGGAGAAGACGGAGCAGAATATAAGTTACTACAGGGGTATTGCCCCAACTCCTCTCTGTCGGTCCTGCACACCCCTTCTAGTGCCACTCTTTTGGCAGGATGGGGGATGGGCTCAAAGGGGGCACAACAGGATAAGGAAGGGGGGGGGGTTGTGTGGAGGGAGGTCCAGTGACAGATCCATCTCATTTTCCATCAATCAGGAAGCGGCTGGCTCTTTTTGAGCACGTCTTCAGGAGGCCACTCAGTCACCACGCGTTTAGGTGACAGCACTGACAGCTTCGTCTCAAAAGACGTGGATGCAGAGGAGTAGGAGAGGGCAGACTTTGCCCTAAAATTGCCTTTTTCTTACCCCTCAAAAACTCAAATGGCCTTTTACAATGGAATCACTTTATACAGACATTATTTGACTCAATGGTTGGTCTTATTACTGTGTTATTACTCCCAACATCAAAGTTTGCATAACAGGATGGAAATATGTTTAATTTCAAGAGACTCTCCATTGGCTCTAATTAGCCTAAATAATCCCACCCTTCCTTGTAAATGGATTATAATGGAATGTTTCATCTCTGTTTTCCCTTATAAGAATACATACCACATCTGGCTGACTTTTGAGAGACCCAGACTCTACGAGATCTCTGAAACCAAATAATGGCATGCAGACATGTCATTATATCGCGAAATAAATATCATCTTAACAATATTAATAATACAATATAAATATTAGATGAAAAACTAAAAAAAATATATATAAGTTTAGTTTGGAGAACTGTAATTAGAAAAATAAAACTGAAATGAATATGTTAAAGCTGAAAAATATAAAAATTATAGAAATATAAAATAGCTAGAAATCTAATTCTAGATGATAATAGAAAGCTAATTCAAAATACCGTTTTGTATGAAAAGAGAGAGTGAGTCTTTCGTGTGAAACGAAAGAAATACAAATAGTGCTGGTTTCAGTATCCGGATGAGTGGAGTGATAAACAGTACACTGTTGCCATGGATGATCGTGAAAATTAAGAAATATTTGACGGATGTTGGATGGTGCAATTGACCAATCAGAAATCAGTATTCTAGAGAATTGTAATAAATAAATAAAAAACGATGCATTCCATAATCTTGGGCAATGTTGTTCTTAATCCACAAACGTGCATTAGGATAAAGTTTACAACAAATACGGCCAAGAACCCATCAATCAGTCACAATAGTTTTGAATGAATGTAAAACGCTGCATATCGATATGTCAACATCAGCTGCCATATAGTGTGTGTAGTGATGTATTAGGCTGACCAAGATTTAAAAAAATATCCCTGTTTTGCTTAAGGTGGCATGAGACGCTCCTTCATTGGCATCTCAAGGAATTTTCCTGACAAGAACAAGACAGATGAAATCCTCAAGGTGTCTAGAGCCGCCAGTACACATAATTATTTGGAGGGCTCGCAGGGAAATGAGCCGCCAGCAGCAGCTCATTTGTCGTAGAAGGCCTGAAAAGTAACCTGTAGTCAGTCTCCGGGGCTCGGCTCCGGCTGATGTGGATACGGTCGGCTCTGTGTTTTAACTGTCTGTTCTTTTCTTTCTCAGCTCAGAAAACCACCGGAGCTTTGGGCTAACATGCACACTCACTAGAAACTTCTCATGCAGGTCAAGCCCATGGTGACTAATCTCTCAGAGAGGCTAATTATACGCTCATTTTATGTATTATACCACATGCCTGTTGTCTCGATGTGTTAGGGTGCGTGGAGACTGACTGATAAGAATAATTCCAAATGACATTGACCCAAATTTTTCAAGGGTACCAATGCATTAAAAAATAAAGTGAGAGGATGAAGAGCACCTACTTTCCAGCCTCATTTATGATTGGCGCGGGACAAAGAAGGAGCGTATCTTCAACACTGACAGGTCTTTCATCTGAAAGATAATTGCAAGAAAAAGGTTTATTTTGATGACACTTTTTTATTGCTATAAAAGAAACAGTCATAGAGTGCATATAGTGTTGCATACATTATTTTTGTGTTTTGTTAAGTCTTAAAAAATGTGTCATTGGAAAATTTAAGGAAAAAGTACTGTTTGTAATGTAATATTACTTACTCAGTGTAACTGTGTCATTGACTCTGAAGCTGCACAGAACCTGATCGATGTTTCTGGCATGCAAAAATCCATTTCCCCTCACAACCACTTGGAAAGAATCTTAAAAAAAACACAAATAATAATAATAAACATTTAGCAAGTCCCTTTACTACATAGTGAAATTCCTCTGCTTCTTTTCCAGAAAAAGGTAACCAAAAAGTAGACTAAATATTGTTTTTATGTACTATTTATACTGAAATATAGTATGACAAAAATTCCTACACAAGGCGGTGCCTGTTTTTTAGATCTTTGTCTCATGTAGACCTTTAAAAAAAATGCCATACTGTGAAATTATAAAGTGTGCTCAGCCAGAGGGCAGGTTTTCTTATTTTTTTTCCACCCTTAACCTTTCAGGAACACTCAACTCAACTGGGCAAATGCATATGCTCCAGTGGTGCTAATAATAAAAGTGAAGAGGTTCGCAAATCTCTTGGAGTGGTGTAGCTGGGGGTGCTGCGTTGGTGGCCGACAAAGCTGGCTAGCTGACCTTTGAGACCCCCCGGGCGATGCTGTAGACCCTCTGACGGCTGCTAAGCAGCATATGTTAGAGAGAAAAACACCCTCACTTAGAACCTGTCTCAGCGGGCGTCAAAGGATGCAGAGCGGATGTGACCTTACTCGTGGCACTGAGGGAGATTTGAGTGGATTTGTACTGATTCATCTCTGAATAATGCTACACTTTTAGAAAATGTTCTGGTTGTAAACCTTTAACATTTAAGTGTGTAAAGTTCACAGGATGAAAAACATTCTGTGCAGTGTGCCATAAGGAAAGATAGCGGTAAGGAAAGGTCAGGAGGAGAATATTACTGCTGTGAGAAATAACATTATACTGTAAGTCTCAGTTCTCTTCTGACAGTTTTTACACCAGCATTTAAAGTATATCAAACCCTAAATATAGTAGATTTTTTTAAACCTCCAATAGACACCTAAAAAAGCTTTTAAAAAAGCCTTGAAGTCAATTTAACTAGCCATTCACAACTCACTGCACTTTCGTAAAATGAGGATATTCAACAAATATGTTAAGAAATACGACTTTATTAATCAGGAATCGATTGGATTGTGTAAAGTGGCCATTACATATCAAGATGGAACCAACTCTGAATGAGAGTTTGCTAAAATAATGCCTAAATAAGCTACTGGTTACCATTATTCAATAGCCCACATTGCCTAAGTGACATTCGCAGAAAAGGAAAGCTATTTCAGAGAAAGAGTTATTGAATTTTAATTAAAGTTGCGATGTAACAGAAGTAGCGATAGATCTTTTTCCGTATTGTGGCGTACATTTGAATGAAACGGATTAACAAAAAAAATATTTTTTTTGTCTTTTGTCCATCAGTAGTTGATTCGATTGAGACAGGACAGGCTGAATGTGATTTTGAAATTGATTGTATAGTGTGTTTTAAGCAGACTAAATGATACATCATCAGGGAGAAGTCTGTCGTTTCACCAAAAGATCGAAAATTACGAGGTAAATTAAACAAAACAAATTAAGCATGCACAGATGAAACGTTCACAATAAGATCATGCATTTAGAAAATAGATTGGATGAATTTTCATTTCGATTTAGGATTATAAAGACAATTTTATTCTTCGGAATATCATGCATCTGAGAATAGATCACAAGACCAGGAGTGTGCATTTACAATGTAAACTGAATTAATTTAAATATCATGTTGACTGTAAAGGTCCTTCATCCAGTATATCTACATGAGACCTGGCGATTAACGAAAAGGCTGGTCACGGGAAAATTTGAGTGAAAAGAATTCTCAGCATGTCTCTTGTCTCATCATGGATCTACCAAAACAAATTCCACTCCCATCCGTTCCAATTAACCTGTCATTTCCTCCCTAATTATACTAATCCCGTCTGCCATGCAGAAGCCCCTCTCCACCCCACCTCTGCGTCTAAATTTGCCCAGCTCCCTTGCTCATGCCTGCTTAATGTGACGTCCATACAACTGAAATGGCTAATTCCATTTAATTTTAGAGGCCGGGCATCAACATCCATGTCCTTTTCTTCCCGCGTTACTGTCAGACATGGTGTGTCGGGTTCTGACAGGACAGCGCAGGGGTAAAAAGGTCAACACTGGCTTGGCAGCGGGCAGCGCTGGCAGCGAGATGGTGGGCAGGGGCTGGTACGCTGTCGGCTCACGCCCGTTGTGCTGCACGGGAGAGCTGACGCTTCCCATCCACACCTGAGAGCTTGATGGCTCGGGCTGTTTAGAGCAGAGGTGCCACGTCCGAGCACGGACACTTCAATCACCGCCCGAATGGGGGATGGGGTGCAGCAGAATCACAAGGGTTAATCAAAGCAACGATTGCTGTCACGTTTGATGGCTGGGCCTCCTCTCAAAACAGCGAGTGATGGCCTGTTTGCAGGCTGCACGGGCTGGTCACTTCTCATCAGTTTGATCGCTGAGTCTGTCAGACACTGGAACTGCCTCCACAGAACACTAAACAAAAACAAACCACTAACCACGATCAAATGAGTCCCGTGCATCTAATGAATCTTCGGCTAAACTGTAATATTTCGAGGAATATAGCACACTTATGGCTAATAGCAATTTTCACAGTGCATTACTTCAAGGATTGATTTAATTACACCACAATATGTTTCATTAATTATGACATTCATTGTAATATAATGTTTCCATTAAGGATTATGTTCATTAATCTATGTGTTAGTCTATCTATGTGGTTTGTTGTCATCAACAAAATAAAAAACAAAAGATATTTGATATAGGGATAATTCACCCAAAAATGTAATTATTTACTCACTGTCATGTTGTTCTAAACCTGAATGTATAAAAAAAATTCTGTAGAACTCAAAAGAAGATCAAGGTGAAACAATAAAAAAAAACAATCTCTCAGTATTTTCTGTCCATATAATGGAAGTCAATGGGGTCCAATGTTGTTTTGTCTTTACTGACTTTCATTGTGTAGACACATTTTTCAAAATATTTTTTTTTATGGTCTGCAGAAAAAGAAATTCATACAGCTTTGTAACAACATTTGAACATTTTTGAGAGAACTATCCCTTTAAATCTAATCTAATACAAATAATGGGTAACACTTTACAATAAGGTCTCATATTTGTTAATATTAATGTATTAACTAACATGAACTAATCATGAGCAATACATTTGTAACTGTATTTGTTAATCTTTGTCAATGTTAGTTAATAAAAATCCAGCTGTTCATTGATTGTTCATGTTAGTTCACAGTTCATTAACTAATGTATTTAACATTATTTAGTCTAACATTAAGATCAATAAATGCTGCAGAAGTATTGTTCATTCTTAGTTCAATAATGTTAATGTTAACTAATGAAACCTTATTGTAAAGTGTTACCAAATAATGATTGAAAGAGATTATTTTTATTTAAATTAACTAAATTAAAATCTTATGCAAAGGTAACACTTTACAATAAGGTCTCATTTGTTAACATCAACTAACTATGAGCTAACTAGTGCAAAACATTTTTACAGCATTTATTAACCTTTATAATGTTAGTTAAATACAATTGTTCATAGAGTGTTCATGTTAGTTCACAGTGCAGTACCTAATGTTAACAGATCCAAATTTCTATTTTAAAAATGTATTAGTAGATGTAGAAATTAACATTAACTAAGATTAATAAATGCTGTACACATATGTTTCATTGTTAGTTTATTTTACAAATGAAAGTTTATTGTAAAGTGTTACCGACGAAACAGTGTGAGTGTGTGGTCAAACTGCAGGGGTATTGTTGTTTTAACCATCATCGTTTGCCAGTGGTCACTGCATGCCCTCTCTCTCTCTCTCCCTCTGTGTGTTTCAAGGTTTGATGTCCCACAACGTGACAGAGAACTTATTGTTAGGAATGCTCAAGTGAAATAAGAGAGCTGTGTTTTTTGCCTGGCTGGTTCTTCCTGGCCTAGTTTGCCACATCGGATCTGTTGTCTAGCCGAAGTGCTGCCGAATAACTGCGGTGCAGTTCCGCTCCGCCTTAACCAGTGAAATGCCCATTTGTTTAATTGGCTGCTGCTCAGCAGACAGGCCTGCCACATTGAGCACTGGTGTGTAGGCCAGAGAGGATGGATGTGGCTTGACATGACCTTATTAGCATGCACTTACTGCGCGAGAGTGCACTTACAGCGCCGTCTCCTTGGTGATGCGAACAGGCGGATTAGCTCTGCCCAGACATGATCAATTTTCATTTTCTGGTGAGTGCAAGAGACCGCAACTCGTGAGCCATCATTACAACGCTTAGGGCTTTCACAAAATTAGCACAGCTTTTTGTGTATTAATGTTTGCGCACTGTCCTCTCATATTATTTTATTAACATCCTGATTTAAATCAAGATGTAAATTACATTTATTTTTAATTATTACAACAACAAAAAAAGACCATGGCAAGTGCTGAGTTGACTCTTACCACCAGCGCATACACTGGACGGCTCAGCTGCTAAAATTTCAATGCAGGATTTCTTGATGATCTAAAAGAAGAAAGAAAAAAAACAGTGCTTGGGTAATTAATAGTCAATACAGACAGACCTTAGCCAAACTGAACTTTTAACTGGTAATGCTGTAACATCACTCTCTGTGAACGTCAGTAGCAAAATTGTGACCCTGGATCACAAATCCAGTCACAAGTCGCACGGGTATATTTGTGGCAATAGCCAACAATACATTGTTATGGGTCAAAATTATCGATTTTTCTTTTATGCCAAAAATCATTAAGATATTAAGTAAAGATCATGTTCCATGAAGATATTTTGTACATTTCCTACCGTAAATATATCAAACATTTATTTTTGGGAGTGAATGCAGCACAATCGCGAACATAAATGGACAACTTTAAAATAATTTTTCTCAATGTTTCAATTTTTTTGCACCTTCAGATTCCAGATTTTCAAATAGTTGTATCTCGGCCAAATATTCTCCTATCCTAACAAACCATACATCAATGGAAAGCTTATTTATTTATACAATAAATAAATGTGCCCATGTGACCCATGTGACTTGGGATATCTCCAAATTGCAACATTATATCTTGCAATGTGACTTTATATCTTGCAATGTTACTAAATTCTTGTGATGTGACTTCATAGGCACCTGACTTTATTTCGGTAGTCCACTTTATACATTGTACTAACTATAAGTAACTTTGCATTTGCAGTGATACACCGATCGGCCTGCACAGCGCCGCTTCAAGTCGAACACACCTATTGTCTCACAACGTGACTTTATCTAGCAACTTGACTGTTTAACTCACAATATTTACTATATTTAACAGTGTGACTTTACATTACACGATGCAACTTTATTTCATATTTTACATTTTTCACTTTACTTTACTTCTTTAATTCCACACTGAGGTGGCTTCCGTCCTGGTCCCTTATATTTCTTTTGACAAAAATATTTGACTCCAACTGAGTTAAACGGTTGGCATGGCATCCATGTTTGTTGATAACAGCCACGAAATGCCAACTCTTGCAATTTTAAAAGTGACTTCTGTATTCTGTACACACGCAAAGGGATAATTTAGGTGATTCACTCCCTCATGGACAGAGACAGAGAAATAGAGACACTTACAGAGTCTATCATTCCTTCAAGGGCCTGGAATCCTCCAATAACTGGGAACACATGCTCTATGGTGTCTGCAATTGTGGCCAGCTAAACAAGCAATACAATATAGTCAATACAGGTTAACTGAGACTACCCCAGAACGGAAAAGTTATTATGGTTCAAATCTGAGGCACAAAGCAACTCATTGTACAATGTTGTTGTGTTACCTGTGTCTGATTAAAGTCTTTTACACCCACACAGTATACAATGGCTCCCAAAGACCGAGCTCTCTGCGCCTGCACATAGACGGGAAAACACAGTCAGCTCTATTACTAAGCAAATGCCACTGTCAATTACACATCTGCCAGAGAACACGCCACATCCGTTACGACATCACTGGCTTGTGTACTTGCCTCTTGCTGTGCTGTGACAAGCTGATGGTCGTTTAACTCCCCGTCCGTCAGTGCTATGATCACACTGGCTGTCCCTGTGAAATAAACATCATCTCATTGAGGCTTGATTTTCCCATAGTAAAAGTGTGAATGAATTGCATGGTAATTCAAGGTGACGCTTACCATAATTTCCATGATATATCTGCTGATTTGCCTGCAATTTGATGTTTACAGCATTAATGCAGGAATTTTAACCATAGTAGAGGATTTAAATTGATTCAGTTGTTTCAAAAAGAAAAATATACCTCATTCAATCCAAGATTCATATATGTATCACCTCCTGGTATTTGTCTCCTCAACATATTTAAGCCTCTGGTAATATCATCTCTGAATTACAAATGTTGGAGGAATGTTATTACAATGCAGAAAAAAAATGTGTATTTGTTTGCAACATTAATGGTGTTTTGGACAAGTGTCCATAGAGGACCGGGATGCGTGTTTGGTCATACCTATTCTCTGTGAGTCTCAGAATCGTGTTTCCACGAGTTGAAAAGACAATGAAGGACATTCGTAACATTGGGCTGTAAATAAAGATTCACATATTATTCCTTAAAGGGATTACAGGACAATTGTGCATCAAAACTTAAGAACTTTACCTTATAAATTTCTCCGCAAGATGCTCCACAAAGGAGTAAATTTCAATCCAGTGGTTTTGGACACTTCCTGATCTATGGCAAAATCAAACATGTGTGTTGAAAAACAACATGCTTCAAAGAGTCAGAGGCTAATATCTCTTCAGTGCATTATAATGGCTGCCTTAAACACAATTACATATCAATTACCACCTTTTCTTATACTATCTGAGAGTAGCAGGTCCTTAAGTACTCTATAAAATGCACACATGCCACTAATTAATTAAAGGCCCCAAAGCGCTCCCAACAAGAGCTAATTGCCTTTGTGCCAGATGAATCTGCCTCCTGCTAGCAGAGAGCAACACCCCTTCCTCCTGGAGCCAGCCATTTGAATGGGAACAGATGGCAATGGTTGAGTGTAACAGGTTGAGGACCTAAAACAGAGCTGGCATCTACATCAGCATCCAAAAAGGCTCACAGCTCCATCTCTGACAGGGGGTCAGGAAACATAAAACTGGACATGTGGAGCAATCAATGCTAATCTGACGTCAGTTCTAAACACACCCTCAATTTCATCTAACGTGCCTCCAAAATTAACACTTGGGCCACACTTATAATGTATGAATGGTACTGCATTAGATTAGAAAATATTAAGGAAACACAAAACAAGCACCAAAAGAACGTTTCTCAAAAAGATGTTTGTCAGCTTTTAAATGATAAAACAACAAAGCTTTGGGACACTTTCTGGCTGTCAAATGTTAGTGGAAAATGTCCATAGTTAATGGGATGAACTACACCTGCTGGTTACTCTGCTAGGACACCTGTGTGAACTGAATTAACTCCATATACTGCTACTGCATTCACTAAAAATCTGTTAAAAAGTGACATATATTTGATATTTTGTTATCTAATGCAAAGGCATTCAGACCTTTTTTAAGTGTGTACAAATACAGTTTAGGGCCACTGAAATAAATAATTGCATTGAATACACAGTGGTGGTATGCAGCAGTCTAGAAAGACTGTGCTGGTTTCCTTTGATGCAGTTTAATCTTGGTTTGATCTCTTTTCCTGTGAACTAAGGTCAATCTTCAGCAAACCACTGACTCTGAATGTTGTTATATTAGAAACATCAGCTCTGTTCGCAAAGTCTGTTTTTATTATTATTATTAAAAAGGAGCCCTAAATTAAAAGGAGTCCTATATAGCGACATAAAACTAATTCTCGTTCCACTGATAATCAAAGGTATTGTCTCTCTGAAAAGCACTGGGGCTGTTTTCTTTCCAAAAACTCTCTGAACCGATGGCCTGATATTTACAATTAGTGTAGGGTCACTGAGTGGCATTTAAGGCCCCAAAACTTCAGCCAAAACCATTCAGCTGATTAAAAGTGTGGAAATGTGGCAAAAGCTTCATGATGCATGCAATCCCATAGGCCTCTAAAGGCATTCAGAAAACTTTACAAACAGAAGCGCTAACTGTGAAGTGTAACTAATATGCATGTGCACTACAAACAGTGCAACAAAGGATTATAGTTGGAAGAACTGACTATGTTTTTATATTGATCTAAATTCTTGTTACCTGAACTCAAACTGGAATTCCTTCAGATTTCACACAGATGTCATGTCACTATATGAACAAAATGATTGTCTACAGACAATGCAGTGTTGCTCTTGAGCCTTTAGTTCAGATTTGACTCAAATCTGATGGCCACAAAACGGTTCGTTTTATAACCGACATACAGAATGCTCCAGCATGTTTAAGCTTGTTTGAGTATTCACTCCAAGGTGCTATAGTATGAGAAGGTTGCCACATACTCCTCGCTTACGATAAAGTTTTAATTTATCTTGACATGATATGATACCTTTTTACAACTGGGTATTTGTATTAGATTTGTATAGTGCATGATCTTATATCATGATGAGGTATATTTCTTTGCCTTTT
Organism: Leuciscus leuciscus; assembly: GCF_965113295.1. Taxonomy (NCBI): domain Eukaryota; kingdom Metazoa; phylum Chordata; class Actinopteri; order Cypriniformes; family Leuciscidae; genus Leuciscus; species Leuciscus leuciscus. The sequence goes on along the minus strand of NC_138746.1, from coordinate 17,629,422 downwards.
ATGAGTGAGACGCCCCTGAGATAATGATGCACAAATGCGCATGTGAACAGCACCAGGTGAGAGAAAATCATGCTTGTTAAAGCGTCGCCTGAGGCAAAGAGTCCTGTCCTCCTGCTGCGTCTAAAGCCATTTGACAATAGCATTTTTTTTAGGAATCCACAATTAGGAAAACCATAAGCAACATTGCACGTTAATTTTGCACAGACAGTGAATGGTTCAGTGTTTTTATGGTTTGTAATTTTGTTCAAACTTCATGTCATTGTTCTCTTATCCTGCCATGGTCTCCTTTGGGAATAGCTCCAAATCTCACCGGACGTTTCCTGCTAGTAGCTGTATATTCCTACAAATTACTATAATTGTAAAAATACCAACAACTTGTTTGGACATCAAAGCATTTGGATCAATTCAGCAGTTATTCGGCTGTCTAAACAAATGACTTTTGTTATAATAGCGGTCCACGCGCGTCTGAGGGCGTCGAGAGGCGTCGCGCAGCAGTGCGCGGTGAGAAGAGAATAAGATGCCATAAATATAAAGGCCACTTACTTGTCGAGGACAAAATACAAGTCGAAAGCACCTTGACAAGACCTCTTCTCCTCCTCAAAATAAGGCTCAGCTTTTCCAGTATGAAGACTAGGCATCAAAATCACTAAAATACCCACAAGAATCAGAGAACGTGCCATTTCATCACTTGAATCTATCCAAAAGCACTGGGATAGAACTGCTTTTCATATTAATCCTGCAAAAAAAAAATGAAAACTACTCTTTTCCATGAAATTTATTGAATATCTTGTCACTGTGTTATTTTCGGCAATCATCTGAGTCCGCTTTCAAAACATAGAAAGCTCCTCCTCAAGGAGAAATGTTTGGAGGAGCGACCACAGACCGGACAGCGAGCAGGCAACAGCAAATAAAACTTCCTCTTTCCGGGAGAGGGAGACTTCAGGCTTCAACGAAATTATTTTGCCATTTATGTTTAGTGCTATATTTTGTTTAGTGATTATATATATATATATATATATATATATATATATATATATATATATATATATATATATATATATATATATATATATATATATATATATATATATATAATCACTAAACAAAAATGTGTATATATCACTAAACATAGCACTAAACATAACATAAAATAGTATTTAAGAAATTTCGTTGAAGCCAGACTTCTCCCACTCACATACATACACACAGTTACATATAGGCCTATATAATATATAAATCTAAAAATATATTTACTCACACATATTATGTAAACAAACTTTTATGTTAGATGTAATCGCGATTAATCGATTTGACAGCACTAATTCGGCTGTTATTCGAACCACTCAAGCATTATAATGCGCAAAGTAAAAAAAAAGAAAAAAAAAAGTAAATTAATCTTTGAAAGTAGCCTACTAGCCTATATATTTTTTCAGATATAAAATATTCAGATAAGAAACCATTTATATTTTATATATAATCAATTTAATAAGCACTGTTAAAAATTATGGACCACAAGAAGAGACAGAAACGTTTCCATAATTGGAGAATCATCACAAAATCTAACAGTTGGATTTTGATAACTCAGAGACCCGTTTTAAATGTGAATACAAAGGCTACTGAGCATACAGTCTTTTATGGTAGGTACTTCAATCTAACGGTCTCTGACTTCTGTCATTGATTACCCTCGCTTCTAATTAACACGCCTTCAAAGCTGGTGGAGCACCAATCAAAACGCCACCTGGGGGGTTTGGGGAGAAATGAGGCGCATCAGCTCCGCGTCCTCAGCGTGGATAAGTGCGTGACCGCACAGCGCGAGAGACAGTCCAGAGACTGTCAGGATCAGGAGACAGTCGTGATCGCGAGCTCTCGGTGGATCATTTCAAATCGCGTCTCCTTGGATTGTGCACCTGTTCATGAACATCCTCAACCTGAACGTGATTTAGGTAAGTTGCGATTTTACTGCATGATTTTAAGATCTTACATTTTATACAAAAAAGCCGGCTGATTATTTAAACGTCAAAAGGCTATACAGTCTAAAGACAAAAAACAAAAAAAATCAAACAAAATAAAAAAGAACAGAAAAACTGTAAAGTTCTGATTCAACAATCAGTTTCGCACAATATACACAGACCGATTAATTCATTATTAGTCACAGAACTGAATGAATCACTACCCATGTCAATATATTTAATAAGAATAAAAAATATATGGCTGTAAGATTGTTCCATTAATTAAATTTAAGCATGAAAACATTATTTACATGTCTTCCTATTTTTAACTTCTCATTATTTTTATTCAGATTTTCAGGAATAAAACATGGAGCAGAGTTTTATGCCTCGCGCCTTGTGGACTAATGACAGCAAATTTCTCCATCACCACGTCCCGGATTTCTTCACTAGTGTACAAGTTACACAGGATGTACCAGCCGGAACATCATTCGGACCATGTGTTCTCCATAATAACTTTTATGACACTATAGCATTCATTGCACTGAAATCCTTTGACAAACGGAATAAATCATATGTATTTAGGGTAAGTAATTTAGCAATCACTCACACTTACATTATCAAAAGGTTTTATTTTAGACTGCACTTTACAATAATTGCTCTTTTGTACTTTTCCAGATATTTAATTTGTATTACACTACGCTGTGCAAAAGGTCAAATGGTGACTTTTGTTGTAAAGAAAAAAAAGTTTTCAGTTTTAGATTTCCTCTAATGGCAAATATGTCACTCTATCAACAGGTAGACCCTGAGGCGATGAAAGGCTCTCCATTTGTAGTTCCTTGGCTACGGTTAGTACAGGCTGCAGTGAGCGCAGAAGAACAGAATACTGAGGCCTACTTGAAAGGAGGACAGCTGCACTTTCGGACTATTCGAGATGTGAAACAAGGGGAGGAACTGCTTGTTTGGTACGACAAGGAGTTGTCTCATCTTTTGGGGTTTGGAGAAATAAAGACAAAAGCCCTGACAGATGGTGAGTAGCAGCTTTAAAAAAAAAAAAAAAATCTTTCATTATTAATGGCATAAATGCATTAAAGAATGCTCAAATCATGTTAAACCAGTTAATGTACCTTCAAAATGTCATGGAATGTTCAAAGGTCAATGGTTGTATTTTTGACTGAAGAAATTAAGGAAAAAATACAAACACAAATATATTCTACACAAAAATAACTTGTACACCTCTTTCAACTTCTTTTTTTTTATGGCTTTAAGCAAAAAAATGTATGTAAAAAGAAAAAAGTCATTAAAATGCAGACATTCTTGAAAAAAAAAGCACATTTGGCATAACATTCCATTATTTCTTTAAGTATTAGATGTGAAATATTATTATTATTAAGGGGGAAAAAAATGTGTCCACCAAAGCAATGGTCCTATAACCAAAATGCAGGAAGCCATTTTGTTTTCATGTGACAAGAAATACACTCTTTATGAATGTTTGACAAGGTCAAGCACGTTTTGTTCAGCTCAAATGGTTTAACTAAGGAAACTTATTATTCATAATTAAAAATAGATAGATAGATAGATAGATAGATAGATAGATAGATAGATAGATAGATAGATAGATAGATAGATAGATAGATAGATAGATAGATATCGATTAAGGTTTTCAGAAATGCGTGAAAACAATATGGATACAAATATCACATTTAAATTGCCAACTGTGTTTACGTAAAATTTTATTTTATTGTTATAATCATGCTCTGACAGCGTTTGTTTCTCTTCATATGCAGACTACACATGTACGAAATGCGGCCAGGCCTTCAAGAACGAAAACCCTTTCCTTGCCCACTGTCGTTTTTTATGTGCGCAGGAAAAAGTAGATATTATCCGACCAACCAACGAACAGAAACAAGAAGTCAAGCGACAACGCAAAGTCATAGATTTTCACAACATTGCAAGAGATCTGGAGCACAAAAGGAACGATTCTTCCGAAGACATGGCCATACCTCGAAAAAGAAAACAAGAGGCTTCCTTAAGCCCCAGGAACAGAAAAACAGTTTTATTGGAGAGAACCAACATCACTAATCACGCCAACGCCAACAAAGACTATCCGCCTTTTCAGGATTCGTCAGAATCTACTGACAACCTTTCGACAAGTGAGTCAAAAAGAAATAAAAACAGCGCGTTTACCGAGGTTAGAAAACCATCAGAGCAGTCAAACCCTGAACAGTCATCACGAGGTGTATTGGGACCTGACGTAGGCCTACAATCCGACTGCAGCGCGTTCTCGTTCGTTGTACCCAAGAGCGCGCACTCAGAACAGAAGAGCGCGTTCTGTGAACCCAGCAAACGCACCATCACGGAATTTCAGAACACTTCACCACCCGATTCGGATACTATCTCAGACTCTTTCAAATCAAAACCTTCTCTAGGATACAGAAATGTACTGGCTTCGCACCTGTTTCACGCTGACTTGCCGGGCACTCATGCAGGTGGAGTGATGTCCGCTCCTCTGGCTACAGGAGGATCCTTCTATTACGCACCCGAGCATTGGACCAGAGCTATAGGTGGCCAGCTGCAGTCTACATCTTCGTTGACACTTCTTCCCCCTACTTTCACTCCAATGGGTGTTTCAGTGCAGAACTGGTGCGCCAAATGCAACCTCTCATTCAGAATGACCTCTGACTTGGTGTTTCACATGAGGTCCCATCATAAGAAAGAGTTCGCCGCAGAGGCTCAGGTGAGGCGGAGGAGAGAGGAGAAACTCACCTGCCCCATCTGTCACGAGTACTTTCGAGAGCGTCACCACCTCTCACGTCACATGACATCACATAATTAAGAAGAAAAACTCTGGCGCACTTTAATATGTTATTATGCATTGACCATAAATTGTGCATACTCTATGATGGACCATAAATTGTGCATACTCTATGATGGACATTTATAGTTAGGCTGCTATTGGACAGAGGAGGTATATTGCTGTAGCAAATAGCAATACGTTACAGACGTGGTAAAAACTTGAACCTTTCAACCATTTATCAACAGTAAAGCGTCGTCATTTTCTCCATCTGTCATTGTCATTTCAGCCATGTAGTGTGAGCTTTGGTCGTGCAGTTCAAGGTAGACCTACATCGCCACTAGGTGGCTAGATACTGCATAACTTTCTCTTTAAATAGCTGTGCCATTTAGTTGACTAATACTGTTGAATTGCCTGATCATTTTCAACCTAATAGTGCCTTACAAATGTCAGGATTAGTAGGCTACATGTAAATGCTATTGAGAAACGGAGTGAAATGCTCCAGTATTTTTAGGTTTGCTAACAGCTGACTAAAGTATTATAAGTTTAGAGTAACATTGTTTTGTAAAGATATTTTATATTTGAAAAATCCATCCCTTCAGAATGCCAAATCTTTATGTTACAATTTTCTTTTCAGATGTCTACTTTTTTTTAAACATTTTTTATCAGCACAACGACAAGGAGGATGTATTTATTTAAATATTGTCTTGTTCTTTTTTTCATTTTCATTTTATTTTTAGATGAGTACAGTCATTGTATTTCATTAAAGATTTTGAACATATTCCCTGTGTGTTCGCCTCTGATTTTAGCCATCTAGAAATATGGAACGTATATAAAGTACCATTTTCTTTGTGTGCACACACAGTACATTGATATTTATTATGTCATTTTAAATTTATTTCAAGAAGCAAGTATTTAGGACTAGGCAAGTAACTAGTCAGTTTATATTTGTGTTAATAGCTAAATATCTAATATGTGGTAAATGTCCTTGCATTTAGCAGTCAATAATATCTCACACATGTGTTATGTTGTTCTAGATTTGTGAATATGGTGGAACTGCATAAAGTAAACTCTTTTTTCCTTATAATGTCATAAACATGCTCATTTATTTTAAAATAAAGTTAACACTAATTGAAGCGCTCGTTTGACACACATGCACTAACACTGAGTGACCAGTAGAGTGCCCTGTCTAACAATTATTAAGTCCTTGAAGGTCTCAACATCACTCACAAAATTAGCTGTTATGTGGAAAATGTGAGTATGGCGTTGTGTTCAGGTTAATCTTCGCCATATGTAAAAAATTCCGAAAAAGTTAGTTTTAGTGCCCTGCAAGTCTCCCTTTAATTAGGCTATAGGCAGGGGATACACTCAACAATCTGAGAAAGTTCACCAAAAAGTCAACGTTTTGACCTCACTGCGAAGTTCAAAGGGACACCCGTCTGCATTTAGCTAGAAAATCAAACATTCTGCTCATTCAAGAAAGTAAATACAGAACTTCTGAAGACATATTGAATGAAAAGATGTGTATACACTGGCCTGGAATTGGTGCAATTAGAAGCCCAGCGGTCGCTCCTTCATACACAGAAAATCCTCTGTTCGCTCTAAAGAGCATCTTTCATCGCTGCCATTAATCGATCAGGCCTCATTTGGAAAACTAAATATTGACTTTGGTTTTCAGTAACTGTTGAGTATTTAGTCCTGTTAGAAAGATGCAGGGCAGGCCCATCACTTCTGCGCGTTGAAACTGTCACAGGCATGCTGTTTGTCACAAGTTGTGCTATTGTGGAAACGTGTGAAAAAGTTGACACGTGCCACATTGCTTTCATTTCCAAATACATCTGCTGATAGCCATCTACCTAAAAGCGATTAAGTTTTTACACATACACACAATGATTTTCATACCTGACCACATCCCATTTTAAACTCCCTGTAGTAGCATAGTGAAATGAAAGGCGTGGATCATCTTATTGCACATTCAATGACTGTAAACAATATAGTGGTTCAGACTTCTAAGTGCAGATATCGATTCATTTTAATAAAGTATCGATTCTTTTTAGGAAAAGTAGCAATTAATTTTAAGGAAAAGTATTGATGCTATTTAGGGAAATTAGCAATTTAATTTAAGGAAATGTAGCGATTCATTTTAGGAAAGGTATCGATTCATTTTAAGGAAAAGTATAGATTAATTCACAAAAAGTAGCGATTCATTTTGAAAAGGTAGCGATTCATATTAAGAAAAATATTGATTCTTTTTGAAAAAGTATCGATTCATTTCAAGAAAAATATAGATTCTTTTTAGGAAAAGTATCAATTAATTTTAGGGAAAGTATCGATTAATTTTGAAAAAGTATCGATTCACTTTAAGGAAAAGTAGAGATTCATTTTGAAAAATTAGCGATTCATTTTAAGAAAAGTAGCGGTTCATTGTAAGAAATGAATGATTCTTTTTGAAAAAGTATCGATTCACTTTAAGGAAAAGTATTGATTCACTTTAAGGAAAAGTAGCGATTCATTTGAAGAAAAGTAGCAAATCATTTTAAGAAATGAATCAATTCTTTTTGAAAAAGTTGTGATTCATTTTAATAAAAGTATCGATTCACTTTAAGGAAAGGTATTGATTCACTTTAAGGAAAAGTATCGATTCATTTTTAGAAAAGTATCGATTCACTTTGAAAAAGTATCGATTCATTTTAAGAAAATTAGCGATTCATTTTAAGAAAATTAGCGATTCATTTTAAGAAAATTAGCGATTCATTTTAAGAAAATTAGCGATTCATTTTAAGAAATGAAGAAATTCTTTTGGAAAAAGTATCGATTCATTTTAAGAAAAGTAGCGATTCACTTTATGAAAAGTAGCGATTCATTTAAAAAAATTAATTGATTCACTTTAAGAAAAATTATCGATTCACTTTGAGGAAAAGTAGTGATTCATTTAGAAAAAGTATCGATTCATTTTGAAAAGTATCGATTCACTTTAATGAAAAGTATCGATTTATCGTTTTACTTAAAATAGATAATTTTAAGTAATAAATTAGCGATTAATTTTAGGAAAAGTATCGATTCATTTTAAGAAAAGTATCAATTCATTTTAAGAAAGTATCGATTCTTAAATTAAAAAGAAGCGATTTATTTTAGGAAAAGTATCGATTCACTTTAAGGAAAAGTATCGATTCTTCTTAAGAAAAGTAGTGATTCATTTAGAAAAGTGTCGATTAATTTGAGCAAAAGTAGCGATTCATTTTAGGAAAAGTATTGATTCACTTTAAGGAAAAGTATTGATTCTTCTTAAGAAAAGTAGCGATTCATTTAGAAAAAGTAGCGATTCATTTGAAGAAAAGTATTGATTCTTTTTAGGAAAAGTAGCGATTCATTTTAGAAAAAGTAGCGATTCATTTTAGGAAAAGTATTGATTAATTTAGAAAAAGTAGCGATTCATTTTGAAAAAGTAGCGATTCATTTTAAGAAAAGTAAAAAGAAGTTGCAAATGCCTAATTGAGGCTGTACTGCGAATGTGTGAATGGCATTTTAACATTTGTGACTACTTGTCTGCAGCTTCAATTTCAGAATACAGGTTTGTGACTATTATCTGTACAAATCTCAACATTCAACAGGTTTTCACATTGGAGCTGTGAGTGTACATTTTTAGCATACAGTTACAAATATTTATTGTACAAGTTCGCAAATTCACATCTAAATGCATTCTTAATATTATTGATCTGCCTGCATTGACACCATTATGAGAGAACTGAACTGAGCTGGACGATGACATAACTGTTATCTCCAGAGCTGCTCAATAGTTGAATGTACTCTTTTTATAATTGATATACTTTATACAGTTATTGAACAGAACTGAATCAACACTGAATTCAGCTGAACAATGACACTATTTTCTTTTTAGAGCAGCTTTACAGCCAAATTGAACTTGTTTGTATCATTGATCAGTTTATCCCTGTAAAGCTGCTATATATTTAAAGGTGACTTGACATTTGCAAAAGGGAATTATTTATTATTAAAGAGAGTGAAAGAGAGTTTATTTGTGTGAAAGAGAATGATGTTTTTCTTTTAATAGAGTAAACTTAATTTACTTGTTATTTTGCGATTTAAAAAGTGTGTTGTTAATAAATGTTATTATCATAGTGTATTTGTTCCTTTTTTAATAGATGTTTAAATTAAAGTGTATTTGTTAATTTTAGAATTAAAACCCTTAATCTTTGTAAATGGTTGAATTTGTGTTTCAATGCCAGTTTCCACATTTGGCCCGGGGTACCAGCCGACTCTCAGCCAGATCTGTCTTACAGTGCCTGGGCCAGACCTGGGCCATATCAATAAATTAGAGTCATTTTACAGGGTGTGAGCCACATCTGGGCCAGAGGAAATTGTTAGTGTCTGTTTTCAGTGTGTGGGCCAGTTTTGGGCCAAAGACCCAGCCAGAACTGGGCCAGAACTGAAGCAAGGATGAGGCTCAGAGGTGGGCCACACAAATTTTGCTATCTGGGTTCTGCATTTTGCTGATCTGGTGTCCTTTATACAACTGATTTAAATATTAAAGTGATCCCCATTTCTAAAGGGGATTCATCGGATAGTACATTCTCACATTCTTCTCTGTGGGAGACAATAACAAGTTGACACTGTCAAAACTAGCCTGAGAGGTGAAAACAACTTTTGATTACATTGGAGACCATACATTTATCATCTCATTAGTTTGTTGCTGCCGAATATATATGCTAATAAATTAGTCAAAGGTTCTTTAGCCACATGGTTTTAGAAGGGTTTGTAAGCTGGTAAGACTGGGAGACTAGTTTAAATTAGTTTTTATTTTCAGCAAAATATTTGTATTAATTATAATAATTTTTTATATATAATTACATTTTTCAACACACAAAATATTCATTTGTGACTGTTTTTGTATTCATATTTTTAGTGCTAAACAGCAGTAAAAGCAGCAAACACATTCACATCTCTTTACAACTGACATCTTCAAGTGTCGTCTCTTTTCACACACTGACTGCACAGAGAAGACATTCAACGCACCTTGTTATGCAAAGGAAAGACAGTAATTGGGTTCTGTTCTCTGAGAACACACTTCTCATTTTCATTCATGGGCTAGTGGGATTAAAAGGGTTAACATCGAATTAGTTTGAGCAGGGTGACATCATCTGTTGAAGTAAGAGCTAGAACTTCCTACACTTTGTGACCTGATGCTCTTGAAGTGGGTTGAAGGTGGGAACTGTGGGTTAGAGATGTCTTTGATGTCCAGGTCAAGAAATAATGTACCAAGCAGGTTTCTGATGTCAAATCTAGTTGACATTCTTATTCTTTTATTCATTTTCTTAGTTTAGTAAAGAATAGGAACACATTTAATGCAGAAAAAATGCATTTATGCAGCAGAAAATACACATTGGTGGTTTAACATATATTTTATTCTACTTATAAGGCTAGTTGTCATAATTTAAAACACACATTTACAAAAATACATTCTCTAAAATATAATATATTGAATCCAAATGAACAATTGTTTATACACACTGACACATTTGGCCCAAATACTCCTTACATATGGCACCACACCAAGATCGTCAAACATGTCTGAATAAGGAAAGAGGAACATTGTGTAACTTCTCTTAAAATAAAACAAATGCACAGGAAAAACTAGTCAACACTAGCTATCAATGACCTTAGTGATTAGCAACATCACCATTTGGGAATACCGATTAAGTATTCCCAAATACCCCCCCCCCCCCCCCCCCCCCCCATAAAAATGTGATTGTTAAAATTTTGTTTCTTAGTTTTCTAACAGACCAGACTTTTGAATATATAAAAATAAGTTCAGATTACTTACTATGAGCATGTTACTTACATGCTAACTGTTTGATGTAAATGCTTGATGAAAAAGATTAAATAGTTCACATTTTCACATGTAGGCTACTTCATCATGTATGGTTTTAAATGTCCCAAATATCAAGTTACACTTACATTTTTAATATACACAAAGACGTTAACTTAACCTGCCACTACATCCAACATTCATCTCAATAACAAAATAATTATTTATTCTAATTTACTTTCCAATGTATTTCAACAGCTCTGCCAAAAGAAAGTGTTTATGTTATATTCAGTATGCCTTATTGTATATCCAGTAATCTACAAGTATTATTCCAACAGCCATTTATGTCATGGAGCTGAAAAGCCGACAATTTAAGCAATAAGTTTAAGAGTAAGTGCTCATGTTACTCAATGAAAAAGGTTTACGACAGATCCCTCATGAATAAACAGAGGAAATGAAAATAACGTAGATAAGCATTCATAAAATATGAAATGCAGTCCTTAAAAATGTATGCACTCTCTAAGAAGTGCAAAGTAAAGACAATATGCCTCTTCAAGGTAAATTCGGTTTCAAAACCACAACAATGCCCATTTGTCTTTTTTTCCCTCTGAGCAGCAAGTCTATCTACAAGCGCACGTCTCCACGGACATGTTGGGGTAGATCTTCAATACGATGTTTTTGCTCTCATCCATAAACAGTACACTGAGTGGTTTCATCTTCTCTGGGACACAGCAGGGCTCTGGGATACCTGGAATTATCCCAACGGCCTTGACTATGCTCTGGATGGTTGCATGGTTGGAGGGGCGGACCACCTGAAAAGGGCAGAAAAGAGAGGATAATGAGGTATGGTAGCGTTTAGATATGCAACTTTTGTTTTGCTTTCTTTAATGGAGCAAAGGAAATTATGTCTTACAACACCCTTCTATTATTCAGAACAGAGGAACTTTAAAACTGGCTCATTTCAAAAGAGAATGTGTCCAAAATGTGCTTAAAACCCCCATTAAGTGTACAACTATTTGACTGTAATTGCACATAAAGATGGTGTGCTTTAGTTGTGCTGGAACCGAAACATTTTCTGAAGGGATTCTTTGTTTAAAAATCTCTGGCTAGAGAGGCTGTATTAACCATAGTCATTTTTAAATATTTCAACATGTCTAAATTATTCACATTCGCATACGCTGATTCTCGCCGTGAGGTTCTCTGACCTTTGGAATGGGGAATTCACACGTTCCTGCGCAGTAGAAGGCATCGAAAGACTTGGGAGACAAGATCCATTCGTTCCAGCCGATGTCTGCAAAGTCCACCTTCAGGTACCTCCTGGAACAGCTGCGAGGTTCTTTCCACTGTCTCCTCCGGGCCTTCTTCATGGTTTTCTCATCAAACCGGAGAACCTGAGACTTGTCGAATCCATCAACGTGCTCCTGGCCTTTCCTCCGATGTTCTTTTTTGAAGGGCTTTGGCTTGAGCGCAAAGTAAGCACTTTCCCACAAATCGTGCTGTTTGAAGCTGTTGTACTCCACCTCCGGGAGCTCGTTGTTCTCAATGGGATCAGAGAAGTCCGATTCCAGTTCCCGTTTCACACGTATGTCAAGTGAGGAGTCTGGAGATTGAGTTGGCTGCTGGTCTGCAATGAAAGGGTCATATCTCTGTAGGCTCACAGCCACACTGTTGGGCTCTGAAATGGCCAAGTCATTAGCATAAACCAGCAAGTATGGAAGACTGGAAGGTGATTGCTGATCATGATACCTTTGATACTGCTCTCCATAGTCAAACTCCACAGTGATCAAAAGGTGATTCTTATCTTGGGCCTCCTTTATAATGACAGACACATCCTTGCTCTGCCAGGTCCCACGTCTGTGAGGAACTACGGTGATGTTTCCGAGCAGCGATCCTGGGTCTGAGCTGAAGGAGGGAGACCGGAAAAGAAGACGGACAGAGGGGAGCAGTTGGAAGTTCGGGATGCGACAAGAGGGGTTCTTGAAGCGCTTGCAGAACCAGGACCTCTGGCGTGGCCGTTTGTCAAAAAAGAAGTGAAACGTAGATGTGAGAATCACCTCGGACCCCTGAAGGGAAGTAAGATTCAGCCAGTATGAGGCCCTCTGCTCCACATTCTCTGCAAAGATACGAGAGAAACTGCTGAGTTACATATTAATTATGAATATGGGCTCAAACAACAGGCTTTTTGTTCTGTGTATGGGGTTGAAGAAAGCACAAGGAAGTGAGGAGACATGTTACTCCTAGAGCAGACATATGGAAATGTTTATTTAGGTTCCCTTAAGAGTTAGAACCTGCAACAATGTCAGTCTTTTAATCGGCACTGATTAAATGCTTTAGCAGACTGCAGAAAAAAGACTGTATTGTTTCGTGAGAGTGTGACAAATGTTATTTTAATGTTCCGGTTTAAACAGCTGTTTTCAAACAACGTTTCATTAACAAGAAGAGTTCACAAAACGTGGCGGATCGTCTGAGGTGGTTCCTCAACACTTCTGATATCGCACGGTACATCTACAAATCATATCCTGTCATTATTTATCACTTGACTACATTTAGGTAGTACAAATATACAAATGTGCTAGGGGTGTAACAAGACATTTGCATTGCACGAGACAAACCTCAACACAGCGAAAACTAGCCTACTGACAGAAATGATTGTCATTAGAAAGTCATTAAGTAGCGTAATTCTTGTCATTTTTATGCAAACATAAATAAAGCCATTTAGAAGATATACAATTAAGGGAATCGTAATAATTGCTGATTTAAAAAAATATATAAATAGGCCTACCATGTTTGCTTTTACACGTCATATAGTGGCAGAATGGTGTTTGCATCATACATTTCGTTTTTTTCCATAGGCTACTTACCAGGTTTTGCTTTAAAACTTCTTACTGTATTTCCCTCTTTGAGTCGGTTAGGTTCAATGTTGCACTTCTCATACAGTTTAAACATATGCTGCGAGAGCGCGTCTGTGGCATCGAGCGCGTCCGTCGTGCTGTCGCGCGCGCTTCTCCAAACACCTTCAGATGCGCCAGGTTCGGATCCAACCCAAAGCAGTAACAGGTGCGTCAAAAAGACACATTTAAAAGTCATGTTGCAAAGAAAGAAAAAAGTTTCCAGACGATTGAATTCCGTGTAGATGAAGGGGGGAAAACGCGCTAGCACATATTAAAACATAGGCTACTAAAGGATTCCAGTATGACAGAATGACGTTTTCCAATGATGCGGTTTGGATAGAAGCTTTTCTCGCCTTTTAATGCAGTGCAGAGAGGAAGTGGTTTCAGAAGTTCTATCAGTCTCGTGGATAACCTGTGATACATCACTTATTTCTTCTGACCGCCACAATCCACGGGAGCAGGCATAAGCGGAGTGAGGTGCTGACGTATCCGCCCACCAGCCAACGGGAGCTGCTGCTACATTACACCCGATCCAGCGGGAGGCCAACAAGAGGACAATCCAGAAAACATGCACATTCACAGGTTTTTTTTTTTGTTTTGTTTATGGAAATGCTTTTTTCTTTTCACAACATTCCCTCAAATAAGCTTTTTTTATTTATTCAAAATTAGTTTTAAAGTTTATTCTTTTTTATTTTATAAAACCAGACTGCTGCTGTCATGCATTTTGTAAAAGCTTGATGAAAAATAATCAAGGCATTTTTCATCAAGGCATTTTTATGTATTTATTTTGCGTTGAATGACCCAAATATAAAGTTACTTTGATGTTACACACCAAAAGGGTCATTCCACCAAGCATTCATCATAACAATAAAACATCTTTGTTCTTATTTACTTTCTAAAGTAATTTAATAGTTCAGTGTTGCATTCAATATACCATAAAACCTTTGTTGTTTACATACAGTAATCTGCAACCATAAAATATGAGTCCAACAGCCATTTATGTCTTGGTGATGACAACAAAGTTGACATGTTATGAGAATGCAAGCATAAGAGCTCATGTTACTCATCTAGTACCATAAAAATAAAAAAATCTATATATATATATTTTTTTTTTTTTACAAAAGATTCCGCATGGAAATGAGGGAAAGGAAAACTGATTGTTGAATTATGCAGTCTAAAAAACAGATAAGATAATTTTTCCTTCTTGATCGAATAAGCATTCATTTTCTAAGTAAATAAAACGTGCAAATGCATTCATTTGAAAGTCTACTTAGAAAGGGTTTTGAAAATTTGTGAGTGCCTTTGCTTGATTTCATTATAGTGATTTCATTCAGTACATGAAGCACACTGGGGGAACAGCCCTGTCACCTCTGTGTTTTGTGTGGAGTGTCTGCAGTGCCGTGCCAACAATGCTGGTTCTGTGAAAGCCCGGAGCTCCAGTGGAGAGACCATAACAAGCCCGGCCGTTTGGGTCATTGCGTGCCATTAAACACCTCCTGTGGCCCCTGGGGACCCTACTGGAGACCCCCTTTTCTACTTCACACTTGAATGTGTCTTAAATCTGCATTAAAAATCTGACGTTCCTGCCCACTAGGACACTGTTACTGAGTGAATCACGGAATAAATCGAGTAGGAGGAGATACCTCTGCTCTGCTTTGTTTCCACCCCTCTTTTTATTGTCCGACTGTGGGAAGGCGAAGCCATTAAGCTTCAGAATCCTATACCGCTTTTAAAAATGAATAAAAAACAGAACAAGGGAGGAAGAATTCAAATTAACTCTGGTTCACAGAGACCTTTGATTCTTCAATATGACTGCATCACTTGCTCTCTATAGCACCTGGGAGAAACTATTCTGTCTCAGATCCTGCTGGGTCTGGATACTGAGAATGATTTTTTAATTAACAAGCTAACTACGGAATGATGCTAATAAAGCACAAGGTCTTGTGTAAAGGCTTGTCTCTCCAGGACAAATTCCCTTAATATGTTTGTCCCTTATTTCAAAACAGCTAGTAGTCCTGTGGTCTTGTAAAGCACGTATTATTTTTCTCGCCTCCTCCCTTCCCTCCCATTCATGAGCTTTATATGGGGCTGGTTGCAAACGAAACACATCATTCATTGGTTGGAAGGGGTAAAAAAAAAAAAAAAGAATTATGTGAATGAGAGTGATAAAACTTTGATGCTGAAGGTTTTACTGGAAATTCTTATTATTTCATTGCTTAAATCCCAATTAGATTTTAATGCAGGACTTTAAAAGTAATTTACAGGCATGGTTCAATAAGCAATGGTTAATTGGTAGGAAACGCCTGTACAATAGAGGACGCAAAAAATGTCTGTAATGAATTATAATTCTCTTTATTGATTAATCTAACCATTTTTATCAATATCTCTCCTGCTGTTCTCCTATGATCAAATTCATCCATAACTAACTTTACTTTACGTTTCATTATTTATTTTTATTGACGAAATTGTTCCTCTTGCATCCTTCTTTTCTGATATTTGGAAAGAAAGCGCAACTAAAAGGTACGTTCGCGTTGCAACCTTCTATTGTACCATGATACATACCATTTTTAATCGCTTGTCATAAAAATTGATTGTGGGGAACCCCTCATAACTCAATGTATTTGCTATTTAATATGGGTGGCAAAAACAAATAGTGTTGCCAAACTCAATTGCCTGTACTTAAACTGTTTATGTGGTTTGCTTCATAAATGGCAGATGGGTCTTTGATTTCCTGAGGCAATACAGCCTAAACTGTCAAAAATAGCATTAATTATAATTTTATTCTAGTGACAAATCATGAAATTAGCATTTTTAATGGAATGGAAATGGAAATTTTGATAGTTGAATCTTTCACTCCCCTAAAGGATCAAGTACTGTTAGTCTGTGTTTCTGATAGTAATAAATTGATGCTAAATCAAATTTAAATAAAGATTATATACTGTAAAATGAAAGTAGTACAATGAACATTTTCTCAACAATGCTTATTTATTATTATTTATTATTATTTGACATAAAAGCTCTTCATTTGGTCACTTATAAAATGAATGGAGGGAGTAATTTCTTTTTGTCTATTTTTAGTCCTTCAGTAAAAGGAAATGGCTGCTGATATTAGAAGGATCAGGTCTTTTGGCACCAAGACAAATACATTTGAAGTAGCCATCTGTCAGCATCAGGATTTCTGAAAGGGGCAGAAAGAAAGTAGTTCCCCGCTCTCTGTTGTTTTTATTCCCCCGTTTGTGTTGGCTATGTGTGGCTCACAACTCCAGTGAAATGACAATTATCCCTGCAGTGCCTCGAGTGATCAATCACTTCTCAAAAATCTGGTGCTCTTGGATCTGCACAATATCATTGTGCCAATCTCGCCAAATGGACCTAATGGCAGAGTGCATTCTCTCCTGGCTTCAGTTGCTTTCAGCATACTAACAGAATAACGGAGTTGAAATGTTCTAAAAGCACTGTTTGTTAGACTGAGTCTGTCTCTTGAAGGGCAAAGCACTTACAAAGAGACATGGAAAAGATTATTGGCAACTATAACCTTTTTTGGTTAATAAATCTCTGCATTTATGAGATTGATAATGTAATAATGTGTTAAAATTGCTATTATTGCAATAAACAAATATTGTATAATCTAATTGTATATCTATCTATCTATCTATCTATCTATCTATCTATCTATCTATCTATCTATCTATCTATCTATCTATCTATCTATCTATCTATCTATCTATCTATCTATCTACCTATCTATCTATCTATCTATCCATCCATCCATCCATCCATCCATCCATCCATCCATCCATCTATCTTTTTTGTTAAACCAAACAGAGCACCGTTTTGTAAAAAAAAAAAAAAAAGGAATATGATCTTTTCCCCCCCAAAAAATAGGAATATGGTGAATAGAACAGAACAAACTGATCTGAATCTGTCCATGGTCCTGGTACGCATCCCATGCACATGGCAGATTCCCTCCTGTCTGTCCAGTTCTGGATGGTGGCCCTGCATAAGGCATGAGATCACTTGGCTTTGGGAAGAGATGCAATGCTTCCATTGTTCTGGTCCAGAAGCAATAAAACTCCCTCATGCTGTCCCGTTTGCAAAAGCCCACTGCTGTTGCTTTACAGCTAACATGATTTCACCCCTGACTGCTGTGAATCAGTAGGTCTCCTGGACCATTCTGGCTTTGATCTTTAACTCTCTGTCAATCAAAATTAGTTATCCTTCAATACCGACTCCTCCTCACTCCATACAGTCCTGTCTAAGAACAAGCACAGCTTTGTCTATGCTCTATGTCTTCATGAAAACAGCCACATGCTGGGTTTGAGTTGCTTCACACGAGTGCCACATGTCACCTCTGAGCCCACTGTTCCTTTGCTGCTGTACGAGCTGCATTTCTATCAAATAATTAAGCTGTGATCTGAAGACAAGCAGTTATCTAGCCTTTATATTAGGTGTAAAATGGACATGACAATAAAGGCCATCCACATGATTTTTCTAGACCTCCATCACAACTGACAACATAAATCGCGTTGTCAGTTCATTCAACGGCCAGATTCGTAACTCCCGTTGCCAGCTATTTCCAGTATTTCAACTATATTTCCTATGAAAGCAATAATAATATCCGACAACATTATTTGTTGTTTAGCTCAAATCAAACTCTCTCTTTCTCTCTCTCTCACACACACACCCACACATGCACACACACACGCATACACACACACACACACATTCTTGTACATCTATCTTTATGAGGACATTCATTGACACAATGCAATCGCTTACCCTAACCTTACCCATCACAACTAAGTGCCTAACCCGAACCCTTACCCTAAATCTACCCTTAACCTAATTATAACCTTATCCCTAAAACCAAGTATTGACCCTCAAACAGGCCTTTAAAGGGGTCTCAGAAAGTGAGGACCGGCCAAAATGTCCTCACTTTACTCTCTTTGTCCTCACTCCAATGGTCTAAAACTCAAACTGGTCCTCACAAAGATAGTTGTACAAGTACACATGCCATTTTGAGTCTCCTTAGTAAGGAAATTGCCTTTTTTAATTTTGAAGCAAGACTATAGACACTATATTCAGTGTTACGCTTTTTTCCACCATTCATATGAGTGGCTCGTCTCTGACTTTTACAATCTCTTAACAACTACCATAAGCATATTTATACTTCAAAGCTTCATATCTCTGAAACATTTTCTCAATTACTCTTAAATATACCCTTTTGAAAAATATTATTGTGCATTACAGTAATAAAGTTAAAAATATTTAGTGAAATATCTATCCTTCAGATTTGTTTGAAAAGAACATACTATAAACATTTATCTTCAGCTCATTGCAGCATATTAAGATATTACTTAATTATTACTGGTTTTTCTTCTTCTTTTTTTTTTTTTTTGGCTTACCTTAATCTGCATCCAAACAAAACAGTGAATTGAAAGTTTTAGAATTACTTGATTTCTTGGAGTGACTGTTTCCAAAAGTGCCTTGCCAACTGCCAACGACTGTCATAGTTCTGCTGTTCTACTCACCTATTCATCTTTCTGTCAACATCAAGTTTTTTTCATTGCTTTTATCATTCTTTCTTAACGGTGAGTGTATGAAATCTAAGCATTGTATGTGTATGTAAGACGCAAGAGAGTGAGTCACAAACAGATCGCTAAAATCTTTCAGTCAAAAAGACATTTGATACAGCCTTTTAAGAGAAAGCTCATATATTTCACAGTGTTTCTTGTTGGAGAGCAAGTGCAACCAGAGGTTTACTTTACAAGCCAATCAGAGCATAAAAATATGGCATAAATCATAGCTGACATACATATTTTAAAAGCTCCAAGGAAAGAAAAAAAAAGCTTTAATACTGAATTTGAGCCTCCTAAAATGCCATTGTAGACTTAACTTAATGGTTAGTCTTAAACGTTATTACACTGCTTTTTATTTTATTCATTCATTGATTTATTTTGGTGGGTTGAGAAGGGGATATCTTCATTGTGCTTGTTGAAAGAAACATCACACGCACACATTTTTTCTATGTCAAGATGATGTATTGGATATTGTGAAGCCATTATTTATACTTAATCCCTTTTCAGGCATGTCTTATTGTTTAACCAGAAGATATAACTCAATTTGGCATAATGAACAAAGTTTCACATGACATCATGCTGCATTCTCCATATGCAATCATGTTCAGAAGCTCCACAGAACTGTCTACATCACGGCTTAATACTGTATATGGCAATATACCAATCCCAAATCCACCGACCATTGAAATACTCAATTTCGAAACAATCCAAAACATTCAGACACAACAAAAGATATCTGCTTGTACTCGCCGCACGAAGCATCTTAACTTACTAAACAGCCTGACCTCGAGTGTCTAGACACATTCAGTACGTTTCTTTACCTGTGTGCATTTCTGTGGGGCCTTTTGAAACACTTGCCAATAAAAATATATAGACTAGCAGGGTTACAGAGCCAGGGGAGAGAGGGTAATGCTACCTCAGGGTATTCAGATTCATTGAGTTTGTAAAATATAGTCTGTAGCAGGAAGAGTGAGCCAGAGCAGCAGATAAATCTAATTAATACTGTCTTGGGGATAAATGCAAGACTTTGGATCATTTTACCAGCCCTGCTGTTTATTATTTATGCCTGCATAAAAAACCAATGCCAATTCCTTTTTTATATTTTATTGTATATATGATTCTGAGTCCCAGGATCAGCAAGACCTCATTTTTAATGCTTTAAAATGCTTTTGATGGCTCTGAGAGAGAACATGATGTGGCCGTTTAAAGCCTCCTCGAATGTAGGGGACTTAATGTTATATGAATGATATCACTCAGATCCTTTAATGCTCTGATGGCCTCTACGCAGAAAAAAATAACCAGGTAAATGCAGATTCGTTTGTTTGCAATAAGGATGCTGGCAGCCATCATTCTGAGGAACTGAGGGCAGAGGTGAGCCAGAGGCCACAATTCACTCATACAGTTGCACACCGATCAAACACTTGACGGTAATCCAAGGAATTTCTACAGAACACCATTGAGCATGAACTATGGGGTTAGTTAAATTGCAAAAACGTAATGGTGAAAATTGGACTTATATTACACCTGATATTCCCACATGGGATGGGAATTTAGTGATTTTTGGAATGAATAAAAAAATTAATTAATTAAATAATAAAAATAAAAAATAAAAGCAGATGCTGATCAGTACAACAAATTCTGTTGAAACAATGCCATTGAGAATTTGGATCTTGAGAGTTTGGAATTTGAATGGAGTGTAAATGTTGGATGAAAACTTCCATTAACGTTTTGCTTGGAACTACCTCCGCACTTTTCCACTTGAAAGCTGACAAAAGAGGCAAATATTATTCCAAAATATTCTATTATTGAAAAAATACTCCTCAGCAATTCCCGGCATTATGGATTTTCCTTGTCAGTGCAAGTTACAAAAATAAAAAAATGAAGGTTTATGTGAACTGAAATTACAAAATTATTTGTCCTTTGAAAGAATCTTGAAGAATCTCTAAAACCAAATAATATTGTTGGTCGGTAAAAATATTATTCCATGAAAGCCATCCATGACCGACAGCGTGAAGCCAAAGAACTGTATTTACAAACCATTAAAGTTACAAATACAAAAAGTTTATTCTTCTCATTACTTTCTATGTATTTTATAATCCTTGTCAAGCCATTGTTAAATCACAACAGTTAAGGATTTCTTTTGATTGTGATTTCTTCCTGGCAGCCACCCACGGGGTTTAAGACTTTGCCGTGAAGGTGAAGGTCATGGGCCTCTGGGACTTGTTCAGGAAATGACAGCACACCGCTTAGACTTTAATGAATATAACTCCGTCTTTGTAAATACAACACCAAGTCTGTAACTTTGGAAGGTTTTTCTTCCAGGAAACCAATTTCAGAGCATAGATTTGAGGGAAACTGCTCTGCAGTGATCCATTTTCACATGGCAGAAAGTGGCTCATGAAAAGATGAGGCTCTGTTCGAAATATGAAGAGAATTTGATGAGAAGTCCTTTCCGTTCTCATTGTTGGGAAATGTAAGACTTGGAGACACTGAGAGATGACTTAAATGCTATCCAGAAAAAAAAAATAGCCATCACAATGATTCATGGAAATCAATGACAGCGACAGCTACATAAAGTGTCTATTGTGAGATGAAAAGAGAAGGCAAGTGCCTGTGGCTCAGGAAAGTGAATAGACATAAATTGAGCAGGAATACTCCATCAATTGTTTTGCTGAACAGCCTCTTGTGCCAAGTGGATTACTTTAGCACACTTCAGAATGACTCTTTCATTAAGAAATGATTGTGGGAACCATCTTAAAGCAGTCTCTAAGGACTAGTGCACAGACAGAGCAATTCATATTTCATAGCCTCTTTGGACTTCACTGACAGAGGTGAAACATAATTAAAGTGAAGCATTGCAGTGTCGTAACCTAATTAAAAACCAAATAACAACAAGGAGATCTGCTGAATATTTTTCCACCCCATCAGGCAATTTGGGCAAATCAGGTCGTTGTGAGAGCAATTGAACTTGGTTTAGTCTTTCCCTATACTTTAACACAAGAGGCCACTTATCTCTCTCTCTCTCTCCACAAACACACAAAGAAATTCCCTTGACCATCTGCATGAACTATGGCACCAGTGCAGATCATGATGAATTTGTCGAGGAAAAAGAGTGAAAAATCATGCAAAAAAGTATTTATTGAGACTAATTCTGTGGTGGAAGAAAAATATTTGATTAGCTTTGCAGCGAGCAGTCAGTAGTGTTGGTCTAGTCCACGATGATACGGAGAGAAACAGCAGGCCTTTGTCTGCAGACAGAATGGCGCTCTCTATGGGGTCACTGCAGGATTCCAAACATCACAGACGGGGCAAAACTATACACTGGAATTCCTCTCCCTCTATGAATGTTTTATTAGCCATGTGAACAGGTCAGAAAGTCACCCCCCGCCATACAATCATCGGCCGTGGCGCAGGGGCACGTCCGATCCCAGCTTACTGGCTGCTGCCTGGATCAACTTGAATGCGGTTAGCATGATCAAGACAGTATCAGCTTTACAGCTAAAACAACACCAAGCTGGAGTTCTGGAAAAGTAATGGAACGCACATGTTAGAGTAAAAATATCCTAGCAATAAGGCAATGTCGCAAATTGTGAATTGGAAGAGATCTTTTTTGTTTGGACTTTGGCTGTTTGAAAAGTTTCACTCTGGTTGCATTAGATTTTGAAAAACACCA
The DNA here is from genome assembly GCF_965113295.1 of Leuciscus leuciscus. Classification (NCBI taxonomy): domain Eukaryota; kingdom Metazoa; phylum Chordata; class Actinopteri; order Cypriniformes; family Leuciscidae; genus Leuciscus; species Leuciscus leuciscus. The sequence continues at coordinate 17,606,715 of NC_138746.1, read as the reverse complement.
AATGTTGCTGTGAATCTTTATGTTGGTTATATGAAGTTTATGCATTAACCAGCATTCAATTATGCATAGATCTTCAGTGATATTTCAGTTTACCACTCTTATTCAAAAGGTCTTACCATGGACCACCATGCAAGATTTCCCAGGCCCAGAATTAATGTTGGCTGGATATTTTATTGAGGTGTTACATTGGGAGCATTTCCAGAATACATGTTCAACACCTACCTCAGTAAACACATACACACACATCCACTGTATTCTAATACTACACCACCCATTCAAACATTATCCACAACAGCATACAGCACAGAACACTGAGCGGATCTGAGAATGTCACATGTTACGCAATTTAACATATTTAATCATTTAAAGGGATAGTTCACTTTGAAATAAAATTCTCGAAATCGTTGTTACCTCTTGAACACAGCCGCGTCCAAATGATCTGAGGGCGCGGGCGGGTATAGATATATACACTAGATATCGCCTTGGCTACGGTTTCGTTCCAATGAACTGCAGTAGCCAAGGCGACATCTAGTGTATATATCTATACCCGCCCGCGCCCTCAGATCATTTGGACGCGGCTGTGTTCAAGAGATAACAACGATATAAATACTGTTCGTTTTCTCACACAAACCGCTCGTTTCGTGTCTTAGGCCATCAATGTGTACTTACGATGGGGAATTGTTTAATTTGGACGATGTGGAATTGTTTTAATTTGGACTCTGTGCATGCTCTTTGAGGTGGTGACCATAGACCTGCATTATTTGACTGACAGACAAGAACGGTTTGACCTAAAAATATCAAAATTGAAACTACTGCGGAAAAAAAGACACCTACATCTTGGATGCCCTTGAGGTAAGCTAAAACATACCAAAATTTTATTTCAAAGTGAACTATCCCTTTAACTTTCTGTAGTTACACCAGTAAGTGGTGACAATTTACTGTCTCTAATCGAGGGGGTCTTTGAATCATTCAGAGAATCGTTCAATAACACTTAATTCATTCAGAAAAGAAACTGTTGATTACGAGTGAGTCATTGAATTATTTACTCAACCGATTCAATAAAAAACACAGCTACAGTTTGTTGCTTTGAGATGCGAAATATTTGATTCTGTTTGGATTCATTAGAACTAATTTCAACAGCATAGCAAAAATAAAGAAAGTCATTTTTCTTATGCTGTTGTCTTGAGTAACTGGAAACAAGAGATAACCAGTTTAAATGGAAAGGATCACAAATTGACTAAGACAACTGAAGATGCTGTTAATGTGGGAACCTTTAGGTTAATAATTCACACAGCCCATTCTTGAAAATCAAATCCAGTATAGCACTACAACAACCTAATGAATGAAATGAAATGACAATTGCTAAAGCTATCTAAAACCCGCCCTAAAATATAAACAATTACATGCTTACCGTAGTGATTCGGGTTAAGAAAAAACACAGGTTAAAAGATGGATTTATCATACTTGCTCAACATTTACATTTTTTTTTATATATATTTTTTTAAATATAAATAGCCTTTGATCTGAATTTAGGTCTGAATATTCAGAACAATAACAGTCTTCTCGTAGACAAGACAAGACAAGACAGGCTACAATGCTTGTAATCCTGTGGGCTTTTTCTCTCATGCGAACAAGGGTTGTAAATAATCAGAGACAGCTACACTAGTCCTCCCTCAGAGGTGACTGAGTGAATATTATGATTGATAATGCCTTACATAATCTAAAGCTAACTAGGTGAAAGGCCAATGTAATTTAGTACTCACACTTAAAGGTGAATGAGGCCATCAAGCTCCATGTACACTGCTTTGACCCGCAAAGCCCTGCCTCCTAAAATCTGTTAAGCTGTCTGCGTTTACAGCATTACTGATGGTGTAAACAATCTCACGTGTCAAATGGGTTTTCTTAAATCAACTGGAACATGAGGAGTGGGAATGTAGTGTGGAACGACACATTGAAACTATGATTTTGTCATGTTTCTTATGGGTTGCGCATGTAAATGTTTGATGGGATAAGAAATAGCCTAGTTTTAGTGTAGTTTTTCATTTAATAAAGATTAATTGTTTTGTTTTTTAGAAAAAATATATGTGTTATACAGAGATATATGTGTAAAACACACACACACACACACACACACACACACACACACACACACACACACACACACACACACACACACACACACACACACAATTCAATGAACAAACCTTATTTCATCTTTTGGTGAATAGATTTGTGACTGAGATTAATCAAAATATTTAAAGTGTAATGTTAATGCTAAAATTAAATATATAGGTATAAATGTAGCGAAATAGCAGGCAAAAAGTAAAAAATATATAATATGATACATTATATAAACATCATATAATATATTTCTTTATTTCCTGTTTTGAATTCATTGACGAATGTCTATATAATGTTTCAAAGACAATACTTGTCATGTTTTTCATCTTAATTTAATTTAGCATGACTCTGGCACAAATGGTTAGTGAAAATAAGCTTTATCCTGAGCTGAGTTGGCTTTTTGTTCTTGTGGATGTGTACAGTTGATTGGCTTCATTATAACACCCCCAGCCCTTCTGTCTTCCAGTTCTTCTTAGTCATAATACCTTTTTAGTTCTCTTCATGATCCAACTTTTTTTTTTTTCACAAAACATTGCGGGGTGTCATGTGTGTTGTTGCTGCAGGTCAGTGGGCTGGAGCAGATAGAGTCATTATTTGGTTAGTGCTCACACCAGCTGGCATTCTCCGCTTGTGAATGAAGAGGCCTTTGTGGACAGTCAAGAACCCGCTGGGCATGCTGAAAACACATCCACGACATGAGAAGCAGAGAGAGGGAAGGCCTCTGCAAAAACAGAGACGACCAAGGTCTCTGCCAGTACAATCATGGCAGTCCTCATGTTCTGTCAGAGTCTTACCCAAGAGACGGCCCTTGGGACATCGCAAGGACTCCTTCACACTCGTTGTGGGCTCCTCCACTTGAGAACGAGAGCCAAACGTCTGAAAAGGTATCCTTGCAGCAGGTTTTGAAAGACTTGATGTAAAAAAAGGCCTCATTTCCAAGCAAAGCAAAGTGAGAGTGTAAATGTAGAACTAAAAAGAGTTTCATATATTATTGAAAGATAAAAGAGTGCTTGTCAGCGGAGCCTGCGAACCAGAGACTTGTCTGTCAGCACAGAGCTTCTTGGGATGTAAGAACAACACTTAACAGCGCAGCAGTGTCTCTGAGACAAGTGGCAGCACAAGATTGATGAGTCTTGTCATCCTTGCTGGGATTTGTGCATCAAGTTAATAGCGTGGTGCCATTAACTGAGGAATAATTGCTATCAGATGTGGGAATGACAGCAGGCTTTGCGGCAGGTGTGATGTTGCCTGCAGGTCTAATGCTATTTACCTGTGAGATCAAAGCTGGTTCATCGCTTACCTCACAAGCAAGGTCTCCTGTAACCCATGACCTCATCCTGCTGTGTCCAGTGATACAGTCATGGGATATCCTCGTGTCTTTGTGATGCTTTGCAAACAATTGGCAGAGATGCTTCAAATGTTTCTAAGATATTTAATCTTTACGTACTAATCCCTAAAAAGAAAATCATCTGTCTAAATGAAGAATTATAGTCCTATTCTCACATTCAGGTTTGGTTTTTCATGTTTGTGGATGGTATTTGTTTTCTTTCAGTGTGATCTTTTTACCAAGTTGGCAAAGTCATACACAATATCGTTCAGAAAGTTGGGGTCAGTAGTATGATTTTTTGGTTACACTTTATTTTAAGGTGTCCGTGTTACAGTGTAATTATACATTTAAGTACTGAGTAATAATAATTACATGTACTTATAAAGGTTATGGTAAGGATTAGGGTGTGGTTTAGGTTAGTTGCATGTAATTAAGTACAATTCAGTTATTATAGTAACAACATGTAACGTTTGTAACAAAGAAACTAAAGTAGTGTTACTTTTTGAACTTTTTTGCTTTTTTCTTTACTTTTGTTCAGCAAGGATGCATTAAATTGATTAAAATTGTCAGTAAAAGACATTTAAAATGATAAAAAATGTACAATTTCAAATAAATGTGGTGTCTCAAATAAAAATAAAAAAGTGTCTTGAAAAACAAGTGTTCAAAAAAAAATTATAATTCAAGAAGCAAAACAACATTCAACATTGATAATAAATGTTTCTTGAGCAGCAAATCAGCATATTAGAATGATTTCTAAAGGATCATGTGACACTGAACACTTGAGCAATGATGCTGAAAATTTAGCTTTGCTGACACATTAATAAAATTACATTATAAACCCAGAAAAGAGTTATAAAGAATAATCATATTTCACAATATTTTACTGTATTTTTGATCAAGTAAATGCAGCCTTGGTGAGCATACAAGACTTCTTTCAAAAACATTTAAAAAGCCTTACCAACCCCACAGTTTTGAAACGTAGTGTATGTGTGCTCAGTTTCGTACACAATTGCACATTTTCTGAACTTTTGAATCCTGATTTTCACGGCACTCATGTGTTACTGAATAAACACTGAAGATCACATACTTTCACAGTTTAAATCCAGTTTGTTCCTGTTTAATTTCCCAGAGGAGCTCTTTGTTAGTCTATACCAGATAAACAACATTTCAAGGTATTTTTAAATTGCTGGAAAAACCATTTAACGCCACAGGGAGTCTGGTACTGTAAAGACATTAAAAATAAATTCATAAACCTGAAATTGGAGATAAAGTCATCAAGCACAGTAAAAAAAAAAAAAAAAGTGCCAAAGAAATCCACGAGTGGGATTTAAGGTTTATTCAGTCACTGCTCTGCTCTGGTGTTGCGTTTTAACCACTAAAAGCACAGCTCCTAAAAAAACAGGACTTACATGTAAATCCTGAACTGTGTGCTTTCTATTCATTGCAGCAACACACTGACACAATGGGTGAGGTAACACGTGCTGAGAGGGCCAAAAAGCAAATAAATAGAATGAAAGTTGTTATTTTTTTGCACCATTTTCTTTGTGATCATATATATTTAGTATTCAAAAGTCTATTAGTATCTGGTTTGTTTAATATGCTTCCAACTCCATCAGAATTTGAATTCCCTTGTGTTATTTTACTGTTTAAGTCATAGCATTTATCATTTAAAAAAAAAATATATACATTTATCTTGTTCTTCCAGGGCTACTTCTGTCGGAGGTTCTTTAAATGGCTCTGAAAGTGCATCTGAAAGCTTTCAGATGTGAAAACAGATTTCCCAAATTCCCAATTGAGCATGAGTAATTTACTACATGCACTTAAAAGTTGTCACCCATACTTGTACAAACAAGGGTAGCCCATTGCACACTTTCTGCAAGTGAGGCATATGGAAAAACCCAGTATTTCCCAGAGACTATAGTGTGCCCAGTACACTTCAAACAGGGGCGGAAGTTTTGCACCATGGCTCAAATCAATGGGGCTTTTCTCCAGGTAAGTGCAAGCCCTCTGGCTTTGGCCAGGGTAAATGTCAGGCTTCGGGACAGTGAGTTTATCTTGGACCAGTCTGGTATTTTTACACCTTTCATAAAAACTCATGTCTGACCACTCTGCCATTAGGCTTCCATCACTGGACAGGTGGAGTTTTTTCTTTTCTTTTTCTTTTTTTCCCTCAAAGATGGTGGTCAGTCTTTTGTTTGATTTTATACTGTACATGTGCCTTATAAAATGTATACTATGGTTGCTTAAACACAATTTAGAGTGTTAGGGGCAAACACAGCTTGTATGGGAATCGTAAGAAATTTACCAATTTCTTTTCCAATTTCTCTTAACAATTTTGGTTCCTTAATGGTCCCATATCATTTTGATGAAGACATATTTGGAAAGAAAAATGAAGTAAAGTGACAATTTAAAAAAGAAAATAACATATTTAAAACTACTCTTGCAAAAGCGTTTACACATACATTTTACTTATTTATTTTTACAGAATACTGCTGACAAAACGACACTAATAACACAAAGTCAAATACACAACCAGTCAGTAGCTACTGATTTTTTTATGTGTTGAATTCGGTATGAAAATGCAAAAAGTTCTGTATACTCTAAAACACTTTTAGGTTCGAAACGGAGATAAAAATAGAACAAACGTTTCGGCTGTTTGCTTTTGTCAGTGTCAAATTCAGTAAAAATAACCTGTTCTTATATAAGCCATTCTTCCAGGAACTTACATTACATTAAACTGACTTAAAAAAAAATTAAAATTGTTGAATCTTGTACAACTTTGAAAACTTATTTTGATGAGTTAAAGCAATGTAAAAACATATGTTCTCACAACTTAATTATATACATTTTTACAGTGGTCGCACTATAAAATCTGTATCTTTTTGAAACGGTACAAAGAACATGCTCTTTAATAATCAGCTGTCTACTTTGGTCGCGCTGTATGGTTTTGATTCAATAAAAGAACCGAGAGTCATTCGTTCAAAAATCTGGCTACACTAATTGCGCTATATGTTTTTAATTCACAAAAATAGTGAATTGTTTTATGTTTCTTCACTTTATTTGTCATGTTGTAGACATAGTAGAGGTGGAATAACATTGCAGGGTATATTGTCATAGTCTTTTAATACAGGTTTCCATCACTGAAAATGTGGAGTTCCTTTCTCAGAGATGTTGGTGAGTCTTTGTTTGGCTCTGTAGAGCAAGATCATGATATAGACTAATAAAATATTTTTTATTCTACATTTTCCCCCATGTATCAGATTCTCCTTTTTTTAATGTTTTGTATAAAATTGCTAAACCAAAAGAGCTTCTTACCCTATTAATACTTCTTGTCTCCCCAAGCGATGTTTTTGAAAACAAAGCAGAACAAGTGCGGCTTCACGTAATGGCAGTTGTTGCTTGTTTTGCTAACCCACTAAGATGGTTAAGGTCTCTGAAATGGCAGACTTTGCTTTAGGGTTGAATAAGACGTAGCAAGGCTGATGTGGTCGGTTACAATGCCTGTCGTTTCTCCCCGCTGTGCCACCCATGAGCTAAAATTGCTAATGGCCCTGCCATGTATAAATACCATTCTCTAGCTAATTAGTCACAGTCACCCGCTGAGGGCTGCGGTTGCAGCTCAGACTGTAGGTGAGGCCAAAGGCCCACGTTTTAAATTCTCTCCTGCAAACAATACATGTCAGAAAGCTTTATCATGATCATTCTTCTGCGGTGTTAGAGAAGCTGGTTGGAGCTGAAAATAGGGAAGCATAAGTTGGAGAATTCATGAAATTGGAAAGTGTACAACTCAAGCTATTACAAGGCGAGAAATTAGGCCTCATTTGAAGAATAAATGCGGAGGAAGGACATTTTCTTTCTCGAAATGTGTAAAGCATAAGTAAACAAAGTGCATTGAATTATCAGTTGTCACATTTTGGTTTGTGGGTCAAGGCAATCACGAGTTCTGTAGTTTGCTGCAATATCCTGCAACATTCATATTTTACAGATTGCGATCTCATTGCATATATTCATGAACCTGTAAGAGAAGCAAATGCATAATTCTTTGTTTTTTTCTTTCTTTAAAAAAATTCAATTTTTTTTTTTTTTTTTTTTTTAAAGCGATGGATGAAGAAAGCGAAGTCATTGAATTAATTCAGAAGGAAACTGGCGTAATAGTCATAACTTCATCAGGGTTGCACCTTCAGTTGCATCTGCATCAGTTGCAGCAAATGCAAACACATTAGTCCCTGGCATAGTATACAGAATATGGCAATGCATATGGAAAGTGAGAAGATTGTCAATGTTTTACAAAGAGAATAGCAGATGGCCTGGATCTTGCTTCTGGCATTTGTGCCCTCTCCCGCTTCTGCTATTAAAACATGATGGGTGGAGGAGGGAAACTTAATATTTCAACTCGGGCTAACAATTTGTGAGCTTCACACTTCACAACAAAGGCGACTGAAAGTTCTTTGTTGGATGGCATTAATCATGGCATTGAACCTCAGTGTTAACAGCAGTAAAAGGCAGCCATAAAAAACAGGGGTGCTTTCATTTAGTTTTTCGTTAAGATCTGTGGTCTCGGGGATTATTTTCTTTCGGTGATATTTCATGTCATCCCTGTTGTTTGCAGCGGCTCGGTTTTCAACGCCGATCGTGATTTTCTTTACTTTGATACCTTGCCAATGTACTATCAACAAAAACTTATTTTGTGATTTAGTAGCCAGTCCAGTCCAGTATCAAAACTTTATCATTAAGGAACAAGAATCAGCCATATTAAATTTATTTTACAGGAGATTTTTTTTTATATATATTTTTTATGTATTTTGCCATGTATAAAAATGCAAAACAGTCAATTGAATCAGTTCATTATTTCAAATTGTCAATAATCATAATATAATTTGAATTTGTGGGGGATTTTTTCAAATTTAATTAATGTATATATTTTTTTTGCCTCCACATTTTTTATTTCAGGGCACTTTAATTTCTTACCCTGCTCCAGAAAATTTAACCAAACCATTTTTTTCTTCTTATGGGGCATAGAGACAAATCAGTTTTGACAGTCCAACTGATTTGAGAGAAAAAAGAGCCAAGCTTTGAATGTCTTCCTCTCAAATGGAAGGGGAGCCTCTCATGAAATGCCTGTTGTTTTTAGAAGCTTGGAAAAAGTAACAGACTGGCCTCAGACGCAGGGGGATTCCATATGTGAAAACACGTCACCTGGGCTTCCCTCGTCATCTTTTTCCTCTCTTTTGCTTAATTCTCTAATTTGTGCTGTTTTTGGACAAAGAAAAGGCAGCAGATTTTGACCAAGTTGTTATGAATCAATCAAGTTGTTACTGAGGTAAATTGCTGGCAAAATGTAGAATACACAACATTCTAACCCGTTTGAAGTGCCTTTTCTTAGCTCTCCTTCCAAGTTGAGTTTGCTCAGATCAGAGGGGCTGATATGCCTGATTATTGACCAATATTTGGATGAAACCCGAGCTTTGGACTGGGGGCGACAGCTCTTCCTTTTGATTGGGTGAGTGATGAATTACAAGGAAGTGCGGTAACTGGAGCCGAATCTACCACACGATGAGAGGCAACTGTGTGTGTTTTATGTAGGGACAGACAAGCTCCCGTTTCCCATTGTCTCTGTCTGAGACTTCCATCAAACAGAGGGTTAATGTTACAAAAGTCTGAAACACTTGAGCAGTGTGTGTGTCTGCTAGTGACCATCACTTATTATTAATGAAGTGTCAACAGTGAAAGATGTGTGAGAAACATGCCATTTTCCACATCCGTCATAGTCTATATGTAATAAACTCCAGACACCTCATGCACTTCCTCTTCCTCCGCACACATAACACCACCCACTTAGAGAACTCTTGTTTATTTTAGTGTTGCTTATGGTATAAACAATCAAATTGAAGTAGTTTTAATATGGGCAAAAACATACAAAAGACAAAACCAATCAATCAGCTTGAGTTTCCAAAAGCACAACGTTCATGCTGTATATGAAAGCTGTGCAGCTTTCTAATTTAAGTAGATATTTTATGGAAAATGGTTTTAAGTCATTTCCTATCCACACTTCATTCCACTCGAGAGTTGTCCATGGAAAACAGTACTGCAATATTTTAAAGATGTTATTTCTTCAAGCTCCTTAAAGTAAATCCTTAGGTCATTCTAATATGCATCTGCACGTACAAATCTCTTTCTGAAGTTAATGCATAAAAGAGAGGAAATATTCCTGCTCTGGAAAAAAAGATCTTATCAAACTCACACTGCTGCGTAAGTGCCAATGAGTCCTCTTGCACCACCTACAGGTGCCCATTAGTTTACTTTTATTTATCTATCCTTTTTTGTTTTTCATAATTTTCATTTTTGCTTTAATTTCTTTTTTTTATATTATACTGCTCTGTCATCAAAAAGGATGAAAAAAGCATCATAAAAGTAGTCCATGCCGTTAAATCTGCTGAAGTCAGCTTATTTCGTTAATCTTTATTCTGCTAAATCTCAAATAAAGAAGTGATTTTGTTAGTGAAGCTGCTCAAATGACCCATGGCAGACCACATCTAATAAAGTCACTCACAGTCCATTGTGCCAGAATTAGCTAGTGCTCATTCACGACTATCAGAGCCTAAAACTGTCACCACTCGTGACAGAAACTGCTCAGCATCATTTGATTTCTGATCTTTGTCTCTCTATATGTCACAGAGATTTAAAAATGAAGAGTAAATGCCTGGCCCCTTTTGATACTGTAACTATTTTTTGCCTTTGTCTTCACTGATCCAATTAGCTGAAACAGGCTCTTTAATGACCGGGGAGATCCATCGCACACTTTGTGGCCATCACTTTTAATGCCTCAAATCAAATCAAATGGCAAATGAAGGCAGCAAGGAAAGGCAGCGCTCTCCCGTTCTTCGGGCGGAAAACAAATGACCCGAATTAAGGGTCTCATCAGTCCTGTCTCCCGGATCAGAGCTCCTCTGCCTGTCAAAGTCACATTTTAATCGCCAAGGTAATTTGAATTCACATTAATGAAAACAAATGGCTCCCTGAGCTCCTGGTGCTCAGTGTAATAAATTATTATTGCTCCCAACAATCACATCTCCTTGCATTTTTCAATTACACGCCCCCTGTTGAGTTGCTCAAGGATAGCCCACTTTGATGAAGATAAACGATCTTCCCGGGACGTCGGAGTGTCTGCTACCTCATTGTAATAGTTTTCTAATTTAGGCACATCTTGCATGATGTGAGACATGATTTATCTGTCTATATCTCTGGCTTGACATCACAGTAATGTAATTGAAAGCAGGTGCTAATTACACCTTTGATTGGGCAGGAACATTAACAAACAGAGGACGGCGGCTTTATCAGGAAACCTATTTTCCACACAGCGATTTAACAGTAATTAACATCATGTCGGCAAGTTTTATTTATAAAAGTCAAAGTGTGGGATTTACTTTTTGCGGATGGAGTCTTTAGATTAATCAAGCCACTGCTGTTTCAAAGTGTCGTTGATGCCCTCTCCATCTGGCATTGTAGTTAATTGGCATCCCAGATTGCCCTACAAGCCAAGTAATCTGTTGTCCAATGTCACCATCCCCCTGTCTGTCACCGCGAGTGGCTTAGGTTTCCTGATCCAAGCTGCTCTCGGTCACTGACGCAAACCGGATCCCTGGGTGTATGGTGCACTGTAAAACAACTTTCAGATTTATCACCTTTGAAATAATATTTCTCATTCTTTATCTACAATAAAAATGATCGACTGGGCCAATATAAACAATAGCGATAGGAAAAAACATACAGAGTCCTGTGAATTGTTTAAACACGCCTACATCACACACTTGTGTCGGTGATTTATAATCCAAATACACGCAACACAGTGTACCTCTCAGGATCTCTGGAGAGCCGTATTAGTCCTGTCATCTATTCAACAAAGAACCCGAAGTTCTGCAGGCTCGGATTGCAAGGGAACATCATTAAGATGTAATTGCTGAATGGTTAACATTGCAGGGCATTGGATTTAACTGCACTTTGAATAAAGGTGTTCATTCTAACCGAGCAGCCTTTGGGAACACGTTGCCAACCCACAGTTGTGTTAATGACAGGCACTCATTCAATGTCTCTCACTCCCTGGAAGAACTTACGATAATTGTTCTGGTCCCGTGGAAAAGCGAGTTTTTGAAGATGGGCCGAGACAGGGCCAGCCAGTGGGTCTAAAAACAGATGTTTCTACCACTTAAGCTCACAAGCAGTTTTTGTCCACACAAAAAATACCATATATGTTGTAATTTTAAAAGTGTTCATTTTTTATAATAGAAAAATTTAATATCATCTGTCCTTCCTGTCTCCATGTAGCACTGTCTCAGGCGTCTTACATTACAGGAATTGCAGTTTATTTATCTGGCCACATCTGCAGTCCTCATGTCTCCTGCAAAAGGACCATGGCATGTTCAGGCAAGTGATCAGGGACCCTGGGCATCTTTCTTTTGTTGTTTTTCAGAGTCAAAGGTCTCTTTAGTGTCCTAAGTTATTGGATTTGTAATTTGTATGTCAGCTCTTTTAGGAAAGTTTACATATTTGTTTCTCTGAAAAACAATGCTACAGCCAGTTATTTTACTTTGAAATGTACGTTCCGTGACGGAATGTCTGTTTTTGTTTTGGTCTGTGCGATTCCACCCCACTGCCAGTTTGCCCAATAGTATTTCGACACCCAGGTTGCCAGTTGGCGGAAAACAGCGTTTTGCAGCCATGGAATAGCAAACAGACTAGGTCAGAGATCGCAGATTCCACCCGACCTAAAAAGCCTTGGCAACCATCTAAAAATAAGAAAATGCATATAAACCCATCAACCCATCAACCCAAATCTCCTTGCCTTCCATTGTCATTATTGTGCTCGCTCTTGTTGCGTGTCCTCAATCTGGCAACCCGCGTGAGCGTCGAGTTTGAGGAGGAGGGGGCCAGGTAGGGGGCCAACTTAACCCAGTAGGGCCATCTTACCCCTCTTTTAATATTTTAGATTTTGTACTATAACAGCTAAATTTGCAAATGTTTCTGTTTATTTCCTATAATAACACATTGGCTGATGCATCATCTTCATGCTATTGCTAAACCTATATCTAAATATGAAGAGTTCAGATGCAAAAGCCTCTAAGTGCCATCTGAAATTTCCTTCTAGAATGATCATTTTTATCAAGCTTGTATGTTTATGTTCAGTTATTTCACTTTAATGGCAAAGAAAATTACCTATTAATTGTCATTAAAGTGAAATTACTGAAATTAAATATGCAAGCTTGATAAAAAATACTCATTTTAGAAGAACATTTCAGATGGCACTTAGAGGCTTTTGCATCTGAAGTCTTCATATGTTACAATTTAAAAGTAAATCCATATTTTTCTTAAGGCACCCCCATCCCCATATATAACTGTCAATTCTCAGTGTCAATCAACAATATCTGTCAATCACGGAACAGACAGGTCAGGTTAACAGGGGGTCAATTTGCTCTGTATCCCGCTCACTCAAAATGAAACACTATAACCACAGCTGCAACGGCATTCACTTTTCACAAGCTTGGCCTCTTCTCCGCTGGCAAGCTTAATGCTGAAAAATAACACCAAATGCTCTTCCATTCAACATACAGACAGACGGTTATGTCTTCAGAGCATTCTCATTGAGTGACATGAAAAGGTCTAATCACCACAGAGGTCCTCCAGTGAGCACTTTTCAGAAACATTTTGGTTATTCCATTGACTTTACATGTCCTTGGAGAACCACTGAACCCTTTAATATGATGTAGATAAGGGTTGGCTTGCAGATGTACAATTCATTCTACCTCCCAAGTCATCATGCTGGTAATGACTATTCTTCCATATTAGACTCTTGGCACAGCTCAATATAAAGGGATTGATTTACCCATCTGAGGTTTTTACCCACCCAAAAGTTTTTTTCAGTATTTATAAGGGTAGGTTTGTACATTTAGGAGTAGTACCTCTGTTGGGACTGTTTTTAGAAAGCCTGGAGCAACAAAACAGTGTTGACAAAAAGGGTTATGCAAATGTTAAAGACATGTTCAAATATTTAATCATGAATCAATATCAATCATTTATTAATATTGTTCATATATATGAGTATATCCCTGTTTATTTCTATTGTCTGTTATTGTTTGCTGTCAATGTATACACAATAGGCCCACCGCAGTTGGAGGGATTAAGCCTGCCACAATACATAAGCCTGAGCGAGAGAAGAGGGCTGAGCCAGCCAGACCCCCAGAGCCTGAGTCCTACCGTCCAGCACAAAGTCTCCTGTGCCCACACCGGTCATGTTCAGTCACAAAGTTCCTGCCCAGCCTACCTCTTCCACCTTCTTGTTCAAACTCAGCCAGTCCGTCAGCCCTGCCTCCACTGGTTCCCTTCAGCCCCTCGGCTCTTCTTCTGATGCCATTCCAATGTGTGTATCCACCTTGAGCCCTCAGTTCTCCAGCATCACCCAGGCATGAGGATCCCCCAGCTCTGCCTCCAGCCACTGATCCCGTCACTAAACTTTGACCTGTCGGCTCTGCCTTGGCTCCTTCCTCCCTCGGCTCCACCAGATACCATCGTCCTTGCGGCTCTACTGGGCACTGTCGTCCCTCCGGCTCTGCCTTGGTCAGATGTCTCCCTGCATGCTCCATCTCTCCGCCTTTCCTCTGGCTCCACCTCGGTCCTCAGTCCTACCGGCTTCGCCTCAGTCCTCAGGCACCCTGGCTCCAACTCGGACGCTCATTGCTGTGGCACCACCAGATACCATCGTCCTTGCGGCTCCACTGCGTACTGTCGTCCCTCCGGCTCTGCCTTGGTCAGATGTCACCCTGTCTGCTCCATCTCTCCACCCCACCCCATCGCTCTGCCTTTCCTCTGGCTCCACCTCGGTCCTCAGTCCTACCGGCTGCGCCTCAGTCCTCAGGCACCCTGGCTCCACCTCGGACGCTCGTTGCTGCGGCCCCACCAGATACCATCGTCCTTGCGGCTCCACTGGGCACTGTCGTCCCTCCGGCTCTGCCTTGGTGAGATGTCACCCTGCCTGCTCCGTCTCTCCACCCCACCCTGTCACTCCGCCTTTCCTCTGGCTCCACCTCGGTCCTTAGTCCTACCGACTGCGCCTCAGTCCTCAAGCACTCTGGCTCCACCTCGGACGCTCGTTGCTGCCGCTCCACCTTGGCCTCCAGGACCATCAGGCTCCTCCCACATTCATCGCCACCCTGGTCTCTCCCTCTGTCATCTCCCCTGGTTTACTGACCTCCGCCTGCTCTGTGTCCTTCTCCAGAGCCCCCTCCCTCCTCAGACTGTTTACGGTGCGAGGACACGCCTTACCAGGGGATTTGCTACGTTTCTACAGTAATACCATATTGAAACATATTCCGAATCTAATAATTTAAAACAATAAGATGCAGCCGAACACCTACATAGGTGTTAGTCTATCAATGTCATTACCAACTATACAAAAGGGGAAACTTAGGAATCATTTATACTGTACTGTAAACATGGACCATGTTACATACTGCAGTGAATTAAAAACAACAGAGAACTGTCAGTCTTGTTTATTAAAGACACTTTACAAAAGAAAACATTGTATAACTTGTTGTTAGTGTTTTTTAGGTTGTTGTTTTATGAGTGACAACTTGTGTTTGTTGGGTTAAAACCTTTGCCAGTGTTCTGGAAGAATAAGTTGATTAGAGACATTTATGAAGTGTTTTGTTGTAGTGCATTTTGAATGTACAATTTACTGCTGTGCCAAGATGAAAATTGGTTAGGAGTGTGTGAAGAGTTTTGATAAAATGACCTAAGTATTGAGAAATGTGTCAAAGTGATTGTAAAAAAAAAAAGCAGAGGCTCTGTTCTTTCTTTTGATATGATGCATAATGAAAGTTTTGTGAAAATTATTTTAAAAAAGCTGCCGGGGAAAGAGTTAAAGTACAGTTATTAGTATATTTCAAGTATAAAAATACTAAATGGGAACAGATTAGTATACTTAAAGTGCTAAAATAATGTATAATTAGTAAACTATAAGTATGATGTTAAGTTCACTTAAAGAAAACTTACATGCATACTTGCAGTATATAACTACTAAACTAGTACAGTAGTTTACTTAGAGCAGTGGTTCCCAAACTAAGGTAAGCTTACCCCTGGGAGTACGTGAGGTGACAGAGGGGGAACGCAAACAAAATGTTTTGCCTTTCAAGTCAAATACATGACATCCAATCAAATTACCTCATCTTCTGAACTGACTGCATCCACACAAGCAGCGTGCATATGATAGGTGGTGTGCAGAGTATACAGCCTTAGCAAATCACGCTACATTACTGCCGTTCTCCACAATGTATTTTTGTAAAAGTGAGATTTTAGCACTTACTGGCATGCAGAACATATAGCCTCTAGTATACTTCAAAGTGTACTTTCATAAACTAAAAAATTGTGCTATAAGTATTTAACTAGTAAACTATCAGTATATGTTTTCATTTGTAGTATAGTCGCAGTACAAACCAAAAACGTAGTTGCACTCAAAGTTCACTACTATTACACTTAAAGTATAATTAAAAGTATACCACTCTAAAAAGTGGGTCAGTTTAGTCCCAAGTAGTATTGAAATTGTGATGGACTAGCCATCTGTCCAGGGTGCTTTCCCCTGCCTCAGGCCTAAGAAACTGGGATAGGCTCCAGCACTATGACCTTACATCATCAATACACGACAAGGAACAATGCGAACAAGAGGGCTATATACACATGGATTAAACCTGAAATCTCCCCTTATACCCTCAAATAGGGTGCTATTTGAGGAGACAGCCATTTGTAGTGGTGTCCGAAACTGTTGTGGACATTATTGAGTGCACTCATTCAATCCCACAACGTACCGCACTAATGAGTGTACAACCGATGTATGCTCAACGGCTGTCCGAATTCACTCACTCATTTTTCATTCACTCCTTCAAGTGAACAGTATTAGTGGACTAACGTGGGGAATAGTGAATGATTTCGGATTCAGCCATGGACTAATCAATAAACAAGGAACACCTGAGAACAATCAAACAATGAACCAATGAAGAAACAGGACACGTACAGAACAACAAATGAGAACATGACACATAAGAACTAAGTACGCAAACTTCGGACTTGCGTCCTTGGTAGTTCGGACTTGCCAAGTTCGACTCAGGAGAACAAACTTACGAGGACGGGAGGACACAAGTCCGGTAATTCTGCAAATGGAACAGCAGCATTTCTTGATAGCGTCACTCAGCTCGCTCTGGCTACTCCGGTTATCTCGTTATGTATATTAGGCAACAATAAAACGAAATATGTTATAAAACACCACTCTGCCTCTTTTCATTTTCATTAAAAAAAATCTTAAACATATTAATGGCCACACAAATGTGATTTAGGCAATGCGTACATTGATTATCTTCACTGCATATATTTATAAAAATATGAAATATAAAACACAACCCTGCCTCTTTTTGTTTTCAATTTAAAAAATATGAAACATTATAATATTGATAATTAAAACTGACATTAAACAAAAAGAGACAGGGTTGTGTCATTTTATTTTATTATACATACAGTGAGGAGAATGTACATGTATAATAAAATAAATATATAAAATAAAATTACACAACCCTGTCTCTTTTTGTTAAATATAAGTTTTAACGACCAATAATAGCCATTATAAAAGTATAAGTAGCCTAAAAGGTATAAGAAGATATACAATAAGAAATTCAATCAAAAATAAGTCAGCTCTTTAGTAGACTACAACGTTAAAGTTAAATAGCCTAAATATGTAAAGTTATGAAACTTCCCTTTGCCCTCAGCCAAAACGATTTGCCAGCGAACAAATTATAGATTAATGAGACCAAAGATTGACCGTTAGATATATACAAGAAGAATTATATCTCAGGTTTAACCACTAGACTAGAGACATCTGAGCCAGTGGCAAACGTCAGAAGGACTAGCCGAGGAAAGGCTGATCTCGGCAGGGTAACGCTGAGGCGGTAATCGCCTGGATCTCACAACTCTCAATTTTCAAATAGGCGCTATCTTTATAAATTAACCACAGAATTTAGGCTTAAACAACTACATTCTAGCCTGAAAACTCTTAAAACTACATTTTGTGACACAATAACAGTAGTAGCCTATTTTTAAATTACCCAAGTTTTCTCCCCTGCTTGCTGGTTGGTGCGAGATGCATTCTGGGATACCTGGCTGTCTCAAGTCCGCACAAGTCACCTCTCGATGCATCCTCGTTAAAAGGGGCGGATCAAGAACACATCCGGGGATTTGAACTGGACTTGGCTATAGGTGTGAACTTTGAATTGGAACGGTACTTGCAGCGACTGATGAGGTTTCACAAGTCCACAAGAACACAAGTACAGACAAGAACGCTAGGGGAAGCACAAGACATGATCACATGACTAGGAAACAGGAACCAAACTACATGAAACATGAACATAAAACAAAACCCCAAACCAAACGTGACAGTAACTCATTGGCGCAACCCGGAAGGTTGAAGCGCGGGTTAATTAACAAGAGCCCTTAGATCCATCATGTAAATGTGCCAGATATTTCACACATTTTTGTCAAGTTTAATATAAGAAATGTGTTAGGGTCTATATAATGTAATATAATGTAATGTAATGCAGGGTCCGAAGATGAGATGTTTTTAAAGTTGAGAGCAGAGAAATAGGCCTACACTCACACACACGCATATAACCCATATTTTAAAAACTTTTTTATATAAAACATATATTTATTTGCAACTGTTATGTTAACAGCAATAATAAGACATTTCTGTTGTAAGAACAGCTGATGGACAGCGTGCTGCGTCATGAGAACATCCCAGGTGAAGATAATGAGGAAATTGCTCCCTTTCCAAGTGCGTTCCAAACGGCTACGCTCGCACTCATATACTGGGCTCTGCCCTTCGAAGGGAGGGCATAGGGATGCTCCCGTTTGGAATTTGCCGTCACTCTCCAATAGAATCTGTCTGCATCCTGCAAGACTTCAAGTTACGCCCCTTCAAATTACGTCATTTCAAGTTACGCCCACTTCAAGTTACGCCCCTTTAAGTTACGTCATTTCAAGTTACGTCCACTTCAAGTTGCTCACTGTTTTTTTCGACTTAAAGCTGCGCTGCACAGACCGGTCGGTGTATAATATCAAAGTACCGCGAGAGCGATAAGAGCAAACAGACACTTCTGAATGCTTTTGAATCGCTCTTGCACGAGTTTAACATAAACAGAACAAACTGTTTCCCACACATAGTGCGGTGCTCCACATAATCAACACCGGCCGCAACATATTGCGTTTCGTTATAAAAAAAAGAAAAAAAAGTACGCTCGCTATTTAAAACACGTAGCGTATTCATTCAGCTGCATTTCCTTTCCTTGCTCTCAGCTCCGTCTCTCTGTCACTCACGCGTCTCTCTCACAAGCGATTTTTTGTCTTGCCTTATTTGATCGGTAAATGATGTAGAATGTAGACGACTGCTGTGCTTGCGATAGGGAACGAGCAGAGAGATAGAGAGCCCCGGTCGCGCGCGCGCGCGTCTTCAAACTGTCTGGCTCTCTCTCGCTCCCTCCCGCATATTAATCAAAATCAATTGAGAATTGACATTTGACACGATGGTAAAAGATCGGAAGACCGAAGTTTCACGTGGAGCATTCGGATAATTTTATTAATATTATATTATTATTATTATTGAAGAATAATGATCTTTGGTCTTATGTATGTCATTGGTAATTCATTGTGTGTCACTGGTGTTACTGTCTTTTTTTTTTCTGTCACATTAAATAAAATATCACATGTGACATGATCATTTTACATCCATTTAATTCTGCATACACTCAAAAGTTAAGATTTAAACTAAGGATTGCATCATTAGGCTACTTGATTTTAACTGGTTTTCAAATATTTTCATCATTATAGCAAATAAATGGTTGCACAAATGAACTAACATCATTCAACATACTTTTAACAAACATGATTAAAATAAATAAAACAATTTCCTTATTTGCTGAATTATTATTATTTTCTGTACCTCTGACTACATGTGCTGAAATTTGTTTTGAAATAATATTTAAGTAAAACCTTTAATATATTGCCAAGCTGTCATTTATGTGTATTCATAAAGTCAAAGGGGTAATCTAATAATGTGGTTTAAATGTTAAACTTACGACATTACTAAATGTCTCTATACGAGCTGGCATCTTGCCGACAATAGGTGTGTTCGACATCGGCTGCGGCTGGATGTAACCGATCGGCGAGAGTAGCCGCGTGCAGGCGGGGAGGAGCTGCAAACGGAGACGTGAAGTCGGACACTTTCTGGTTCCCGTAGTGACCGCTCACGTGGTGTTTGCATACTTTACCACAGCTGCAGTGAAATAAATGCAATATTTGCCAAATAATACACAGATGTTTCATTTCATGAGACATGTTCATTCAATTTATGTACTGCTTCATACAGCGTCTGTTTGAACAAGAATAAAGTTCAACATAAGCAACTATCAATGAAGTGGAGTCTACGTTTTTTAAGCAGTTTTAATTTGATAAACATGACACAATATAACATGACAACGACATGAAAAGAGTGTTCACTGTTATAATAAACTGATTTGAGAGCATTAGAGGAACTAAAGGTGTTCGAATAAACACGAAACACACGTGATCGTTGTCATGCGGTGAATCCGGCCAATCGTGGAACAGCTGTGTCGTCATCAGCCCTCCTGCAGCCCAGTGCAGCCGCTCTTGAGAAGCTGCGCTGGCTGAGTTCTCCGGCTACTCTCGAAACGCTCTCGCGGTACTTTGATGCCATACGTCACAGTCACGTGGCGTCGGCGCTGTATCAAGTCGGACAAAATTTCTAACCGGCATGCACTGCTTCAAGTCAGCCGCCGATCGTTCTGCGCAGAGCTGCATGAAGTCGAACAAGCCCAACATCTCATTTTGAGTTTGACATATCGTGTGGTTCTATGTGATCTGGACAACTTCAAGTTACGCCCACTTCAAGTTACGCCCACTTCAAGTTACGCCCCTCTCTTGCAGTCCGCAGACAGACCCATCTCTCACAAACTCTAGCGGCGAGGGGCGTCTTCTAAACCGTGAATTTTTAGGGGTGTGATATTTAAATGACGATTGTTTTCAGCCGCCACATTTATCAACGTCCGATCATTCGTACGATGGGATTGGATGATACGAATGTTTCATGAATCACACGTGAACCCTGTCGTTAGATGATTTCTGCGCTCGTTTCTACGTTAGATTGATAAATGAGGCCACCTCATACCACTTGTCACGTATGCTTTAAAAGCAGGGCTCTTTTTGGAACTTTACAAAAACTCTCTCTGAGATTCTAAAGGCAACAATCTGAAAAGCAAGGTGAGTTTTTGGAACAGAAACCTACTGAATTTTTTTTTTTAATTATTATTGTGTGCGTTGTCTTCAAAATAAATTGAGAATCCACAGTGTTCAGCATATGAGTGCAGACACTTAACTTTACCTGCTTATTTTTTTTAGGTTCATGATGGCAATGCTGAGAAGTCTAATGCTGCTTTTCTTCATCTTCTCCATGGGGAATGCAGACGGTAACCAACACATTTAATTGTAAAAACTCTTGCTAGTTTAAAAGCATTTTGGAAATGTACAATATTCCATTTTCTAATATATTGCATTATTAATGAAGGATTTACAGTGTCAAAGTACACATAATTTAGGCACATAATCACACAAACATAAGATAATAAAAACATTCTATGCTGTGAGTATTACAAAAGGCCTATAACATTATGTACTGGATGCATAGTTGATTCTGTTGCAGAATGCCCATATGGATGGACAAATTTTGGACTCCGGTGCTACAAGTACTTCTCTCATTCGGTTAACTGGATCACAGCAGAGGTAATGTATTAGTTACAAGTTGATTTGGACAACACTTACCATTAGGTGTCTTTAACAACCTCTAAATAAATAGTTTGGTATTATGTACTTGTGTTGATGTACTGCATGGGTCCCACACTTGAAAGGGGTTCTATCTCTATCAAATACATAAACTGATACTGAGCAAATAATGAATCAGAACATACTTTGTTTGCAAACGACTAAAATATTGTTTAAAAAGTCACTTATGCTTTCTGCTAAAAGCATTAGATTTTGTATTGACGCAATATCTCTCTTCAGAAAAACTGTCAGAGTCTTGCTGCGAACCTCGCATCTGTGCATAATGAACGGGAAAATGAATTCATACGGGGTCTGTTGCCTTCTTCTTCCACAATATCTTGGGTCGGTGCTAATGATGCTGTACAAGTAAGTTAAATTGTGCTTTAAACCGAAAAGGCAAAGTTTCTAATGAAGATGGTTTGTCTTCAAAGATGAACTTGGTTAGCTTCTTCCTTAAGTCTGACTACAGTAGTGCACTTTGTATTCATTTTTCACTTATTAGGACGGAGAGTGGTTGTGGAGTGATGGAACTGTGTATGACTATACCAACTGGTGCTCTGAAGAACCTAACAATTCCGGTGGTAATGAGGACTGTTTGGAGATCAACTGGACCAGTGAGAATGCACTGTTTTAAATTATAATTTCATATCATATGGTAACATGAAATGACTCATCTGGATTTCACAAAGTGCGTTAATTTGAACATTTTTATCTTTATTCTAATACCACTGTAATGATCAAATAACTTATTTCATTATTCCACCCTACAGCTAACCATTGCTGGAATGATGCGTCCTGTACAAGCACAAAGAACTATGTTTGTGTTACGGACAAGAACACAATCGGTTATCCTCCACTTTGATTGTACTACATTTCTTATCGTTACAAATGTTATTCTGAAATCAGATCTCTTTGAATTTTATTTATTTTCTGAAACCCACCTCAAGTTAATAAATACATTGAAGCAAATCATGTGCGTTGTGGACAATCAAATGAATGTATATTGTATGGCAAGGTTTGAGGATATGGTTAATGGCATTTAATGAGTTCATCAGGGAAGGGGTTTAAGCAAGCTGTACACAGTTGCTTCATCATTGACAAACACTAGAATACATTGTTTCCTACAATGGATTGTAAGCAAATTTGGATTTCATCCAGGGCTTTTTGTTTTCTGTCTTATAAAATATCCCATTACTAATTTGGTGTGAGAAACCTCAACAAACGACTCTGTGATTGCATGAACTGTCTGAACAAATTAAAGTGAATCACAAACCGTTTCAGACCATTTTCTAAACCTGTTTGACTGATTAGATCAATAGTGATTAATTCACTAGCCTGGCACATTGTTAGTTCTTATTCTAAACCGCTGATAGAAAACCCACAGGGCATGTTGGTTCCAAAAACGCATTCGGGAGTAAACAAACAACCTCAGAGTATGTTCATCGTTAACACACCAGACATTCTCAACCGAGTCACAATGGAAAATTATACTAACCCTGCGTCTCAATTTCCATGCTATACATTCTAAACAGTTTGTGAGATTAAAATAAGTGTGTCCCAAGCATGTTGAAAAGAGTATGCCAGAAGTCCCTGGATGGCCTTCTATTTCCGGTGGATTTTCGAAGTGTGGATCCATACTCACTATAACGGTTAATATTGCCCACAACTCATTGTGCTTTGGAGGAGGATCCAGTTCAGAACTAAGCATGAGTAAAAAGTTTTCAGAAAACTACAAAACATGGCGGATGTGTGTGACCAACGGTTTAGATAAAGGGGTTTGAGTGACTAATAATCAACATTTAAGCTGATAAAAAATATTTATGTAGCCTAATGTTATCCGTGTTATATTTCATCTGCAACAACGTGAACTTTTTGGGAATTAAATTAGTTTAGTCAAATCCGTTTGGGAATTAACTTAAATGTATCGTTATGCATAAATTTGAGGAGTCTCCGCATGAAATACCCGTGACTGGCAGATCAACGTGCTACTGCATTTCTCTCTGATACTGTTGGAAATTATTTAAATGCAGAGGATTTTATCTTTGACAAGATGATTGACAGGTCAGTTTACGTGACAGGATGCGTGTAACTATGCGACAGAGCAAACGTTAAAGTCTGTTTATATACTGTCTATGGTTAAAGTCCGCGAGAACCGGAAGTTGCAAATGACTTTTCTCCAGTGTCGTGACGTATTTCCAAGTGAAAGGGAATATTGAACAGAGGGCAGAGTTTTACTTTAGCGCTCCTCCTCTCCATCTCTGCTCATAGCAGACTAACGGTTTGAGGGGAGTGGTTAAGCGTTTTTCAACCCAAGCCGTCAAGCCTACGTCATCAGAAAAGGAACGCCATTTCAGACCGGAAGTAACTTTTCAGACTTTGATTAAAGATTACCACGGCAAACAAATTTTTTTCTGTGTATTAACTTGCACGGATTAATTGTTCACCACAAGACTAGTAATATACGCTAACAAAGTAAATAGGGTAAATTTTGATTTCATGTCGACTTTAAAAACGCTATTTTATGACGTGATGAATGTGACGTGATGTCCCAAAGCTTGTCTTCTCTTCTGCAACACACTCAAAATTGAATTGAAACGCATAATAAAAAAAATAAAATAAATAAAATAAACGGGCCATACCATTCTTTTGCTAATTGCTGATTTACATATCGCCACCTATTTGGTTGTTGTGCAATCATTTTACAATCTTTTTGTTTAATAATCTTTGCACTGTGAATAAGAACTATATTGTTTGTTTAATTCTAATTATATAATAAAAAAGACTGATTAAAATAAATAACAGTATGTGCTTGCAAAGACAACATGGCTGTATAAGTTTATTTTTTGTTTGGTCATTTTGCTTCCACATTGCTTGAAAGGTAAGAAATATCATGTCTTTTATTATAGAAATACATTATAGCATTGAAAAAGTCCTGTTGCAAAATAAAAAACACGTCTGAATGCAGATCAAGGACGTGTGAGATGAGAAATATATAGCTATATATTAGAAATAAAATGAACATTACCTTGTTTTAATAGCGCTTTATAGATCGATATAACTACATATTTAATATTGCGTGCTGCAATGAACTTGAAGCATACTTTTTTTTTTTTTTGTAAGGGAAAGCCCACCAGTAAGTCTTTTTCAGGCCTGTAATGAATGGTTGTTCTGTCTGTGACACTAGGCAGTCGCCAAAGAGAAGCCAGGGAAGTGTAAAGGACAATGTAAAAAACAAACACACAAGCACCAGCTGCACTACATCGGTCCAGATGGGCAGATCCCCAGCATGCTCCTTTTCAGCAATCTTACTTTCGACTTATTGCAAACTGAATCCACAGACCTTTTGATTCCCTGATAGTTCACTTCACTTTCCACGGGACAGGAGCCGAATTGTCAGTGCACGTAAAGTTCAATCAGATTTACTTTCCAAAAATAACTCGTAGGCTTCTTTTTTTGCACTTAAATACTTTTAAATGTGTTGTACCATGTGCAATTTCCTTACTTTTCATAGTAATAAAATATTTTTTAAGCTAAAATCTATACTTCATCTTGTAGCACTCAAGAAACCTGGTCATATTTTACAGGCCACATTGGAAGCGAGCCCTTCCTGCTGTTAATCAGATACATGACTACATGGGGGATACAGCAGGTGGAACACTATTACTTACCCACCAGCATGCTAGTCAACACCTGCCCTGTTCTTCTAACCATCCGTAGTCTTCTGCTTTTCCCATCATTTCCTTTTTGTGACTATAAGAAGTCCATAAGTGAAGCTCCAGCTGTGTGTATACAAGGCATCTTCTGTCTGCATACAAGTCTCTGGTTGCTCTCAAAGATCCATTGGCTCCCTTTTATGAACTGATCCTTTGCTCTCCATAATTCACTGCAGATTCACAATATTCACTGCTTTTGTGGGTGAGACATCTAATTGCAAACAGAACTGACCATATTAGCACATGAACTAAAAATTATGCAATAAATGTACACTTATTCCTTAAGCATAGGATACAATTACAGTGATAACATATAACAAAGTACCATGCTATTCATAAGTCACCATAGCCTTTTACTCATCAGTAAGTTTGCACTAAAATGTATTTTAATTTTAAGACCAAATTTTGAACTGATCGAAACCACATATACGTACAACTACATTCTCCCGTCTGTGTTAGAAACAAGTTGGCCTGTTTTAGTTTAGCGTAATTTTTTAAGCAAAATGAAAACAGTAAGAAACCCTACAAAATAAGGCTATTCATTATTTCTCAGTATAACAATTAAGTAAAATGATATACAAAAAGCAGTCTGCATAGCCGTATGCACAGCTGGCCAATTAGAAATCCGAAAACTATCGCATACACAAAGATCTTTCTGAATGCTCTCAGAAGAGAGTGTGCGCGAAAAGAGAGTGCGTTATGATTTTTTTTCTACAAACATAAAATTATTAAAGGGGTGGTTGATTATGATTTCACTTTTTTAACTCTAGTTAGTGTGTAATGTTGCAGTTTGAGCATAAACAACATCTGCAAAGTTACGAAGCTCAAAGCAAAGGGAGATATTTTATTTTACAGAAATCGCTTTTTAAGGACTAAACGGCTGGTAGGGACTACAATGAGCTTCTTCCTTCACGGGTTAGTGACATCACTAACCCTAAAAATAAAATTTACATAAACCCCGCCCCTGGGAACACGATTTATAGATTATCATGACAGAATATGCTAATCAATGACTAGAAGATGGTTAACTCCACATCAGCAACATAAATTCATCAACTAACCGTCCGGAAATGTCCTGTTGAATTCTACATGTTGTCACTTCTTCTTGAGTCTCTCCATCAATATCCGACTCCAGTTTAAACATAAAAGGCTAAATAGTTTCTGAAATTTTCAGTGGTATCTATGTGAGGTAATCGGAGCTGCTAACACACACACACAACACAAGCTCTTGAAGCTCCGCCCTCTGTGCAGCAGCAGCTCATTTGCATTTAAAGCAACACACACAAAAATGACTTGTTTTTGCTCACCCTCAAAAAGTGACAATTTTAACATGCTATAAAAAATATATGTGGGTTATTTTGAGCTAAAATTTCACATAAACACTCTGGGACATCAGAAACGTATTTTACATCTTGTGAAAAGGGCATTATAGGACCCCTTTAATAAATTAGGCGCAATGAGTGTTTTTGAAGTCTGAAGTGTTTTGTTTCTGAATGCTGCAAAACAGACTCTTTTTATCTGAGCTGGTTTGGTGCTTTAATTTATAAATCAACTGAAGAATCTATTTGTATTAGCAACAGTAGCCTACCAATGTAATTCTGTGGAACCGAGGACGTTGACTTGTTAGTGCTGTATTACATTGTATGCTATTTTTACATTTGTTACCAAAAAAAATTATGTCTGCACTGCACTGTGAACCCAAGAGTTGGTGGATTTACAAGGTGGCTGTGAGATCATTTCCACACTCTTATAAATCACTGGCTCTCTCCAAATACCAATTCCAAATGACTTTACCACGACAATACACCCACTCCAGTGCTGTCTTCTTGAACTTTTCAGCTCAGTGACAAAAGCAGCGGCTCTGGAAGTGTTATAAAACTGAAAGATGAGCTTGGTTGGGTCTTATATTAATTCCTAAAGTATGTTCAAATTTCCGCACATGTGGTTTCAGTTGCATGATCAATGATTGGAGTATGTCAGAACCACATCCTCTGCCATTTTCCTTCTGCAAATGCACTAAATCAGTCCTTGCTAAAGCAATTGCTTTATGTCAGCGCGTTGATGTTGTCAAAAATTTTATTTTCATAGAATAGCTATTTTATTGTCACTCTGTAAATGGGTGTATGTAAATAAAGATGATGAGAGGATTGCCAACAACTACAAAACATCACAATTAATGTCAGGGATTCCATTCCACCAACACATTATGTTTACTATGAGGCAACAGTGGCGTTGTTGGTCTTTACTAATTGAAAACATTTGGAGAACACGTTGAAGAAAACAGAAGCAATAATGAAATCCAGATGGCTTCTTATTATTGCAAAACATGCCTAAAATCACACCAGCAAGGGAAAGAGTGTTTCATTTCCAACACATTAAGGTAGCTTCTCAACAAAGAGTGATTGTTAAATGAATGATAATAGTAATTAATGATAATCTGTAATTAATGATAATCCCTTCCTGATGTGAAATTATAATTCATTTGTAGTTTAGCGCAACAAAAAGTTGAAGACAATTTAAGCAACAGCTGCAATAATTCACAATATCAACAAGGCCTGGAACAGAAGAACTCGCCAATCGTGTTTTCACACAAATGTTTGGCTTTGAAGGCTTTCCTCCTCTTCCACAAGGTCAAAAGGCTTTCCATGCTGTCACAAGAGCCCATGTGAGAGCCGAGGTGGTGTTTACTCTGCAGTAAAAGCAGAGTGGGAACACTCTGCCCCGTGTGCCATGGCGTTGGCTGTAAAGATTCTGTTTTTGTTTCTCCTGAAATTTATCATCCACAGTGTGGCCGCAATGACAACTGGAATCCTCAGGATGTGTACAGATCAAGAGCAGGAAGAAAGGCTTCTGAGCTCTGCTGAAATAATACAAATGATTCAGTGTGCTACTAGGATCAGTGCTGTAGATCTTTGTTATTGAATTGGTGGTGAATATGAATATTAGCGATGGAAAACGTAAAAGAATTTAACAGTTCTGATTCCTCTTAACGATTCCAGTTCCTTAACAGTTCCATTAAGTAAGAAATATATATTTGGAAAAAAGAAATGCCATTTCACTGCCAAATTATGAGATCATTTTAATAATAATTCAACTTAAAACTGTTTTTTTTAAAAAATGATTTTTCATTAATGTTTTTTCATTTTAGAGGCACCATAAACAACAATACTTCAGTAAAAAAAAAAAGTAACATTTCATGGATTTATTTTTTATAAAATACTAGACGAAACTCATGTGCATCTTCAACTACACGCTGTCATATGAAACCCCAGTAACGACAGTGATTTAAGTCACAGTTAGTTGTAAACTCTATGTGTTGGATTCACTAAAAGAACCAGCCCATAAGAATCATTCATTATTTTGAAACACATGAAATACAATGATATACTGTTTTTATTTGTAAAAATGGGTACAGTAAGAGTAATAGGCCTACATTTCTGATACATATCATAACTATAGCTCATAATTGAGTTTTCCATCAAAGTACAAGGTTAATAATTTATAGTGAAATACAGTAATATAGTAGTTTGATCATGTTTCACAAAGCCTGTGGAAAATTAATGCAAATAAATATACGACTATAGATCAAATGGGACGATTTACCCCTTTTAAAAGCTCTGATGTGCTCATAGTCTATAATAAACTCAGTTTAAGACATTAGTGTGCTGCAAATTATTGTGCTGTTGCTTTGCATCAAGCTCAACAGTGTGAAGTACTACAGTATCACAGAATATTGGTCCATTGCCATTTCCAACCCATTCACACATTTGTTGCTTAATATTGTGAGTCTGATGTCTTACGATGGTTTACTGCAAGCGTTCTTTCTCCATTACAAGTGTAAGCAGATACTTGCTATGCTGTCCAAAGTCAAATACTGGTTTCCAAGCGATTATGCCTGCTGGCAGACCCTCAGAAGCTATACAAGAAGGCTGTGGTTTGTAATCTCTTAGAATCAGTCCTATTTCTTTGGGTTAATTCCTCTTTCTCTGACCTAATGTCGACTAAGAGGTAAAACAGCTTTTTATTTTAGAAGAGTGCAGATAAAGAAAGATGAGCGGTAAACTGCCCACATGTAGAGAAATTAAAAGGCACTTTGCTAAAAGTATCTGTCCAGCAGCTGGTTCTTCTGAGAGTGTAAAAATCATTTTGAATGAAGATGACCTCTCTCGCGGCTACTAAAATCAGACACTGCAATACTGACAAATCAAAACAATGCAATTCTGTAAGAAAATCAGAAAATTTGACATACTTCAGTTTGGATCAGTATTTAAAACATACATTTTGTATGTGTACATGGTTTGAGGCTGAATAGTAAATTCTTTAAAATGTGAAAAATAAGTTAAGTGAATTAAATAATTAATGAATTGATTAATTCAATTAATTGAATTGAATTAATAATTATTGTGCATAACTTTTGTATTAAAGAAAAAAAAACATGTTCAAGGCAAAATGACTAGGAGTCCAGAAAGGCTATGAAATCAGTGTTTTTAAGCCAAAATGGTACAAAAATATATATCAGATCACACAAGGACTTTGCACAGTTGGGTTAGTTCACCCAAAAATGAAAATTCTGTCAGTAATTACTCACCCTCATGTTGTTCCAACCCCGTAAGACTTTCGTTCATCTTCGGAACACAAATTAAGATATTTTTGATGAAATCAGAACGTAGGCTCACTATTGGCCGACGCTGGTCATGTGTGTGATGCTGGCCCAGAAGCGCTGCGCTGTTACACTACGTGAACTCACTCAGAGGCCTGACTCACTCACTCAAAATGAATAGTTGAATAAAGTCGTTATTTTGTCGTAATCGGGATGGCAGATATCGATTACATAGAAGCCTATGAAGGAGTGAGCCAGCTCTCAGATTTCATCAAAAATATCTTAATATGTGTTCCGAAGATGAACGAAAGTCTTACGGGGTTGGAACAACATGAGGGTGAGTAATTACTGCTAACATTTTCATTTTTGGGTGAACTAACCCTTTAATGAAAATATCTACCATATTTCCTATGGTATATTCAATATTCGATTAATAGAACTAGTGGTTGTACTATATCAGACACACACGATCAATACATCACCATGTCTGCCACTCCAAGACACATATATTGTTGCCTTTCTGAGACACTTATAAGATTTTAAGGACTGTAAGGATGCGTTAATGAACAGGTTTCGGTTTGCCAGTGGTGACCATGAAGAAGTGAGATGCTTTGTAACACCTCCAGCCAGACTTTGTAACAAAAGAGGTATTGTTCCTGAAATCAGAGAGAAGAATGGCAAAACCTCTCCAGTAAGTTTATACAACTATACTATACATTCAGAAGAAGGGTAATGCACACAGAATAAACACAGAAGATAAGTACTGTATTCTTCCCAACCCCATTTTGATGCTAATTAAAAGCTGATTAAATAAATGAAAGCCAACTAAGACCAACTCATGACTGACAGGTTTTTTTTGAGAGAGAGAGAGAAAGAGAGACCATGTGCCCTAGAGCATTATATATTCACCTGAAGGAAACATTCTTACTGAATGTCCTGATTTACTCACCTTGGTCTGAATCATGCCGTGCCGCTGGAGTCTCATTTCCTTTACTATGTCACTCACATTAATCTACGGGAGCAAAATAGAAGTACATAGATTTAGTTGCTCATAATCAATGTTACATATACAGTACTCACGATTGCGAGTTTATATCTCATAATTCTGAGGAAAAAAATGCAAAATATGACATTCTGAAAGACTTACTTTGAATTACTTTTTTTAATTTCTAGTTTCTCTCACAATTCTGATATTTTTCTCGCAATTCAAAGTTTATATTTCAAAATTCTGAGGGGAAAAAATACAGAATTGTGAGTTTATATCTAGCAATTATTACCTTATTACCTTAGTCACAATTGCAAGTTATAAAGTCCAGATTGTGAGATATAAACTCACAATTGAGAGGAAAAAAGTCAGATTTGTGAGATAAAAAGACACAATCACTTTTTATTTTTAATTCCGTGCGTGGAAACAATCTTCCATAGAATTCTGGCATTATTTACATTTAAATGAAGGATAATTTTCATATTTAGATGATCTGTTGTTTTAAGCTTAGTGTTAATGCTATACTTGTGCAAAATACCTACACTTAGGTCTTTCTCAATGAGACTGAGGATGACATCAGTGCAGATGAGGACTCCAGCTCGGCCAATGCCTGCACTGCAGTGGACTGTGATCGGCCCTTTAGAGTGTATAGCCCTCATGTAGCGAATGAAGCACACCAGCTGCTCGGAGGAGTGAGGAGTGCCATGGTCTGGCCATGTGGTGAACTTTAGATGCTTCACAAAGTGAACGCCTCCACTCTGGAAAGGTACACAGGTCAATAATGAGTTGCATTAAAATACTGTATATACACATGTTTTTGCTGGAAAAAAAGCAGTTGAAAATGAAAGGACGTTTCTTTTTGTTGCTAAGTATACATTTCATTATTGTTAATACCTTATACAATTTTGGATCTCACATAAATTTATCTTGTTTTAAGGATGTTGAAGGCATAGCCTAACTGTGATTTTTAAAATGGTGGATATTACACTGAAAAGGTTCCAATAAGAAAAATATATTTTTGGATGAGATGCAATATTTCCATCAGGTACATGCTCCTAACCTCTTTTTCCACCATCTTGATGACCTTAATGTGGAAATAGCCAAGCATCTGGTAGTTATCCAGGAAGAGCTGGTAACGGCTGGTTTCTTTGGGAACATCAAGTTTTTCGGGCCAGTACTTGTGGCATTTTACCCGGCCACGTTCCACCTCCTGGGTCATCATGGCGATAACATCAGACTTGTTCTCCCACACCATCTGCCAGAAGTTATCCTGAGTGCCAGGCAAAGGGCCCTGAGCGGAGATGTAGAAGAGTTCCTCTGTGCCCACCTTCATACAAATGTAGCTGGCATTGATGTAGCCCTCGTTCTCTCCGACAGGAACACGCGTCTTATCGTCTGATTGTTCAAACAGTAGAGAGAAACAGGGATTGTAGATTGTGATTTATTCATTTTAATACGCAGAAACACATTTGAAAAACCAAGCAATTACTTCTGCTGTAATGATAAATTAAATGTATTTGCCTCTGCCCAAAATCTTAGTACATTTGAGCTTGAACAGGCATGCACGTTATTTGGCAATAATATAAGATAAGAAAACAACAGTTAAACTTTCTATGACTGCTCAATTCCCACCGGGTAACTAAACCATCTAGTGCTTATTATGAAAACCAGAAGGTGCAGTATACAATTTTTCTGTTTTAAGATTCAGTCAAAATCCAGAAAACAAACAAAACTCTTGTGTATTTACTATCAAATGTATGTTTCCCAAACCACAAACAAATTTTTATTTGAAACGCAGGTTGGAGATTTATACGAGGCATTCCAGTAATGAGGTGATTGCTGTTGTTGGCTCTGGTAGCCAACAGTGTTATTAATCTACAAACCAAGAATGCAGTGTTGTTGGTTTCCCCATAGAGGAGAAGGAACAAATTGTGTCCAGGTACAGCAAATAGCTCCAAATAAATGAAACAAGCTCTCAAGGTCATGGCGGCTGGAAAGCCAAAAGGAGTGAACACGGGGGAGCAGGGTGAGAAGAATGTTCTAGAGTATTCTCATGGTGGATTGTTGGTCAATGCAGCACACTTGAGACTTTACTTTAAAATAGCAACATTTATACTCTGAAATTGAATCAGTGAGATGAATACAGATTTTTTTGTAACTATATAAGTCCCATTTTGCTTGATTTTCTGTTTATTTAAGTTAAAATAATGACATTACTTTATAAATCAATACCTTAATTGAACGCCTCATACAGATTAAATATAATTTGATAAGATTTTTTAAAAAGATGTAGTTTTACTAAGAAAAGCTGATGTATACACTGCACTATTGAAAAGATTGTGGTCAGTACGTTTTTTATTGTTGTTGAAACAAATTAGTAAATTTATTCAGAAACTATTTATTTTTACTTTTACTTCACTTCATTCCAACACATAATATACAACTGCATTTCATAAAAACATGTTGTGTCCCATTATTTTGAACTGAAGAAATGGTCACCCGTGTCCAATTCGTTATTTTCAATTAAACTGTTAAATCTGTTTGCAAATTACACTGAACGATTCATTCATGAATTGGACCGATCCGATTGCATCTGTTCTCGATTCAACAACTCATTGATTCAAATCACCGGTTAACAACTCACTGGATTCACAAGTCTGACTCAAAATGAGCCAAGAATGGGAGATCCTTAGAGCTTGTAAGACATGTTCCAGGATCAACATATTTTGTTGATCCTGGAACAACATTCCTGTCTGAAAATTGAGTCCTAACCTTATCCCTAACCAAATAACCCATAATTTATCCCTAAATTCAGAGGAAAATTATAGGTGAATAAAAATGGTGTAGAAGGTTGTTAGCCTAAACTTGACATAAACTGTAAACTTGTCCCTTAAATCTGATTGGTTGATTGGAATTGTGTTCCAGGATCAACAAATATCCAAGATGTTGATCCAGGAACATGTACTTGGTGAAATCACGTTTACTCTCGAGGGATGAAGTTACTAAGTTACTAATGAGTTAAGTTACTAATGGCAAAATAAGTAACTCATTTTAGGATTTATTATTGTACATAAAAATCATATTTAGGTCATGACTGCCACTTGTTTGAAAGCTTAATCTGCTGTAAAAGGGTGAGCTGTTTAAACCCATTGAATGTGGGCATGTCCATATTTGTGTATTACCGTGTAAATTCACAATATTACTATTTTTACAGTATTTTAAATTAAAATAAATAAATAATTCTAACTGACCCCAAACTTTTGAACAGTAAAGTATATATATATATAGGCTACTATAATATAATATAATATAGCCTTGATCTTGAACATCATCTTCCCATATTTCACCTGTTATGAGTTCATCAGTCAGGTTCTGGTGAGATTTAAATTTTTAAGTAATTGTGTTCAAAGTTTCTGTTACAATAATAAGAAAAAAATATTTTAGGTAGTTCCTATTTGTTAGTAGCCTGTTAAGATGCTGAAGAGATTGCTATTGTAACTCTCTAAAAGCGGGCTGCTTGCAAAAACATGTTCAACAGCTCAGAAAGGAAAGGGGCTGAAAAGTGAAACTGAGAGGGAAAGAGATGAACAAGGGGGGCATATGTAAGGGGAAGCGTATGTCACTGGAAGTAGGTAAATTCGTGTGGAGCGGCCTCCACAATGGGTGGCATCAGGCTTCCTGGAGAAGGTTGTGGCCCTTGAACTGCCTCCAGCAATAACAGTGGTTAAGTCCCAGGGGCCTCACACTTTTCAATCCTGGGCGCTTTATTCGGGGAACAGAAGCCCAGTGAGCTGCCGTGATAATAAACAAACACTCCGGGCCAGGCTAGGGCCAGTCTGCCCCCTGCCAGCACATGAAGCGCCTTATTGTGCCTATTCTGTACAGAGACCTGCTCTCTTCAATACAACTACAGCCCATTCTCTGCATACTCGTTCTGACACTGCACATGAATGGATGTTTCCCATTAACAGTGAAAGCAGATCTATGAGTCACACATCTCCTGTTTGACTTTACGTTTGCAGCGTTCTGTTATGTTTTAAACTAAGGGCAAACAACGTCTCACGCAGCCTCTGACCTCCTTACACTTCACACCAGCAAAAACTGAATCCGTACAAACAGGATAAGCGTGGCCGCAGTGTGAAAACGGCACCACATGGGTGAGGAGGTCCGGAAAGCCGCAAAAAGGTGACGGATAGAGTGTGAAATACTGAGTCAAACGGACGTCTACACCGGCAACGTAATCTAATATCGCATTGGTAGGACACCCGGGAGTAAATAACCAGGGATTGGTTACATTTCACTTAATTGGCGTGTCATGTGTTCCACTGTTTACAGGTAAATGTATACAGGGGTCATTCCTCTCTCCACATTCGATGTTGTCTACATTTAAACATTTGTTCTTTGCTCTGGAAATTTACAGTATATTTTTGTGAATTTATAGAAAAAAATGAACAATATATTACAAATCATTTAATTGTAAGAGTAAATTAATACTAATAATATTATGTAATAAAAAATAAAAACAAATTCAAACACAAGATATGTGACAATTTATGTGTAATAAACTACTATGTAAAACAGTATACTCTTGAGTTCATAGTGGACGACATGGTTATTATTTTATTTACAGTGATTTTTACCATCAAAAATGACAAAGCCTACATTGATTTAACTGTAAAAATGGCATACAGCTTTTTATTGTAAGGAATTCAAGGAATTACTGTTAGTGCACAGTTTCCTGGCAATTTTGTACAGTGTGTGGTCCATGTGGTTTCAGAATGGTGTGAAAATGTACCCCCAAAAACTTCTTTTATGAGAAGTGAGGCTCACAAACTGTAAAACGGCAGTAAAAGTCCTAACTAAGGAGGGTTTGTGGAGGATTATGGGAAAAACAGAGGAACTTACAGGGCAGGATATCCCTGTATCTGTTCTTCTCCCGGTTTTCGGGTGCTTTTCCAACCAGGCAGTTGTCTGAGGGTTTCAAATGCTCTAAAGCCTGGTTAAAAAAAAAAAAGAGCCATACAAGTTCTCTCATTTACACACTTGAATTAATCATCCTTTAAATTTGTGGTAAAATAGAAATTATATTAGTTTAAAAAATAGAGGAACAACAGATTTATATGAAAAATATTACAATAAAACAAATGTGATTGGATGTTTCTGCTTGTATCAATCAACGATATTTATTCCTGTGAAGATATAGTTGTTTGTCTCGATGTAAACAACAGGAACTTACCATAAACTCTTTGATCAGATCTTGCTTTTCCAACTGTTCAAGGGCTTGGATGAGGGCTTTGACCTTGGAGCCAGAGTACTGCCCATTCCTAGAAGGAGATATGACTGCAAGACTGGCAAGCTCCTCTTCTGACACGATTGGTCGACCTTAATGTAATAAAGTTCTTTTTAGATGCTTGGATCTACACAAGCCAATCAGATCTCAGTATTTCCCAACTAATTATATATATATAAATGATTTATATCATACTAAAATAATGAATATATATTGAGTAGAATTACTAAGATGGTGAATAAATATGAAGATGTCTGATTTACCTGTTTGAGAAATAGCCTCTGCTGCCGATGGCTGAAAGACATTGTCATCATCATCACCATCCTCTTCCTCATCACTGCTCCAGTCGTCTGACTCGCTATGCTCTGCTTTCATGGCAGATTTTTCTAGATGCTGCTTCTGGGGGTCTGTCCTGAAGGGGGTACGGGGCAGGAATGAGCAGAGACCTTGACCACATTGCTACGTTCCGGGGCCTGTTATCATGCAAGGCTGATTTTCCTGCGATTTTTCCACCTAAAATGTAAAAAAGCTGCTAATTGCAAGTGCTGCGTACTATAACAAGTGTGGCTTGTAGGCCAGCCTAACTAGAAGCCAAAGCTGTGATTATTGGGCCTGTATTTTATTAATGACTCTTTAGTGCCTCCCTGTGGCGATTCCATTTGAGAGCTATGTTAAAAAACAAACAAACAAAACAAAAACTGCAATGAAATTCAGTCCTTATGATCTGGTTTATGTTGAGTCATAACACGTTGCACATTTACGGGTAAATAGACGAACAGTTTTTGCGGATGCTTTTTACGAAGTTTCAGTTCATTCAAACTTTCAGGTCTCATTCTGTACAAAACTCAGCACTCTGAGTGGCACATGTGATATAGCAACTGCATTAACAAAAATGTGAGAAAAAATACAGGAATTCAGTGACACTCACCTTTCTTGTAGCATGTCAGTAACTCCCAGAGACGGACAACACCTCTGACAGGTAGGTGTACAGTTTCGACTTTCCTACAGGCAAGAGATAGAAAGAAAAAGGAGAAAGAGAAAGAGAGAAAGAGGAGACAGGTGATGAGTTAACTCAGTTCGGGCCACCCTTACTGTCATCTGAGTTTCAGTGTTTTCCTCTGAGAGAAATTGGAGGCGGTGCTAATTAATTTTATGGCGAACCTTGCTAGGTGCAATTTATTAGATTAGGTTTTTGTCTTCTACTGTTCTGAGATGGACCTTCAGTTCACTGGAAAAAGTCATCATCTCAGTATTAACTTACATACATCTTTATTTACTTGACAGTAAAGGGGAAAAAAAGGTTTTATACCTGCTCACATTCCCCTCTAAGTCCAGGACAATCTGAGGTCTGGAAAGACACATGATCTGCATGTGCTTCTGTTTGTGCTCTAATATCTGCAAATGAAGCATTACAGCAGGAGGAGACCATTAAAACATAGTAAGAACATGCAAGTGTCAGTGCTAGTAGTTAAACAACAATATATCTGTTCAACGGGCATGTTGATATACACTGTAAAAAATGTCTAACCTCTCCAAGTCAAAATCTAAATTTTTAAATTGGCCCAAGTGCAATTCTTGTTGCAATAGTCTGTTAACATTGGCTCAATGAGAAATAATACGTCAGACTAATTGAAAAATTTAGATGTTATCAGTCACTAGAAATGTTTGACTTGGGGATGTACATTTTTTTTTACAGTGTACAGATATCTGCAAAGGTTGGCAAATATAATGGCAATAAAATATCAAATATAAGCTGTCAAAATTGTGATTTAAAATGTAATAAAACATTTTTTAAACTATAAATAACATGATACCAGTATTCAAATTGATCATATATTAATATTTTAATTATTATGAATTAAGGTATCACATTTTAAAAAGAATCTTTAACCACAGTAAATTAAAACACAGTGAAGTAAGTTAAATTGACACTCTATGATAAACATAATATAATTTAATGATGACAAATGAGATGTTCACAGAATTGCTGAAATTATCGAGCATGCACTACCATTCAAAAATGTGTGGCTTTTAAGATTTTTTTTTTTTTATATTTTTGAAAGAAGTATTTTATGCTCACTAGGATGCATTTGTTTTGGTCAAAAATACAGTAAACAGTAATCGTGTGAAATATAAGTACAATTTACATAACGGTTTTCTATTTTAATATATTTTAAAATGTAATTTACTTCAGTCTTCAGTGTCACATGATCCTTCAGAAATCATTCTAGTATGATGATTTGCGGTTCAAAAAACATTTCTTATTATTATGCTGAAAACAGTTGTGATGCTTAATATTTTTGTGGGAACTATAATTCTTTGATGAATTGAACGTTCAAAAGAACAGAATTTAAAAAAATATATGTTATCTTTTGTAACATTATAAATGTCTTTACTGTCACTTTTCATAAATTTAATGCATCCTTGCTGAATAAAAGTATTAATTTATTTTTCTTTTTTTAAATCATACTGATATTTTACATGATTATATACTCAATATTTAGTTAAAATTGTCAAAAAAGGACCTGATGATAAAATGTAATATCCATTGAGAATGCTATTGGCATTAATTGGCCTATACTGTATATTGTTCTATCATAATTCAATACAAAAATGATAGGTTATAGTTCTATCAATTGAACATGAATATATAAGTGATGCTGCCAGTCTGACATAATAGATGACCAAGTACAGTACAGACACAGAGCGGGGCTTGCGTATCAGGCTTGCTGACCTGCAGAATTGAATGTGCTGAATTCCTGAGAGGCCGCAGCAGGGGAGCTGGAACCAGAGCAGGTTAACATTGGCAGGATGTCCCTACATATGGTTAACTGAACCGTGCCCTCTGCCTTCCGCAAAATATCCACAACTTTACCGTGGTTCAGTCCTGACACAATGATCCCATTCACCTGCAAAACATACACAGATGTGGTACACCTCCTACACAGTTTAACAAAGAAAAAAGGAAATGATTTGCTCATACCTCCAAAAGGATGTCACCCACTCTTAGACGACCATCCTGCTCGGCCGCACCCCCACAGCAAATATCCTTTACTCTCAGTGTGCTCCCATTGACCCCGCCTACCAGAGCAAAGCCCAGCCCACTTCTCTCAGGCTTGGTGAACTCTACCTGGAGGATACAGCTCTACAGAAAAAGAGAGGAGTAAGGAAGGACAGAACAAAGTTGAACCAGACGGTAGCCATTGACTTTCATAGTAATTATTTTCCCCTACCATAGAAGTCAGTGGCTACCGTCAACAGTCTGGTTACCAACATTTTTCAAAATATATTCTTTTGTTTTCGACAGAATAAAGAAATTCATACAGGTTTGGAACAACTTGAGGGAGAGTAAATGATGACAGAATTTTCATTTTTGGGTGAACTATCCCTTCAACATGGCACACAGATCCGATTTGGCTTTTTAAATCCAATCATTAGGACTAACTGTCCACACTGTCATTTTTCAAGTGATGAAATTGAGCCATTTGCTTAGATCACTTGCTGTGACACTTGCGATCAAAGGTTGGAGTTGAATTAAAGCGATTTTTAATGTTTTTGAAAAATGGTAATATTGTCAAATATTACTTTTTCCATTTTAAAACATTTTAAAATGTACTTTATTCCTATTATTACATTGTATGCTGTAGTCACAAGCAATAGAGGCATTTAATGTGTTGAAGCATTTACTGTGTTCAAAATTGCTGACATATTTACTGTGTTGTGCATAGTAAATGATTAAATATCACCTTTTGCTATATGACGAATTGTATTTGCTATATTATGAAGTATTGTACTTAGACAGGTCCAGATGGGCAAGTCTTGCCTGAAGCATCTACATGTACACCCATTTTCTAGGAAAGGTTTAAATGATTGCTGTTTGAATATTGTAATATTATTAATGATGAACTATATATCTAGCTGATGATGATGATTACAAAGATATTTAGAGGTGAATGACATAGAGAGATTACAAAGCAAGAGTCATGTTACATCAGCCTAAAACAAGGCCGAGGGAAAATTACCTCCTGCTCCAATGGGATGGACAGCCTCTTCCTGCATTGCACGGCACTGTCAGCGACAGGTTTAACTGTACCAGAAACAAGAGAGGGATTTTGTGTCAGAAAAATTCTAGACATTTTAGATGCATCTCTTTAACTGAGCAGGATCATTCACACTGAATGGTACATCAAACCCATTAAACAAATGCCAAAGTTAATCAGAGTTAATCAGAAATAAAGACAAAATCAACCAAAATGAGGAAACCAAGTGCACAGCAATTTCAACCAATTCCCAAACTCACAAACGTCCCCCTCCTCTGCTGCCATTTCAGGGTGAGATGCGTTGATGACCTGCTCTGTGCTACGGTAGGTAAACTGTGCTAGCCTTTTCAAGCTCTTTCGGACCTCCTGGCTAGCGGTCTCCTAGCAACCCGGATGCCCACTAGATCAGCTGGCCTTTATTCGTCAGACACAAGAAAGCGCACTTTGATCGGCCAGAGGAGGCCATGTCCCTCGCTAATAATTAATCCTTCCCCCCGCTGCCCTCTGAGCAAGACATGCCATGTCTGTCAGCACAGATCTAATGCCACAACTCCCAGACAACAGAGACACAGGAAACCAAAGGCTTTACCATCCGTAGCAGCTGCCTCCACGTCAGGTGACACAGGCTCTTCGAGGCGAGGGCAGACTTTTTTCTCCTTCTTCCATTCAAACAAACCTGAAGAGGAGAAAAGGGATAAGGTAAGGGATAAACAGATGTTTTTTGTTTTAAATAAGCTACTCCAGAAATCAGAGTTTGCTTCATATTACATGATTTGTGAGAAAATCTACATCAGATTTTACAACAAAAACCTAGCATCGTGGCAACAAGTTTAGCACCAATAACATTTCCTTGAGAAAATGTAGTTATTTGTTCATTTTTTGTATATAACACATAGTATGAATAGCTTTTAATTGAATACTTTTTGTATTAATTCTGGTGCCCATATCAATATGGATAAATAGAGTGAAAGTTCAAAATTACATCAAAATATTATTCAGGGCTGACACAGTGTAGTGAAGCACTCTAATAAGAGTTGACACTTCGCTCAAAATGTGGCAGTGTCCAGTGAAGCGTGCAGTGAAGGCCTGGGCTGCTCTGGACCTCCACTGGAGCAGCTCTCCACCTCATATCTGTCACTTCAGACTAGACTGAAACACGTCGATCACGACTGCCCTCTGCAGCCCAGCCGGAGCCTTCACACGCCCAGAGCGAAAGAAAACACACCCCACTGACAGCCAGAGCAGTTACTTCGCCCATGGGAAGGTTAAAGTGTCTATGTAACTCCATATATGGCTAAATAATACCAATAAACACACTCTCAAAGTGAAGAAATAAACATTAAACTTAATTACATCCTCATATTCTGTATAGATTATGATTCTAACAATTATTGCTGTAATTCAAGAAGATCAGCTCAAATGTACCATTCCATGTATCCATTGGTATCACTGGTTGATCATCTCTGAAACAAAGAAAAAAACATTTAATAGAAAAAAAATGAAAAATGTACACAAAAAAAGTTGCTGCCTTAAATTTTTAAGAACAATCAACTTGGATGTTTAAGTCATTTCAACTTAAATTACATTAAACTAACTTAAAAAATGAGTTGAATCTTGTATAACTTATAAAAAAGTTGTCAACGTATTGATCATATTTTTTTTTTTACAGTGTACACTTCATATAATTAATGTTTTTAATCAATCTCACCTCATGGCTTTGAATCTGACTTTGCGTGGTGCGCTTTCACACACTTTCACCGCATCCTCCACTGTCATTCCCAGGGTGCACTTCCCACATATGTAAACAATCTTGTCATTGGGCTGGATGCTGCCCTCTTCACTAGCAGGGGAGTTTGGCACCACCTCCTGGACATAAATTCCCTGCCACTTGCTGCCAATGCCCCCTGTTAG
This sequence comes from Leuciscus leuciscus, assembly GCF_965113295.1. Lineage (NCBI taxonomy): Eukaryota > Metazoa > Chordata > Actinopteri > Cypriniformes > Leuciscidae > Leuciscus > Leuciscus leuciscus. The sequence goes on along the minus strand of NC_138746.1, from coordinate 17,564,806 downwards.
CTTAATACCTGCACAGACAAATGCAAAAGTATCATAATTTTGAATTGAATACAAAAAGTCAGAAGGTTATTGTTTCTTAAACTATCACTTTTATGATTTTATGATATGATGTTACCCTAGTTTCCCCTACTATCAAGTATTTCCTCACCCAGTTGTCCAGATGGAGTCTTGGGAATGACAATGTCCTGGAGGGTGTCAAGAGGTGGTGGAGGCAGTAAATTTTGCACAGCTCTCCCCAGCACCATGTGCAGTCTTTTGGAGGAGCACCTGAGGATGCCAATTGCCACGTCATCTGCCACGTTGGTCACATTGTGACCATTCACCTGACAAATATAAGTTGATAATGCCAATTCAGTCTTAACACAGGAGCTGGCACTGTGAAATTGTGCACCACTGACAATCAAATCAAGTCTTCAGAAAAAGATGGTCACAACTGTGATTGTGTTTCTAATTATGAGAAAAGCTGTACCATGACAAGTCTGTCTCCTGCCCTCAGTCTGCCATCTGCTTTGGCCGGATTATCCAGGACATCCTGGACATAATAGCAATTGTCCAGTTTACTCCTGGTTATTGTAAAACCGAAGCTGCCACACCACGATTTGGTCAGTGAGACCGTCATTTCAAACTCCTTCAACACGTCCTAAAACAAGACAGAACATATGAGAAGGTGAACAACATGGCTATGCTACTTTACTAGCTAGACCAGCATTAAATTATGATGATGATGATAATAATAAACTTTATTGTATATACTGTTGTGCTTTATTTTATAAAGCATGCTTCTCAAGGCGCTTACACAGAAAACAGAAAAATAAAAGTAAATATGAAAAACAAAAAAATATTCCAAAAATGTCTGAGGATTTAAATAAATTAAATATAAGTAGAAATTCTGAGTTTTGGAGCATTAACCAGCACTGAAATGCCGATCTAAGGACTTCATCAGTTTTCACGTGACATCACACCCGGATAGGAATGCCAAATTGGAGGGCAAAACAAGGCTAATGCACTGAGACAGTGATATTAATAGACCAATTTCAATATATACCTTATATTCAATAAATACATATATAAACCTTACCATATATTCTGAGTTCATCTGTATATAGTATGCATCATCAATAAGTGTTTTTCACATTAAGCACTTTAGAATGTCCCACTGTTTTTAGTGAATGAAATACAGCAGCAAGTGCTGCAAATGGGTCACAAGTGCCCAAAACTTTGTTTACATTTTGTTGACATACTTTTCATTTTTTACCTCTTTTGAGAGGTGATTTAAATATTCATGGAAAATGTACAGGCCTGTGCTGCAGTTCTATGGATGCTTTGCCCTCCAAATCTCAGCGCCAGCCATGTGACTGAAAACTATGAATAGGCAAATGCAATCAGACTTCACCCTTCTGGGATCTTCGTCATCATCTTCATCTTCATCATCATCCCAGCCGTTGTTGTTGCTGACTGAGGGGACGCTGAGCTGGGCAGGAGGTTCTGCTTGAGTTGCTTGCTGGTAGGATGGAGGTGTGCTTAGCAGTGCTAGAGAAAGAGCTGGTGGAGCGGGCGGTTCACTGGAGAAAGCACTGGTGCTTCTGGTTGGGGGAGAGGGTGCCAAGGTGGTGATGGTCAAATATTCTTCATCAGCTATAACAGTCAGCCCATTAGCTGTGAAACTTGTCATGTTCTCTTCCACACCTTCAGTTGTGTGACTGTGAACAGATAACAGGAAGTTAATGTTTGTTTGAGCCAAAATATTTAAGTCATATTTTAGCTTTTAATGAACATCGTCTTGAATTAAGCAATGAAGAAACATCCCCAGTTTTGTCGTAACTATAAACCACATGTGACAGTTGACACAGCATTTGATGATTTTTATTTATTTTTACTAGGTAGCCCCACCCAAATCTCATTGGTCACAAAGCCCACTCCATATAGCTGCATATTAAACATTAAATATGATCTGACTATGTTGCAATGTGTAGCATTTTTTGTGTTCAGTGTTGACAGACAAATTGCTTTTCACTGGAAACATATCAAGTCCCATCTGGTCACATCCCCAGCATAGTTGAATTATGATTTTTTTTTTTTTAAGAAATGTATACTTTAATCCAACAAGGATGCATTTAATTGACAAAAAGTGACAGTAAAGATATTTATAATATTAAAAAAGACATCTATTTAAAATAAATGCTTTTTTATTGATCAAAAAGTATCTCGTTTCCACAAAAATATTAAGCAGCACAGCAGTTTTTAACAATGATAATAATAAGAAATGTTTCTTAAGCACTTAATTAGCATATTAGAATGATTTCTGAAGGCTCATGTGACACTGAAAAAAAAATCAGCTTGGCCATCACAGGAATAATTTACATTTTAAGTATAATAAAAAAAAATGGTTACTTTAAATTGTAATAACATTTAACAAAATTACACTTTTTACTGTATTTTTGATCAAATAAATGCAGACTTGATCAGCAGAAGATACTTTTTTTTTTTTAAACGTACTAACCCCAAACTTTTGAACGGTAGCTCTCAAGCTCTTTATTTTCAAAAAGAACATTTTATTCAACACATTTACATTTAATATTAGCATCATATTGATAATTTTATACATCATATCACATAGAAATAAACAGGCCTTTACCTGGTACAAGCTGAGACATGGTTGCTTTTTGAGACGACATCATCTTTCGACTCTTGCTGATGGGCTGTAAATGCTGTTTCAGGGGCTGCTGGAGTTGGTGCTGTGTTGGCTGTTGTCACTTTAACAGTGCTTGGTGTTGGGGGTGGAGTTTTGTTCTCATGCTCCTTCCTCACTATGGCATGAGGTTTTAATTCTCCAGCTTCACTTGAGGATGGACGTGAAGGTAGGGGTGGAGGGGCTGATATAGTCGTCTCCACCATCTCACTGTCTTGGCTCTGTTGGGTCAAGGGGATCTCCTGGGTTTGCTCAGGGGTAACTTCTTTCTTTAGACCCATCTCTATTGCCCGCTTCTTGAGGAGTTCACTGAAGTCTGGGGTAAAAGACCTCGCCTGCATGTCTAGAGACCTGGATCTCAGTGCACGGGCTGGAAATGTGTCAGGATCCTGTCAAAAAGGGATGTGAGTTTGAAAAATAACATGCCAAATTTAGAGTTGTTTCCAACAATGTAGAAATAGGATGTTACCAGATAGGTGTCAATATCTCCGTGTTCCTCCTGTGAGGGTCTGCAGATTGACAGCCTGATCTCAGATGGAGATTTTTGGAGGAGATGCAAAACTTCCTGCGGTGACAGAAAGAAATACGCTACCGTTAAAAAGTTTGGGGTTGGGAAGAATGTTTTTGAAAGAAGTTTCTTATGCTCATCAAGGCTGCATTTTTTATTAAAAATACAGTAAAAACAGTAAAATTGTTAAAAAATATTACAATTTAAAATAACCTTTTTCTAAAATGTAATTTATTCCTGTGATGGCAAAGCTGAATTTTTAGCATCATTCCTCCAGTCTTCAGTGTCACATGATCATTCAATCATTCAAATATACTGATTTGCTGTTCAATAAACATTTCTTATTATTATCAATGTTGAAAACCGTTGTGATGCTTAATACTGTTTAATTTTTTTAAGGATATTTTGATGATTAGAAAGTTCAAAAGAACAGCATTTGATTGAAATATAAATCTTGTGTAACATTATAAATGTTTGTACTGTCACTTTTAAGTAATTGAATCCTTATTAAAAATTAAAGCATTCATTAATTTATAAAAAAAAAAGAAAGAAAAAGGATTGATTAACCTCTTGATGCATTGATGTATCACAGCTGTTAATGTATTACAGTTGTTTTATTTAATCCAGTATATTGTATTAAACTGAATAAAGCACAAATAACCAATTTAGGTGGATTAAAGGCTTAACTGTAACATGTGACAAATTTTATAAACTAATTGTGTTTCTTGGCCACACATACACATTATGTTGTCATGAATCCGAAATGTATTATGCTACAGTTACACATACATGCATAAATATGATCCAAATCTCAGTAAATCTTTAAGAGCTTTGTGTCTCTCACAGTGCTTTGATGTGTCCAGTCTTGGAATGCTGGATATAAATAATGCATCCTTTACCTCATAGGACAAGCCTCTAACGGGTTCTCCATTGACAGCCAGGATTATGTCTCCCTCCTTCAGATGCCCACAGTGCCCTGCAGGCTGACCAGAAGAAAGGCTCTTAATATGCACCATGCTGCCCTCATCAGGACCCAGCTCAGACACGAGGAAGCTGAACCCCAGGCCACTGAGACTCTTCTGAAGCGTCACCTCCCGGATGTTATCTGCCACAAAGAAAAAGCGGAAATCTCTCAATTTGTCGTTAATATTGGGTTCAGAGACACACAAAAACCAGTGAACAGTTAAAGGGAGAGTTCATCCAAAATGAAAATGTCTGTAATTATTTTACTCATGATGTTCCAAACACATAGCTTACTTTCCTCTGTGAGAATTACAGTATATCCAAGCCACTCTTTAATATAATGAAAATAAATGAGGACTGTCACACAATGTATTGTTATTTTTAGTATTATTTATACAGTATTATAGTATTTAATAATAATTTAAATTTGCTTTTATTTTTATATTTTCAGTTTTCAATTCAATTTTAATTTAAGCTTTAGTAAATTTGTGATGTGTTTTTGTTGTAGTGGTATATGTAGTTTTGTTTTTAAATAATTCTATTATTAAGCTTTAATTTATTTTTATTTCAGTTTTAGTATTAGTCATTTTAGTACTTCAACTTAAAATGATTTGTTTCAGTTAGTTACCAAAGCAATAATTTTTAAAATGTCTAATTTTCGTTTAAAATTTTAATTTTTTCATCTAATATTTATATTTTATTGCAGCTTAATTTCAAAAAGCAAAACTGATTTCTAATAGTTTTGCTTAACAATAACAACACTGATCATAATGACATCAGAAGATTCAAAACATCAAACTGACTACATTTATGGTGCTTTTGCGTTCTTTTTAAAGTTTGACAGCCCCAGAACTCATTCACTTTTATAAAAATTGGTTATAAATAGTGTCCAAGATACTCTTAAAAATTCCCCTTTTGTGTCCCACAGAAGAAAGAAATTCGGTCACACTTTAGATTAGAATCCAATTCTCACTATTAACTATCTATTAACTACAACTTTTGCCTCAGTAAACTCCTAATTAAATAAAAGACATTTTTTAAGTATATATATATATATATATATTTTTTTTTTTTAAGTGTTGTTACTTGAAAAGAAACAAAATGTTGCATGTAAAGGTAACTCTAACATTCAGGCTTGATGCAAAACATATGTCAGTGCAAAAAAGTAACCAATGTTCCCCTGGACAAGATCTAAATTTGGCTGGGTCTTTGGGTCTGGCAGCTAGCACAGGGTCGCTGTCAGATTCAGTTGAAATGTTTTGCAGTGTTCTCTCCCCCTCTCTGATCCCCATCTCACCATCTGACACAAATCTGAAGTCCTTGGCCCTGACAGACAAGGGTGTTTCCATGGTCACATCTCTCCTCAGGGGGGTGGGTGCGCTCTGCAGACTGAGATGTGAAGGAGATCTCTGTCTCTCCAACCTGGATGAAGCACTGAAAGTGTCCAACACCACCGGAGGCTCTCGTTCAAGAACCAGGCTCACCACCTGAAAATAACACTCTCATTAAAGCAACATGTCTTGTTATTTGACTGTTAAAGACAATGGTTGCCCCATCAGCTGTACGCCTACGGTGAACATACCCATGTCATCAGTTTGCTTAGCACACGGCCTGTTACCTAATCAGTGTATGCGGCTGAAGACTGGTCAGCTTAAGTGTTATAGTGTGTCAGTATGACGACACACAGCTCAGCGTCATACCCCAGAAAATCTTGTTAGTAGCCCAGACAAAAATAACGACCAACACATATGCTTTCACAACCATGTGTCACTTTAGATCTCTCTTTTGCGCAGTTTGAGAACCCTTAAGACACAAGGGTTGCTGGTGCTGTTGTCCTAAAGCAACTGACATGCTGAAGAAAGGGCCAAAGGCCCTTCAGACAGATTGTGACCTCTGTCTCGTCCTTGTGCTAGAGTTCACATCTACGGCTGTTACTTCTCAATATAACGGCTAAGATTAAACGAAAGCGACTGCTCTTTAACTGTTTGAAAAAATGCAAGCGCTCCGGTACAATAGACTGAACTGACTCACATGGCATGTTAAATAAAGATGAAAAAATTTAATAAATATTAGATGAAAAAATTTAATTAAAAAACAGAAACTATTAAAATGACAAAACCACATACAATTATAAAAAAAAAACTAAACTAAAAATAAAAGCTAATTCAAAATATTAATAAATACCATAAATATACTCTCAGCAGAAACGGTCTTACATAACTTCCAAATCATGAGGACTAGACTTGACTATACTGTAGGCTCAATCATATGCAACAGTTAACTACATAAACGGTTGTGATTGTACCGCTCAAAAGTAAAGCAAACATGTCAGTACCTCTCCCGTTCTCTTTAGGCACTCCACCGCCTGCCTGTGTGTGACAGAACGCAGGTTACAGCCGTCCACCTCCAGCAGCCTGTCACCTGTCACACACACACACAACACATCATTGAGCTGTCAACACCAATCATGCGTCACAAACAGTAAGGAGCTGCATGTTCATTCATGCTCATTAGCATGTTAGGAACATCTGAGTCATTTTTGTACATCGTCAAGGAGATGACAAATATGCAAAGAACACACTAAAAACCTGGAACACATACCATTACCGTTAAAAAGTGACAGTAAATTCATTCATTTAAAATTTTATATTTATAAATTACTAAAATTTAAAAACGTTACAAAAGATTTCTGTTTAAATGCATGTTGTTCTTTTTAGATATCTATTCATAAAAGAATCCTGAAAATAAAAAATATGAAGCAGCACAACTGTTTTCAACATTGATAACAATAAGAAACGTTTTTTAAAGCACCAAATCAGCATATTAGAATGATTTCATAAGGATCATGTGACACTGAATTAATTGCTGCTGAAAATTCAGCTTTGCCATCATAGGAATAAATTACATCTATACATACATATATTCAAATATAGTCGCAATATTACTGTTTTACTGTATTTTTCATCAAATAAATGCAGCCTTGGTGAGCACAAGAGACTTCTATAATCATACTGACCTTCATCTTACAAAAATGTGATATTTAAAACATTATTTTAAGAAAAGTGTGACTAATAAAATATTTTGAATTCAGAATATTTATCATGTTTTATCATTGGTAATGATGGATCTTAACCTCTCTGTATTCTTCCATCTTGATCTGCCGCTCCTCCTGGCATCACGCTTTTGATGTAAATTCCTCCATGATGTACATTAGTGTTGATTCCCCCCTAAAAATCATTTAATAATAGTATCATCATCCATGTTTTAAGATTCAAGAATTGAAATGAATGCCACACAGAGTAAAAACTCACAGCAACACTGATTCCCAAGCTGCCGTTGATCTTTCTGAGCTCCATGTAGATTTCTTCACCTGGCTTCAAGCTGAAGCTAGAAGAATTATTAGACATCCCATCCTGCATAGCATAATTTTGGTTAAAATCAGTATTGTTTCATGTCAGATGTTTTTTTTTTAATAAACTGGACAAGCTCCATTACTGTAAATCACACCTGAATATCCAGAATCCGCACCACAGGTATGTGCAGCCTTTTGCCCATTTTAGGAGCCATAATGTTTGAGAGTGTCTCCTCCAGCTCCTCCATCACGGGCCTGTACTCGGCACTCAGGGTGCTTTGGGAGCCAAATCCTTTTTCCAGCATCATCCCTAAATTACTTGCAGCCAGTGAAGTCTTACTGTCCCGAAGATCCTCTAAACATAAACAAAAAAATGAAAACATTTAACCAGACAGTGGTTAGCTTTGTCAGTTTTCTTCCTTTTAAAGGTAAAGTGAGAAATTAATTTCATCAAATGTAATTGAAAAATAAAGATATACAGTAATGGCTTGCTAATAGTTGTCTCAGCATATTAACTCTTTCATTTAAAAAAAAAAGTTGCCAGCCACAGTCAGCGTTTTTGATTTTCTCACAATTTTCCTGGCCCCCAGAATATTTCTTTGTGTGAATTTCCGAACATGCAATATATCAAAAGAAAGAACATAAAAAAAAAATAAAAAAACGCTTTATTCTAGCTTCATGCATTCTTTTTTTATCAACACTTGAATGTAGGTAAGTTTAATAAAAAAAGCAACATTTTGAGCAAAAATCGGAGAAAATTTGTGTTTTTGTCAAAGACAACGTCAGGATGGGATTCAGAAAGATGATAAAAACATAGATGGAGTAGATCGGGTCCATCAACACCCCTAATGCTTGCACAGTCCTGTACCTTGTCCTGGGTCGACATTTTGACATTAATGTTGGTGATCACGTTATTTTACATATGCATATAATTACATATGATATCGCTTGTTACTGCATCGCATGTGTTTTAATCAGGAGATTCAGTACTCTTTTAGAAGATGTGTAATAGCGCCCCCCTACCGCATAGACCCGAGACCCGGAAAATTCCGACGGGGAAAGAGTTAAGCTGGCATAAGAGAATGTATTTTTTCTTATTGAAAAATTACACACTTCACCTTTATTGAAATAGTATAAAGACAGATCCTGTGAACAATATGGAATCTCATGTTATGAAGACGTACGTTTGGGTTGGGACACTATGAGCTCCACTTCATCCGGGCTGTTCTGCAGAATGGCAGCAGCTATATTAAACGCCACCCCCTCTAGACTGATCTTATTCAGAGAGATCAGCCGACCACCTAAACAGAAAAGAAAAAGACTTTCAGCTTCTTTTGTTTGTTTCGTTGGGCATAAATGAGGGAAAAGGGTCAGGATTTTACCTGGTCTGATTCTGCCGTCCTTATCAGCTGGCCCGTCCGGAACGATGGATGCAATGAAAATTCCAAGATCTAACTTCCCTGTGTTGTCCTCCCCGACTATTACAAAACCTTTGCAACAACAGTGATACATCAGTGTTTTGGAGCAGGTTTACAGCAAGTGCTTCATGTTACATAAAAAGATGCTCGCTCATTTTTACTCACCGAAGCCAAGTTTGGGATCCTTCTTTAACGTAACGCAGATCATTTCTCTCTCCGGGGTTGTTCTTGTTGGTGTGTCCACTGAGAAAAAAATATATATTTAGTTGAAATACCCACTCCTATCATGTTAGGTTGAGAATAACTGTTGTTTTTAATGTTTAGGGTGTTATTAAGTTGAAATGTTTATAATCAGTTCCCATTAGATAGTCACAAAGAACTTTAGAGTTTCACTGTCTACCTCTTATAGACGAGGTGGTGGAATGAACCTCTGAGTCCTGCTTTTGCAAAGAGACATTGGACATGATGCGATAGATTGGAGGACTGAAAGTGTCTGGTGGGCTGCAAGGAGGAAAGATCAACACAATAAGCCTTCAATACATATTTGGTTTTGCATTAGGATTTGAATGATGTGCAGAGCAGATCCATTGACACACCTGTTGTTTTGGCTCTGGCCTTTCAGTTCACTTGGAGCTCTTGGTTCAGAAATGTAATTTACTTCATTCTGTTGTTGAATCCGAACTCCGATTTTTGCTGACAGGTCATCGCAAGACTTGCTTATGGATTCATTTCGTAACACATTCAAACCAATATTATTGAGCACGATCTCCGAGCAAGACATCCTCTTTATCTGATCGTGTCGAGCGCGACATATTGATGTATATTTTGCTACGTTGTCATCTACAATGAGAGATAAGAGAAATAATTAACTACCTGTTAAGTCCAATAAATTCAGGTTATTTATGATCCTTAAAAAACTAACAAATCTTTTCCAGCTGACAAAAACAATAAACAAATAAAAAGGAAAACAAACAGGTTTAAAATGTCAAATTATTATAATAATTTAAATATTTTTGTTGTTGTTGTAATTGTATTTATTTATGCAAAATGTTAAAACAACTTTAAACAAAAAAAAACTAAAATCTGATTCCATTGAAGCATAGCATGCTCTTTGGAAAAAATAAACATATCATTTGTAATGATAAAAGTGTATTAAAATTATATTTGTATGAAAATGAGTCCAGACTGTTGGACTCTAAGTATTCAACTTCAAATGAGACTGTGTACACAAATGATTTTACACACCTGAGGCTAAACAGTAGGTCAGCTGACGAGAGGTCATCTCACTGTGAAACTTGTGCTGGGCTGAGCAGAGGTTCAGGAGGTACTGTGCGATCTTTGAGCTCTCCGTCACAAAAGAGTGCTTCTTCCCACTCGGGCTGCACTCAATGGTAAATTTTCGTCTCTGTGGCAGGAATAACAGAACGTGATTAAAACCTTCACAAAAACATCATGTAGGTGTTTAAACTTGAAATAGCATGTTACTGGACTAAATGAAGTAACAAAAAAATGAGCTAAACAAGCAATATAAGCCACACAAATAACAGCCGTAAACTCACACTTGTTGACAGACTGTCCGTCTCTGTCCAATGAAATCTGCGGCTTAACATCCGAGAATTGTTCTTGACTTCATATACCAGAATACCTTTGGCACAAATTCCCAAAACCAGCTCTCCAATAATAGGTTTCCTTTCACGGGCTACTCTGTGAAACAGCACCCCGTACTCTGGTAGCTGCTGTGCAATCTATAAAGGCATGAAAGACACATGAGGTATTGAAAACCACGATCCAACATCCAAATATTTGAAGAAAAGTACAATTATATTGATCTGAGAGTTCATTTGTTTTATTGTTAAGTTTTATAAGCTTTAGAAGAGTCATTTTAGACTGAAGGCCGAAAGAAAGAACCTTTAAGAACTCCATCTCAGCCTCCTCTGGAAGCATCTGGGCATTATTGGCATGCAACCTTGGCAACTCCTCTCTTAAACAGGGCAAGGCCACTTTCTCTGTGACTCTCTTAGAGATGTACTGTTCCGTCTGGAAATAGTTCTTCCCGTAAACCTGAAAAAGTCAGTTTGATTTCTCAAAATACTGTCTAGTTAGGTCAGTTGAAAATTAAAATGCTCATTAATATCTGACTCACTTCAGGCATATAATCTCCAAACTCAGCCTGCAGTGCGAGAGCAGCAAGAAACAATGCAGTCTCCTCATTACAGTACACTCTGTCCTCCAGAACATCTCTCCTCAGCTGGAGATAATATTGGTGTCGTGTAAGTCTATGCCTTTTAAAATGAAAAGACAAAAACAAACAGTGAGCATTAGAATAAAAGGAGAAGATTTCATTGCAAGCAATTAGGAATAATGGTTATTAAAGGCCCCATGAAATCACTTGACAAGTGCAGTTTTCTTTCCTGAAAGACTTCTTTAAATGTGTTCAAAACTAGAGGTCAGTAAGATTTTTTTAATATTTTGAAAGAAGTCTCTTCTGCTCACCAAGGCTGCATCTGTACCATTTTCAAATGTTTTTACTGTCACGTTTGATCAATTTAATGCATCCTTGCTAAATTAAAATGATTAATTTCTTTCAACAAAAAAAATCTTACTGACCCCAAACTTTTAAAAGGTTGTGTATATGTACTAAAAAGTTAATTTTTGGAGTATACTACCACATGGGTGACCCCAAACCTAACAGACATAGATAAAAGCCTGTTATCAAGGGGTCTTTAAACAGACCATCTAAATATGATGTACTGTATATGTAAACAGTAAAACAGTAAAAAAAAAAAGACATACAATATGTAGGAGATGTCATCAGGGAAAAATTTGACACGGAGAAAAAGGGTAAATGTTGCAGAAGCCACTTTCTTCCAGTAATCTGGGGCAACCTTTGAGATTTTTGTCTCAGGGTCCAAAAAGAAATATTCACCATCTAAATGAGAAAAATGTAATTATTCACTTTTGCAAGACAGCTCAAAGTGTGAATAATATAAAGACGTGATTCTCTTTCAGTCATTAACGACACACACAAGACTGCATTACCATCAGTGAAAGCAAGGCCAAAGTAAAAGTGTTCCACAAGATTAGCATGTGCCACAACCATGTCGAATACATCTCTCCCGCGGGACTTGATGTCACATTTCACTGCCACACACTGTTCATTTGGCATGATCACGTTAACTTCCCTTTGAGACAAGCCTGACTTGCCTTTCTTTGACTGTATCGATCGAAAGAGAAAGGGAGAAGACAATAAATATACAGAGACACAAACTCTGCAACCTTAGAATGCAGTACAAAAGTGTTGAACACTTAAAAATGAAGTTCATTATACATGTAACCAAAAATACAGAAACAGAGTTTACCACTAAAGATCCCGGCAGCTCTAAGACTATTTGAGGTTCATCAATCATTCTGGTAAACTCAGGTCCAAGACTCTACAATTAAAACATGGAAACAGACAATTAACAACTATTAAATTAGCATAAGATGCAGCATTCATATTATAGTACAGCATAGATATTAAGCGCATTACCTTAGCTTTCCTTTGGGAGAGGCTGACTGCAGACTCACTAACAGTAATACACGGACTAGAAGGTCGGGCTTCACTCTTGTTGAGGCATGTACTCCGGGACAGCCAACAACTTGTGCTTCGTCTGTGGTGAAGCCCCAGTGGAGATCTGGGATACCAAAGTATCAAATAAGATTGTCATTAACCAGCACTAATAGCTCATTTTAAAGTGCAAAACAAGACTGCCAACCTGTTTGAGCCCTGATTGGATGTGGTCTGACTAGGTCTACTTCTGAGAGACCAGCTTTTCTGTTGATGGGAAATTTCTGGGGAAAAAAACAAAAAAACAAATCAGCTAGGTTGAATACTGAAAATAAGTACTGTATGTCTAAATGCTCAAAAAAAAAAATAAAAAAATAAAAAAAAAATACAAGATACACAATTTAACAAACTGACATGCAATTTTAAACAGCAACAATAAATATCTGACAAATTGATGTTCAAAAAATGGGGTCAGTGAGATTTTTCTTTTTAAAGAAATCAATCTACTAAGCAAGGATGCATTAAAATGATTGAAAGTGACAGTAAAGACATTCATAATTTTTTCAAATAAATACTGGTCTTTTAAACTTTCTATTAATCAAAGAATCTCGAAAAGAGAGTATAATAATAATAAATATTTCTTTAGGACTAAATCAGCATATTAGAATGAATTCTGAAGGATCATATGACACTGAAGATTGGAGTAATGATGCTGAAAATTCAGCTTTGCCGTCACAGGAATAAATTACATTTTAAAATATATAAAAGTAGTAACAATATTGCTATACTTTTGATCAAATAAATGCAGCACTGGTGAGTATAAGGCTTCTTTCAAAAACATAAAACACAAGCTTTTGAAAAGTAGTGTATGAGCTCACCTTGCTTTAGCTCAGAGTCCAGAGACAGTCTGCGAGTCTCTCCTGTAGCTCCGTTCCCCTCTGTATAACCAGGATATGGTCCACGCTTACCTGCTCAACAGAGACCTGATCACTACCTTCACAATGTATACTGGGCACTCATTGTATACACACAGCAGTTTATACTGCACATTGTTGCACAATTAAGAGCTCTGGAAAGCTGCCAAGCATATTAGCACTATGCTTATAGGTTTGCATTGAAGCATCAATGCTTTGAACCTGATTACAACCTTTTGTAATCCCATGTTCAGGTTTAGGTTAAACTGTTAATCCAATTGTGGACACTATTTTATTGGTGCAATGGTGCTTTCTAACGCACGTTCGTCAAACCTGCAGGGTTTTACTGATTTAATTTAAAGGACAACTTCGGTATTTTACACTTGCTACCACAGAAACCGAAAATTCTCGGGCCAGCAGCATTTGTCCAAATTTCAATCTTTAACCATAAGGATAAAAGGATTTTTTTGTCCTTTAATATAAGGATAAACATTATAATCCAAGGATGTCTGGATTAACCACTGAAACGGTTTGTTAAGGACAGGTTTTAAGACAAATGTGTGACATCAACACCCACTTAGACCTGTTATGCAAAGGATCTGACGTGCAAAGATTGTAACATGACACGATAAAACTCTTCTATAAACAGTGGTGTAAAAGTATTTCTACTTTGTTACTGTACTTATTTTTATTTTGGGAAAGTTTTACTTTTACTTCATTACATTCCGAAGCACAATTATTATTTTTTTACTCTGCTACATTCCATAAAAACATACTGTGTTCCTCGTTATTTCGACCAGAAGAAATCGCCAATCGTACTTTTTGAGTACCTTCAGGGCATGGTGCCAATGACACTTTTGTGGAAAATTCAAAATGGCGGAAATTTTTCATTTACAAAAATAATTGTGTTTCTAGCCCTTGAGGTTCAAAAGTTATTGGCATATTAAAACTTTGGACAGTTGGTGGCGCTACAGGGACTGACTTGGAGACTCCAAAAATGCTATGGTTAATGCTTGGACTGTCTTCTATATGTGTGCCAAATTTCACAACTTTTTACCATACGTTATATGGGCTGCTATAGACTTCAAGAGCTGAAGAAGAAGAAGAAGAAGAAGAAGAACACTAATGGATACAATAGTATGCACCTTTGGTGCTTTTCCCCTAAATACTACAAAATATGTTATTATTATTAAAATTACTATTACTTATTTGACTACACTTCTTACAGTATTTACACAACTATAAGAGGATAACAGAGGAATTTGAGATTCAAGGTTCCTACCATGAAGTCTTTCTCTGATCATCTGACTTTTCCCACTCAACTGCACAACATTTTCAGTTAAAGCAGCTCGATCCACCTGGAAATGAAGATCTCATGAACTCCTTGGCTACCACTTTTATATTTTTGATCAGTTTTTCTGGTATACATGCTTTTTTTTTTAACTCACAGAGTCTCGGAAGACATCCTCTACCAGCTGTTTGATGACTTTGTTAGGAGGAGGCAGGAGAGACGCTTTGTGGTGCGATTCACTCGATTCCAAGATGGAGTTCAGGTTGGCTCGCCGATGGGCCATGTCCTCACACATGCTCAGGAGAAGGCAGTTGAGAGAGTCACTTAGCTGAATGGGCTAAACAAGCAGAAAACACATTTCCACAATATTTTCA
Organism: Leuciscus leuciscus; assembly: GCF_965113295.1. Lineage (NCBI taxonomy): Eukaryota > Metazoa > Chordata > Actinopteri > Cypriniformes > Leuciscidae > Leuciscus > Leuciscus leuciscus. The sequence goes on along the minus strand of NC_138746.1, from coordinate 17,549,750 downwards.
GATGGAAAGTAAAGGTGATGAAAGTTTAATGTAGCTAGCTTATTCTTCACTGGTATTTGTTCATTCTTGTTCTTATATATGGTTACTTATCATCTTATACAGTCTTTACTTTCTTATTTCTTACCCGGATTTCTGTGAAACTGACCTGGTTTTGAGGGAGATGATAATCAACTGACCAATACAGAGTCATACCAAGAGAATACACGATTATCTGGAAGAAACGACACCCAAAACATCAGTATCTCTTCTGTGAGCATTCAACTTAAGTACAACAATAAAGAAGAGCACTTTTGTCAAATAAATCCAACCCTCTACATTTTGACTAAATTTCACACTAGGTCAGGATTTCAAACTGGGTTCCGGGGACCCCCAGGGGCGTCGCAAGGGGGTCTGTGGAAAAGTCTAAAGAAAAACTGTAAAATGTAAATAAATAATAAGATTAAAATAAATAATAAAAATGTTGATTAATATTCAGTACTATGCAAAAGTCGCGTTAGTATTTTCACACAGTTAAAGTTTTACGCCAGTTATTTATATATTTAGCTGTAGTGTGTCAGTAGGAAATATCAGTTTCCATTTCCAAACATTCCATTTCCAGGTTTCTGGTTTCTGGTTTTCAGGTTTCATGTGATCACAGACAGACTCGATGATGGTGAGATCAGATCTCCGTGTGGACCATACCGGCTGTTGTTAGAGACAGATCTTACTGGATTATTACAATTAATGGCAAAAGGAATGTTTAAAAATGTAAACTGACACACTATAAATAACTGGCTTAAAACCATTTTTGGGGGTGAAAATACTAACATGCCTAAGAACAGTACTGTAAATAAATAAGATAAAAATAAAAGATAAATAATACATTTAACAGTTCATTACTATAGTTAGGAAAAAATATAATAATGTAATTTAAGAGAAACTAATTTTAGATGAATAATATAAATTATTTTCCGAGTGTATAAATCGGGTGTTTATAAAAGATAGATGCCTTTTGCATTTTAGGATGGGTGTCCCTCACACAAGTGAGATCTAAAAGAAAACCCCTGAGAGTTGTGACTAAATAAATAATGTCTGTCGTTAGCTATTGGCTAATAAATGAAGTGCTACATTCCACTTGTGAGTGATTGAATTAGGCCAAACACTATACATATACAAGAGTAAGTTAAGCAGATACATTTTCAATGCGTGTCATGTCCTATATGGTGGCTTTAGGGTGCCTTCCCACTGCCTGACAGGAAAGAGTGTATTAGCTCATTTAAGAGGGCGTGTATATTAATATCTGTAAATAATCTGTCATTTTGTGATGAGAAGCTGATTTGATTTGAACTGTATATTAGCTAGTAAGTGTTACATACAAGCCAATGCAGTTTATATTGCCAGTGTGTCCGTAGAAATCAGATTTTGCAGGTTAAGTGCATAATAACCTCCTGATGTTGCTGAATGAAACTGACCTTCTCCATGGCTAGTTTGGTGGAAATGGCACGGCCTTGCAGCATCTCTGGGGCTGTGAAGGCACAAACCTCATCTGTCATCGCACAGTTCTTGAACGCCAGTGTCCCAGTCGCAGACAAGAGCAGTGATGCAGGAGTTATAATGTTGCAGATATTGTGACCTAGAAAAACAGACCCACATTCATTTAATTTTGCATGGACTGCACTCTTCACCAGCAAGGAAAAAAAACACTAACTGCAAGGTCAACATTTTACCTTTGTAAGACAGGTCTACAAGTGATTCAGCCGAGCCCAGCAGGAGGGACCAAACCTCGTCCTCTTCCAGCGGTCCTCCTCTGGCTTCCAGCACCTCTGCGAGGGTCACAAATGTGCTGCTCATCCTGCAGAGTCGCGAGACGGATACCTGAGAAGGAGAGACACAAGCTAAATGGCTGATGGAGGAGGGGATAAATCTGTTGAAAGAAGAGGATGGAGCCTAAACAAAGTGATCATCAGGGACTCTGCTCTCATCATCCATGTTTCATAACAATATTGTGTAATGCCCATATTTATAATGTGTAATGTGTAAATCTAAATCTGTCTACAATTATCTATTTTTATCTTTTGCTGACTTCATTCCAACGATCAAAAGAACAAGTTTAGGCGAGAATGTGCCAATTGTTTTGCATAATCACTGTAGGTTGGACTTCAGAGGACACCTTTTCAGATCCTTTTTGGAGAACAGCAAGCTACAAATATACAGATTTTAAATCTTTTACACAAGTTATGCCAAAAGATTTTAGCCAGTTTTTCCCCTATATGAAATACCTGTTTATATCCTGTAATTCTAATTCACATCTACTTCTATTTTTTTTTTTTTCACCTGCTACAATATTGAACAATACAGAATTTCCTCAGGTCTTTTCATTTATTCCAGTGTGTCTCACTGTAACTACACAAGACAGAAGGCAGGGGGAGACATTTCCTATCAAGTGCATGTCATGTAAATCCATAAAACTAATCAATAATATGCACTTCTCAAAAGAATGCCCCAGTACATACAACTCTTTTTGATTTGGTGTTCAAAAGTACAAAAATCTAAATAGCTTGCTAGAACACCAATGCAATTAACTTTTTGGTATATGAGGAAGATAATTTAATAAACCATTATAGTGACTTTTTCATTCATTTAGCTGGTCTTTAGGTGTTTCATTTTGCTGTGATGTATCATTAAAAAAATGACAGTACTGACTTTCTAAGCACAGTCCTGGTGTTATTTAGCATAATTCATTATTTAAAATAATAATTACAATCATGTCTCTCAGCTGATGTCTCCATACATTTTTCAAGCCCTCCTTTCAAGCCATGATACAATCATTTATTTATTTATTTATTTATTTAGCAAATGCTTTTATCCAAAATCATTTACAAATAAGGAATTCAACAAGCAGTTCATCTTTATGAGGCAGTAACATGAGAAGTGCTAGCAATACAATCTTCAATTCAATTCCCAACTGAACAAAATCTAATCCTCTCCTACACATTTTCACATTGCTTTTTCGCTCTTAATCACGTCACACTGTGGAAGTGACATTTTCAATGCTGTTAATAGAAAACTGTGATTACATTTTTAAAGCAAGGTTACCACAAGCCAATGCACTGAAAATAAAGAAAAGTTAAGGATTACAGTAATCTGGCACGAGAAGTGGGACGTAAGAAGATGTCCATAAGAAGATGCCAGGACCTGGACAATAGCCTAGCCAGGTGACTGCTTTACTTTAGCCAAGAAATGTCACCAACATTAGCCATCAAGGCTGTAATGACTCTTATGAAATTTTTTTTGCAACCACTTTTACTCCAAGTAAAGGTCCAGGTAAAATGCTACACTGTCAAATTAATTAATTAGCTCTAATAAATAATGATATTCCTGTAATTACTGCGGCAGGATCATTTATATAATACATTTAAAGATATAAAATGCATTTAAATAAGAGGCAAAAATAAATGATTGTAGTTTATTTCAAAACCTCATGTTCAGCTCTCTTGAAGTTTATTATATTGAACTAGATCAGGTCTAGGTGCCAATACAGGCAGATTACACAATCTAGTTAATTACATATAACCTCTGTTAACAGGCTGACTCAAAACTTTTGTTAAAAAAAAAAAAACCTCACTAAAATGTATCCAATTTATGGATACCTGATGTTGTTCACTGCCTCAACAAGTCAGATCAGACAGACCTACAAATATTTAGGTTAAACACACACACAAACAAAACATACCCCTGCTATAATGAGCTTGAACTCCAAAGAAGGTTAAGCAGGACCTGCAGATGTTTATGTCTGAACATTACAGGAAGCCTTGAGTTTCTTTTTGTAGCCTTTCAGAAATAGCATGCTTAATTTTGTCTTAGTTTAAGCATACAAATGCTAAAAACACTTAAATAAACATAGCAAATATATGAGTCAAAATCTGCTGGGTTAATTAAATGTAACAAATCATGTAAAAATGTATCATCTTTTATTGGGAAAATTTAACAACATTTCATTCATAATCACTCAGTTCATAACAACTGAGAAGATATGGTCAAACAACATTTTATAAAAATCACCTGTCAAGTTTATAATATATATTATATCAGCATATAAGAGTCATATAAGAGCAAAAAAATTATAATTAAAGCCATTTTTCCATTATTACCGCTTAGCAGATTTTAAATTATATATATATAGAGAGAGAGAGAGAGAGAGAGAGAGAGAGAGAGAGAGAGAGAGAATATAGGCTATTCAAAATATGTTTGAGCTCTCTCAGACTCAGTATTGGAAGTTCAACATGTAAATTACTATGGACAAGACACTAAATTCTCACTGCATTCCTACAATAATCAAATTTGAGGATATACCAATAAACAACAGTCTTTGTGCCACATACTGACAGGATCAGTGGTTAAATAAATAAGCTTACCGGCTAAGGATAGTAAGAGTGAATTTTCTTTATCCTTCTTTTTGCATTGTGTATCCTCACTGATCGAGTCTGAGCACTGAGAAAAAGTCTGAGATATACATCACAGCTCAGCACAACCAAGTCATGGAAGCAGCATTAATCAATTGCAAACAGAATTATGTTGTTTAATCCAAACATACAACTTCATGAATTTTAAATCACACAAATTAAAGCTACTAAGTGTAATCTTTCATTTGAGGAATATTAATAGATTTTTACCTTCTAGCATTCAGTGTATTAGGTCCTGATCTCCCTCTGATGCCTTTAGTCCCAGTGCACACACTTTAATCCAGTGGATCACTACATGTTTCCTTTACCCTCTGTTACCAAGCACCACATGTGACCCAGCCTTTGCTCCAGCATACTGCAGTATTGTACAACCATACAAAATGCATTTAGCTACTAATCAACTACTCACGTCTAATCATTAAGAAGCAATGGATGTCTGTGGGTCTTCGAAACTTTTTGCAAATTGAACAACTATTCTTAGACTACAGCTAAGAGCTCAATTGGATTAGATGAGCAGTGACAGAACAGGATGAAGGAGTCAGCAGGAAAAAAATTTTAGTCAACCTTTTAGGCTTATTTGAATATAGCATTTCTACTGATGTTCTTTATTCCTCCATTACAATGAATTCACAGAAGAATTCGGATTCTTTTTCACCACATCTCATGTCATGTATTTTGTTAAATAACATTCTGTAGTACAAATTACATTTAAAATTATTTGGGAATAAAATGGCTTTTAATAAAAAAGACTTGTCTTGCTAACGCTAGCATGTGTATCCTAGATACACACAATGAAACATTTGCACACTTTTTGCTTACATTTGCATCTTGACTGGAACTTACAATAAAAATGCATATAAAAATAAGCAGAGTTTACCTGTCTTATATTTCATCAAGCTCCTCTGCCTCTGTTGTCTCCTTGATAAACAAACACACTAAAATTTGAAAAAACTTTATTAGGCACCACAACTGTGGACAGTCCCTTTTTTGTGTGTGAAACAGATATATCAATATTAACGCAATAAATATTGAAGAGATGTATGAGTATTTCACTCAATTTTGGTAGCCTAAATTGATCATCCTTAAGATTTGCAAAGTGCATTCCTGAAAACAATTCGTAGCCTACAAACCAAACGAACCACACTGCCAAGCCTGTACCTGGCTCAAAATCCTTAGTTCATCTCTCAAAACTAAGTATTTATGTCAGTGAACATATCAGTGCCATCTCAGAATGACAAGTCCTTGTGTCATTGTTCACACACAAGATAGTCAAAATGCTTAGTCATGTTAACTTGTCATTATAACAGTGTAGCTACTCTATATATTCAAATGTAAACATGGCTAAAATTGTAATGACCGTGATTAAAAAAAGACCGCACTTTATCTGTATGGCATATATATTTCAGCAGTACAAATTTACTCATTACTCTATGTCGGATATAGTATACAATAATGTAGTATATACACACGTGTTACACATGTTTGTTTGTTAGGTTAGGTCTCTATAAAGAATATTTACTGTATTGCAAAATGCAAGTGGACTATACAGCATTGCAGTGAGTATACTTTATTACAGTATAGTGAACATAGTCTGACATGTCCTGCCTACAAATGTTTGAATAATTGAGGACACTGTTGTTCTCCCAATATTCGACTGTATACCTTTCGACCCGCCTCAGCCATAAGGTCATTCTTCCTGACTGTTGACCCTATTTGTTTCCTTGTTGTTTTTCCATTGTCAGAATGTGCAACACTGTTGTGCTCATATGCTTGCCAGATAAAGCTTCATGAGATGCACCTCTGAACTATTTTAGAGAACTAGATGATCAATGGTATCTAGCCTTTTACTTTTCCCTTTGTTAGTAAAATTCAAAACTCACCTACGCAATTCAGCAATTCAGCAATTCAGCACACATTTACAAAAAAAAAAAATTCTGATAGAAATTTATAGAAAATATGCTTGACAGTTTATGACAACTAATTCAAGCATTTTGCACTTATGCAAGGAACAAATGATGTTTAGGTTGGTAAGACCATTCAACAGGAAACCGGTAGCTATAATATATTTTGACATGACACAAGCAATTGATAATGTATTTGACTAGTGACAAGTGACTATGATGTCGAGGTTGAACCAATGGTTTTGAGAATTTCAGTTTTGATCTGACAAATGCACCAAAGTGACTGAGAATAAGTTTGGTGCATTTCTCAGATAATAAATATATTTACAAGGGATTATCACATTTTAATTATTAAAGTTTCTATCTAGGAAATAGATCATATAGACTAAATAGATCAATATATCCTTAAAAAGATGCACAACAAACTTTAGATCATTATTATTATTTAGTAACTGTGGATGGATTCGAATACTAGATTGTCTTTAGACATTGCCTGTAGATTAAGACAGACAGACAGACAGACAGACAGACAGATAGCCTAGAAAGAAAGAAAGGAAGAAAGAAAGAAAGAAAGAAAGAAAGAAAGGAAGAAAGAAAGAAAGAAAGAAAGAAAGAAAGAAAGAAAGAAAGAAAGAAAGAAAGAAAGAAAGAAAGAAAGAAAGAAAGAAAGAAAGAAAGAAAGAAAGAAAGAAAGAAATATGTATCTATGAATAGACCTGCGTGATGGCACGGAAGCGCGTGGGGGTTTGGTGACGTAGAGCGCATGTCGTCCGCAGTGCACGCGAGGCCTGCTGCCAGTGGAAGAAAGCGCTTTCAATACGGTGAGGTCATGTTATCGAAACCAGCAGCCGAATAAGCGCTATTAATAATCAATAGAGACTTCACCACATCATTTCTGAAGAGCCCGAATATTTAGACGCATTTAGGATACAGGAAGTGTTTATATTTCAATCGTAGCAGGTAAGTAAGCGTTTTAAGGTGGTTTTGATACTACGTGGTATTGTTTCGCAGTGGGGGAGGGTGTCTGCACACATCACAGCTGATTTTCCTTCCTTTGAAAATGTAGCACTAATACGACAATGTCGCTGTTTTGAATGATGAGGCTTTTTAACGTTGCGACTAATAAATGAGCCTGGTTACGTGAGATCGCTTACAATGCTATTTGTCAAGCTGCTCGCTTTGCCACCCACCCACTGTGTAACCATACCATACCTTGTGTGTATTCTAGATATATTTGAATCAATAACGTAACATTTGAATGTAGATTGAATTACATATGGTTTAGCATTTATACTGATCACTGTCCAAGTAAGAAAAAAAATAAATATATTATTTTATACATAACTTACAGGCCTGCACTGTCATGACTACATGCATCCTGATTTATAAGCATTTAAACGTCCATTTTAAATGAATTGGCAACAGGCTGATTAAATATTGCTTGACAGAATTTGCCCATTATATCTGTGAGTTTGATGAGTAAAATTGTCATTATTATTAATGAAACAAAAACAAAAAATGACCCCTAAAGTTTGGTAGCAGGAACACATGATTAAAGTTTGTATCTTTATCAGAATTTGTCATATTGTTGAAAATTCTAGTTAACTTGATACTTGACTGATATCTCTATAAAGGTGTTTATTTTATTAGCCAATGGTCACTTGTGATGTGTTTTTACTTTTCACCAGGAAGGCTGTCCATAATATTTTATTTCTAATAAATTCATTTGATATCACATTAGAGCTGAAGGAATTCCATGAATTCCGTTTCTATTCCTTTCTATCGATAATTTCTATTGTGGTGCATAATAATACTTGTGGTTTGAAATTATTATTCTCTTTGTGAATGTTGTGTTGAGTAGTTTGTTTGCTATTAGCCTGGAAGTCTAAGCCTTTATTATGATCTGATTAAAATGAGAAATTATGTTTAATGGTTTGTTTGGGTGCATGTCAGATTCCACAATGTAAGCATTCATTAATATTCAATCATAAGCACCAATTAAAGTACAATTAAACATGGGCCTGTAATATTTTAAAATGATATTTTTTCTTTCTTTTTTCACTTGCTTGATTACACAAGGTTACAACCACAGACTCCTGATCTAGGGTTTTCCAGAATCAAATCTTGGCAAAATTCTCTCTGTTGCTATGGATTTAAATGCATTTTTTCATGCTTTTTGTTGTTGTTGTTCAGTGCTACTTCCTCTCATCACAGAACTGTGTCACTTTTAATGTAGTGTGACATGTCAGACAAAAAATATCCCTGATATTATGCCATTTGCGGAAAAAAAATAAAAAATGTGGGAGCATTTTTCTGTGGATCTGGGTCATTCTGTTAGTCCTACTATTTAAACTCAGGTTAATAGCTATTAGGATACTGCCCTACTCTTTGGTGGCGTGCGAGTCCCCTTTTTATGTGTGTGTGTATATTTCTAACAGCTGTATGCTCTAGTTATTTTCTTTTTTATATGGCTAAAGAGAGATAAAGCCCAGAGCCAAAAAGAGGCTCGAGACCACTCTGTGCTGTCCTTTCAGTTTATTCTGCTATGCCAGGACAAAAGATAGTGCAGAAAAATGATGTTACGATGCTAGGGATATCACAACAATTGCAATCTATAGTGCATTTTACTTTGTTTTTGTGGTCTAGGTTTGTAAAAGTCTGCCTCGTTCGGATGCTAGGACATCAACTTCATCATGAACAAAAATAAGCGAGAAAAAGAGTTCTACAGCGTAGATGTGGGTGATTCGACATTCACAGTGTTGAAGCGCTATCAGAATCTAAGACCCATCGGCTCGGGTGCTCAGGGAATAGTCTGGTACGTTCTAGAGCTCAAATTCCACCTCAAACCAAGGACGTTACACAGTCGCCACATCTTTTCATCTGTTTTATGCATGCTTTTCTCTTTTAGCTCAGCGTATGACCACAACATTGAGCGAAACGTGGCTATAAAGAAACTCAGCCGGCCTTTTCAGAATCAGACTCATGCCAAACGCGCATACAGAGAGCTGGTGCTCATGAAGTGTGTCAACCATAAAAATGTAAGTCATCAATATTCCAAAATGGGTGCATGTTGCATGCAAAGAGAAACATTTATCCAGCATCCAGCAGGGCTAATAGATATGCTTGTCTTTTTCGTTCCCAGATAATAGGGCTCTTAAATGTTTTTACACCCCAAAAAACATTAGAAGAATTCCAAGATGTGTGAGTATACATTGTGCATTCATACAGTTAAAAACGCCAGACCCCAGCTGATACCCCGCTAATGCTCTCTCACATCCGCACACACACCCTCCCCTTCTTCTCTTCTCTCTCCTACCCCCCAATCACACCCTCTTTTTTGTCCCTCCCCTTCCCGCCCCTTCCCCAACGCCAGTTACCTAGTAATGGAGCTGATGGATGCCAACCTCTGCCAAGTCATTCAGATGGAGCTGGACCACGAGCGGCTGTCCTATCTTCTGTACCAGACGCTGTGTGGAATAAAACACCTCCACTCCGCAGGGATCATCCACAGGGTCGGTGCTCTTTAGCCTAAAGCCTGTCCGCCTAAACAAAAAGACTGCCGTACGCAGCCAAGGTTGCAGTGACGGCGAAAAGCTTAATAATCAGTTAAGGTGAGGGAGGGGGAGGGGTTTCATCCCCTGGGCTGATTACAAAAAGCCAGACCTCTGCCTGCCTGACTGCCTGACTGCAGCTGCTGCTGTGGACTGCATTGCGCTGTTGAGGCAGGGACGTGTTGAGAGGCGACAGGAGGGAAGCGATCAAGTGATCCTCAGTAAACATCGCTGTCATGTAGTCCTGTTTCACCTTGACTTTACCTCTGTCTTATACGGTGTACTGCTTTTGCACAGATATGACTGAAGACGTTTATATGGATGTAATACAATACATTTGTCTCACTGCACAAGGTCATGGTTTATAAACAGCGACCTTTAAACATTAAAGATGCTAATTTCATTTGCAACCGTGGATAATCAAGCATCAAATGAATAAAACTGGTTTCACTCTGACAGATCGATTAGGTGATGAGAAAACGAAGGAACATTGAAGGAAAATCTTTTTCAAGGTTAATGATGTGGAAAGATTAGTTTGTTGAAAATGGAGTACAGAACATTAGTTTTAGTTCACTTTAGCCCCTGGAAATATATCTGTATTGCTGGTTGAGTTTCAGTTAGACAGCACCAAGTGAAACCTAAAAAAACTCAATACTGTAGCTGACATATAAAACCCTTTCCAAAGCGCAGTTTATAACCACCTTTGGCAGTTTATTTACAATTATTCTTTGATTTTTGGAAAATCGACTTTTTAAAAACATTTATATTCACCTATTAATGTTACCTGAATGTTAAATACTGCTGCCACTGGTCCAAAAGTCTGCTTCTGTTTTTTGTATATTACACAATATATTATCAGCATAACATTTTGAGTGGAAAATAGAATGGAAACATAATGACTATTTCAAATAAATGGTACTTCTAAACTTTTTATTCAACAAAGAATCCTGTTTTTTGTATTATATTTTTTTTATCACAATTTCCAAAAAATATTAAGCAGAACAACTGTTTTCAACATTGATAGTAATAATAAGAAATGTTTCTTCAGCATAGAATGATTTCTGAAGGATCATGTGACACTGAATACTGGAGTAATGATGCTGAAAATTCAGTTTAGCTATCACAGAAATAAATTATATTTTGAAATATATTAAAATAGAAAACAGTTATTACAAATTGCCATAATATTTTACAATATTGAATATATTATATTATATTTAAAAAAATCAGCATTGGTGAGCATAAGAGATATATTTCAAAAAATCTTACTAATCCCAAAAACGTATTATTATTTACATTTTTTAAGAATCCTAAGACTTTGTGGTGTTGTTTTTTTCTACTTTGGTTTTGATTTTCTATGCCGTCTCAGACTTTTGGACCCCAATATACTTTATATAGCCTATTTTAAAGTAAACAAATGCTATAAATGAGAATGCAAAATATTCGACTAATATTCTGTCCTGTTATTCTTTAGGATCTAAAACCTAGCAACATCGTGGTAAAGTCAGACTGTACTCTGAAGATCCTGGATTTCGGTCTGGCCAGGACAGCAGCTACGGGTCTGCTGATGACACCATATGTGGTGACGCGTTACTATAGAGCCCCTGAAGTCATCCTGGGAATGGGATATCAAGCCAATGGTCAGTGCTGCTGACAAGCTACAGAATGCCTAGTTGACACATCCTATGCATGCTTAACTACCAATATCATCCTCGTGTTGCAGGTCTCAATTCACGCTTTTATAGGCCTCTCTGATGCTTTCCTTGCACTAATAGCTTTGTGGTTTCTGCACCTAAATGTGTTACAAGGCATACAAATTGTTGGGAATTCATTCTTTTTTGTTCTGTCTTTGTTAAAATGTAAAGCCTGTTTAGTGTGTGATGAGTAGACAATGGGTTGGTGTGCTCATTCATTTCTTCCCCAAACTCTAATGAATAAAACAAGCTCTTATGCAACAGTGCAAAAATACTAACACCCCCTGACTTCCTGCTTAACCGTTTTCTCTCTTTCCCTCTGCTGCACGTGCTTAGTGGACATTTGGTCTGTGGGCTGCATTTTGGCAGAAATGGTCCGTCACAAAATCCTTTTTCCTGGGAGGGACTGTATCCTTGAGCCACAAAATTACAAAAATGCATAATTGACGCTTAGATTGTCTGTTGTCATTTTGAGAATCTGTATTATTCTCACAAAGAAGAGTCATGCGGTATATATTAAGCTAGATATACTGTATAGTCCCCCACTAATTTGGCATAAATGTGTATGAAGGTTCTATATTGTGTTCTTTGTTATGCATGTTCATCAAATTTGGGTTGGTTATAGCTCTTTCTTTTGCATTTCACTCAAATATTTATTTCTATGAAGTGCGGTTTTGACTTTTCAGTTGGCTTACTGGTTAATTTTGGCTTTACCTTTAGTGAACACCACTATATTGAAGGATTAGTTTGGTTTTTTAGATTGCCGCCTGCTTTTTCATTTACTGGTTGTTTCTTATTGGTATGTGTTTTAGTGTCATGGTAAATTTAAAAAGAAACATTCAGGCATTCTAGCTGTTGTGTTCTGCTCTTGTGATAAAGGTCTGACATTGTTTTAGTTTCATATTATAAATTACCCCTGAACACTGGGATAAGTTGCATTTATGAGCTTATTAGATTTGAAGGTTTTGCACTCTATGGTGTTCACTACTGTTCACAAGCTTGGGGTCAGTAAGCTTCTTTTTTTGAAGAAGAAGAAGAAGAAGAAATGTATACTTCTAATTAGAAAACGATTCTGATTGATCAAAAGTGACATTAAACACATTTTATAATGTTACAAAAGATTTTCGATCAAATTTTCTATTCTATCAAAAAATCCTGAAAAATGCATCAGTTTCCATAAAAATATGAAGCAGCACAACTGTTTTCAACACTTGCAATAATGTTTTTTCATAGTAAATGACTGCTGAAAATTCAACTTTGTTATCACAGGAATAAATAATATTTTAAAGTATATTAAAATAGAAAACTGTTATTTGAAATGATAATAATATTGAACAATATTACTGTATTTTTTTTATCAAATAAATGCAGCTTCGGTGAGCATAAAAGACTTTTCCACAAAAACAAATCGTACTGACTCATAACTTTTAAATGGTAGTGAGTTTTGATGGTGTTTGAGAAAACATCATCCCAAAAAGCCTACGTCAGGATTTTGGTGTATTCTGAAAATAATATTCTGTAATATGTGTATGTTCATGTTAAGTCTAAATCTGTAATATTGCCCAATGTTTTATTTTCTCCATCATAATCAGCTGATGAGTCACAATATGAATGAAAACGGTCACGCCTGTCTGTGATGCTTTATAAGGCTTGTTTCCAGTTTATTTATAGTTTTGCAATGATCATTCTGTGTTACGTCTGTGCTCCATCCTCACTGACTTTCCCTGCTAGACATGACAGTTCCTGCATGACGCACATCACTTTTCTTGACATCTGATTTCATTTTATTTGTCTTTTTTTAGCTCTGTGTTGCATGCTAATTTCACTTTCATTTCATTTTTCAGTGGATGTGTGGTCTGTTGGCTGTATCATGGCTGAAATGGTCAGAGGTAGTGTGTTGTTTCCAGGTTCAGATCGTATCCTTACATGTCTATCCTGTGTCATCCATTCCATGGTCATCCCTTCTCTCTGTTACACACAATACATTGTTTTTCCATGGTACACTATGGCTTTTAGGACTAAATAGATTTAGCATAAGCCTTCAAAATGAATTGGTGCAAAGTAAAAATTTGTGGAAAGCCTGCAAGAAGATCGTTTCAGATATTGTAGGCCTATTTATTATTTTCTTAACCTTCTAATGCCTGAAGATATTGATCAGTGGAACAAAGTCATCGAGCAGCTGGGAACACCATCCCAGGAGTTCCTGATGAAACTCAACCAGTCTGTGCGGACCTATGTGGAGAACAGGCCACGGTACACCGGATACAGCTTTGAGAAGCTGTTTCCCGACGTCCTGTTCCCTGCTGATTCAGAACACAACAAACTGAAAGGTACATATGCCTAAAGGTTTAAATGGGTGACATTTTTCTGTAGCACTTTTTTCATAATTAGGCAGCTGTGCAATTGCTGTTTGCAAATGGGAAAGTCAAAATGTTGGTATTGTGCAAGTGTTGAAATTAAATATTTAATCCATCACTCAGCTGATATATTTGCAGAACAAAAACAGCCTATTTTGCAATTCTAATAATTTCCAGTGTATTCACAGTGAAGTGGCCTGAATAATCTACTGTGTTTTTGAGATGACATGTCAAGCCACTTGAGAACCTCAGAAACGCCATTAACTCTCTCTTTGTACTGGATGTGATTTATGCAGCGAGCCAAGCACGGGACCTGCTGTCTAAAATGCTGGTAATAGATGCATCTAAACGGATTTCTGTGGATGAAGCTCTTCAGCACCCCTACATTAATGTGTGGTACGACCCAGCTGAAGTGGAAGCGGTGAGTTTATGCGCATTCACACACACCAAGTACCAATCCATTGCTGTTAAGTACACATGCAAACTCCATTGTGATTTCAAGTCGTTGCACTTTTGAATAATCTACATAATTAGTGTTGATTTTTTTTTTAAGCTATAAATGTACAAAAGCTATTTTAAAAAGAAATTACAACTGTGCCAGAATAAATGGGTGTCTAATTTGGGGACCAAATGTAGGTTTGTTGTTGTTGTTTGACAATGTTAAGAATGATTAGATGTGTATATTTAATATGCACATTTAATATAAACTAGAGATGCGCCGATGTATCGGCCACAGATATATATATCAGCTAATTTCTAATCAATTTAAAGCCATTGGCATATCAGCTATAGCATGAAAAAGGCCGATATCGATGGTTTTGATTAATTAACCGCTTAAAGGCAATGATTTGTATTATGTCTGTTGCATAATCCAATGTTTTTCTTTGGGTAAAATAGTTAGATACTTGCCAAAACAAAATTAAACCTGTACAAAATATAGCAGGGCTTGACAATACGGGCTGCCCCGTTGCCAGAATTGATTTCTCTTTCGCTTGAACAGACAAATTCACACAAAATTGGTAAGTATCCTAGTAAATGCAGCTGGTTATGGCTTAAGTGAACATAAACAGTTGAGAAATAAAACATGTGTATATCACTATATTGGATCTGTGCAGCTCTTAAAGTGACAGCAGCCTAATATTCCTGCTGCACTGCTGTCTTTGTTTTAATATTAATCAAACAAAAAAAATCTCACTGCTCTTGACTAAATAACTGTTGTAACTTTATTAAGGATGTATACATTTGCATACATTTAATATATACAGCAGTGTTATCTTAACATTTGATTATTTAATTTCTGTACCTGAAAACTTCTGTTACTCCTGTTTCACACTGGATGCGCAAGCAGAGCGGAGGCAACGCAGAAGCGTATGTAGAGCGGGAGCAGCACGCACGCATTGTGCTTTCACACTGGCAGCGCTTGTCGCGCGCAGCTGAACCGTGGCTTGGTACTTCAGTACTTCAAATACAGAGTATCGTACATTCTGGCACGTTTTTCAGGTGTTCTCCTCCAACCACTGTCTGTCACGTGCTTTGATTTAAGATGCACAGCATACTCTGCTGCAATGCGACTGTGTTCTCCTCCTACTGTCCCACACACATATGCATATAATTATTTAAGTCATCTTTAAGTCAAGATATACCACTACTTTTAAGCAATTAAACAAGCCTTTGAAGTTTGGGCAAAAACTCCTGGCAATCGTGTTTTTGTGTATTTTATTATATTTTTTTACTGCTCTGAATGTCATATGGTTATTGTGAAACACGGAACAGCTCATTTATATGATTTTATGGGGAAATTTGTTATTTTTCGTTTTAACTCGGGTGTATTTTGAACAAGAAAAATGCATTGTGGCTTTAATTCAGCGTGAGCGGCGCAGCACAAATAGACTCTGTCCGAAACGATTGCGGGACTGCCGCTTCTGCTTCTGCTACGCGCTGCCTCGGTGTGCAGTGTGAATGCTCTAATAATCTGAACATGGTCACCGTAAAAAAATTGCTCTAGTCTGTTTACGCATCCACTGTGAAAAGCACTGTTTATTTCATATGTATCTTTGTTCTGTTGTATTTATGTATTTATGTTGGCCTGTTGAATGTGAAATAGATCCAATCCATGTTTAATGAAGATGATTTGATGATGCAGCAATAAACTAGCTAGTATACATTAATACTTGCTTTTTTAAAACTTTGCTAATTTAAAACATGATCAAAAAAGTGTTCTATTTTAATGACAGAAGTTATATCGGTATTGGAATCGGCTAATAGTTGTTTAACAATCGGCCAAATAAATTATATCGGTGCATCCCTAGTAAAATAGCAATATTGTGAAAAATATTATTATAACAATTTAAAGTAATATTTATTTATGGCAAAGCTGAATTTTCAGCAGTCGTCATTACTCCAGTCTTCAGTGTCACATGTTCCTTCAGAAATCATTCTAAGATGTTGATTTCGTGCTCAAGAAACTCTTATTATTATAATTATCATCATCAATGTTGAAAACAGTTGTGCTGCTTAATATTGTTGTGGAAAACATGATACATTTTTTCAGGAGCAGTGTTTATTTGAAAAATAAATCTTTTGTAACATTATAAATGTCTTTACTGTCACTTTTGATCAATTTAGTATGTTCTTGCAAATTAAAAGTATTAATTTCTTTCAAAAACAAAAAATCTTACTGACCCCAAACATATGAAAGGTAGTGTATCTGTTCTCACAACAGAAACATAGAGTTTGTGGCTATTTTTTTTTTAACACGTTAATTGTTTATCTCACCAGTATAATTATGTATGCTTATCTTTCTCTTTTCAGCCACCTCCTCTGATCATAGACAAACAGCTCGATGAGAGGGAACACACAGTGGATGAGTGGAAAGGTGGTTTGTTTTTCTAACTTTAAAGTTCACTGAGTGAAATCCGATGCAAAGGAAAGTGCCAGAGGTTTAGAACAAACATGATTTGCCCACTGCACACGCGGTCGAAATCTTGTCTGCAGCGGTCACCTGATTGAATAGTGTTAATAAGCTCCTCTGCGTGTTTAAATGTCTGACGGCAGTTGCTTAAATTAGAAAGATTGATATTTCTTTCAACTCATGGAGAGGAGCATGTGCTGTTGAATATAAACCTTGCCAGTTTCCATGACTTCGTTCATCTATGCAGATTTGGGGAGTAACATTTATTTATTTATTTTTTTCAGTTGAATTGTTTCTTTTAGCTATTTGACAGTAGCTCAGCTCTTTTCAAGACAGCGTAACTAAGAGAAGCTAGTTTTTCGTGACAGTGAAGCTATGTAGCGTGACAGTGCAAAAATCCCTCACAAGTTCCTAAAAGTGTTGCGAAGTCTGATGCAGTTTAGTGAATCAGTTCATTTGGAGGGTTATACGATTCATCAGTCATTATTATACGATACAATAAATGGTTAATCAGTCAAACAAACAATTCACTTTTATTTCAATCCCTGCTCTTTTCCCTTCCAAGTATGTAATTTATTGCCACTGTTCATCACCATGTTTTCAAGTTAATTAGATAATATTATTTTCTGGTTTTATTAATGTATCTGAATGTGAATTTAACCCTACTGAAATCCTTACGGTTTTTATGCTTGAGAAACTTATTTATAAAGTTTCATTCCCTTAAATGGCTATGGCTTCACTGAAGTTGGATAAAAAGTGTGTACTAATTACTTCAAAAAGAGTAGCCTCACTCTTTTGTTTATTCTTTCTAATTGTTCTTTCTTTGTTTTTCTTCATCAGATCTGATCTATAAAGAAGTTATGGATTGGGAAGAACGGGTGAAGAATGGTGTTATTCGAGGTCAGCCCTCCCCTCTAGGTTAGTTAGATGAGTTTCTCTAATGCAGAAACATTTGCTTATGTTGATCTCAGAGCTTAATGCTAAGGATTCTTTCTAATGGCCCGGTCAAGCCTGTGGTTTAAATTTTCACTGGCCCCACCACAACATTTTTATAAATAAAATAAAATTGTTATTGTTTTCAATGATTTTGACCCATGACACCAAAATGTTAGATCCCAGTAAAATCTCGCAATTCTCAATTACAATTTCTAGCCTAACTAATCTACATTTCAATCACAATCACTTGCATGATTAAATTGGCAAGACTTACAAAAAAAGGATGTGCAAATGATAAACTTTCATGATGATGTAGAATTGAATTGTAGACAGTCTGTAGACAGTCTACAGACTGTCAACATCTTTCACGCTGGCCTCGGCGATCAGGCAGTCCTTATTGTCGGGCCCTGCATCTGCCCCCATCTGCATATAATCACACATTACACCGTACAAAAAATAGTTGTTTCAACTTAAAAAAAGTAAGTGTTCGTGCTGCCTTAAAAATGTACGTTTACTCAACTCAAATATCCAAGTTGTCACAAGTACAACTTCACATTTCAAGTTGACTAAACACGAACACTTGCTTTTTAAGTTGAAACAACTATTATTATTTTTTACGGTGTATGTGCAGGTAATCTAACTGACTGTTATGTTTCACATAGCACAGGTGCAGCAGTGATCAACGGCTCACCCCAGCCCTCCTCCTCCTCCTCTATTAATGACGTCTCCTCCATGTCCACAGAGCCCACCGTGGCCTCGGACACCGACAGCAGCCTGGAGGCCTCTGCGGGACCCCTGAGCTGCTGCAGATGACTATCACCTTCCCCTGGAGATTCTCTGTGTGTGGCATGGTATCAGATTTAGGCCAGTCTAATACATTATTTTGGGTCGGGTATGGCTTTTTGAGTTCTGCTGTAGATGCTGTAAATGACTATACAATTTTATCTTTTTAGCGACATCCCTAACAGGTTTAGCCATTGATAGTGAACTCCTTAACAAAACTCTTCTTTTATAAGCTACATTTAGAGTATTTTGTCATGTTGTCGTAGAGTGAATTTGGAAGGTAATCTGTAAAGATTGAATTGTGAATATATTTTCTCAAATTCATTTATTTTGAGTCTTTTTTTTTTTTCTTCTGGTCAATGTATAGTTTTCTTAGTCACCTGGGATATGAAAATCTTTAGATTGTCAATATTAGTATTTTAAAATGGACATAACAATGTTGCACAAATTGATATCAACATAGTTATTTAAGTACATTTTGACAGCTTGCCTGAGGTGGCTTTTTCTGGGTCATGTTTTCCATCTTTGTGCACAGCACATTTTATTTAAATTTTGTACAGTTTCGTTTAGATATAATAACTCACAACATCGAAAAAAATATTTTTATATGTACATTGAGTTATTTTGTCAGGCTGATCTGTTTTTCATGAATACTTTTGCTGCTGGTTAATTTCCTGGTAGACTGTGATATGTGTCGTGCTTGTCCATATGTCTCTGGTGTTCTTGTTCTAGTCCTAGTTACCTGGGATTTCAGCACCTTTTTATTTTTTAATTATTGAAATTCATTTTACCCCTTTAAAATCTGCATATAGAACAAGCATTGCACTTCAATACCGTCCTGGTCAGAATTATTGGCACTCTTGGTAAATATGAACTAAGAAGTCTGTGAAAATAATTCTGCATTGTTAATCCTTTCGACCTTTTATTCAGAAAAATCGAACCTTTCATTGAAGTAAAACAATTGAAATGTGGGGAAAATCTCATGAAATAAATGTTTTTCTCTAATAAACACTGGCCACAATTAATGGCACCTTTCTATTCCATACTTTTTGCAGCCTCCTTTTGCCAAGATAACACCTCTAGAGTCTTCACAGACCATTTCTCCATACAGAATCTCTCCAGATCCTTCAGATTCCCAGCTCCATGTTTGTGCTTCTTCTCTTCAGTTCAGCCCACTCATTTTCTGTAGGGTTTAGGTCAGGGGACTGGGATGGTCATGGCAGAAGCTTAATTTTGCGCTCAGTGACATTGATGTTTGTTTTGGATCGTTGTCCTGGTGGAAGATCCAACCACGGCCCATTATAAGATTTCTAGCAGAGGCAGTCAGGTTTTGATTTTTTATCTGTTGGTATTTGCTAGAATCCATAATACCATGTATCTGAACAAGATGTCCAGGACCTCCAGCAAAAAACATGCCCACAATTTCAAAGATTCAGCAGTATATTTAACCGTGGGCATGGGGTACTTTTTATCCCTGGTTGCACCAAACCCATCTGTTGGGTTTGCTGCCATGAAGAACTTTTTGTTTTGTTTCATCTGACCATAGAAGCCTGTCCCCATTGAAGTTCAAGCAGTGTCTGACAACAATATGCCAACCCCTAGACTCAACTATTTTCTGCAATTCTCCAGCTGTGATTCTTGGAGAATCTTTGGCCACTAGAACTTTCCTCACTGCGCATTAAGACAATATAGACAACATAGTCCTCTTTCAGGCAGATTCGTAACATTTCCGGTTTATTGAAACTTTTTAATTATTGATGGTGGAAATGGGAATATTTAACGCTTTAGCTATTTTCTTACAGCCACTTTCTATTTTGTGAAGCTATATTCAGAACTATATTCTTTGGTTTTACTCATTGTGATGGATGATTAAGGGAATTTGGCTTGTGTGTTTCCTCATGTTTATACTCCTGTGGAACAGGAAGGCATGTTCCTAGTCACCATGGTGTGCTACAAAATTGAAAATATGATGGGGAATATACTTCAGATATATATTACTCACAAGAATTTCTAAGGTTACCGATAATTTGTGGCTAATGTGTGTTAGAGAAAAAAAATAAAATAAATCATAATGTGATCTTTCCCCTCCACATTTATTAGTTTTACTTCAATGAAAGGTTAGATTTTTGTGATATTCTTTTTTGAATGAAAGATCAAAAGGATAAACAATGCAGATTAATTTTTTCATCCATCTTTGATCAAATTTACCAAGGGTGCCAATAATTCTGACCACGACTGTAGCTGGGATTATATCAATATTAGATTTTGCAGTTTTTCTCTAATATTTGTCCATCCCTTAACAAGGTTTGTTTTGTGACTACTTAGTTGGTAGAGCAAATGTTTTCCAATTATTTTATTATTATTATTTTGGAAGACCTACAAAAACGTCTACACTAGTTAATTTCTAGCATATTCCATTAGAGTTATTAAGCTACTTATTTTTGTACAACAGTGAAATTGGAAATAATTTATCTCTAGATTGTTTTTATTCTTATTGTTTTTTTATTTCCCCCGTCAGGTTGGAAGGTCTGTAATGGCACATTATGTGCTGTAAATGAACGGGACATACTGAACTGACCTACTGTACGTAAATGAATTGTAACTCGTGACATTGAATACTGTGGAGTGCCATGTATTATTTGATAAGATTAAGATATATCAGGGAAGTGGGTTTCTTTTACATTTTCTTTTGAATGTGAATGTGAGAGAGAACGTTGAAAAGGCCTGAAGTTTTGGAGTGAAAAGTGGGAATCTGAATGTTGTTGACCTGGGGTTTAGCCCATTGGATTTATTTACCTGTGCACAGGGTAAAACAAAACTAAACTAAATATTTTGCTATTACTTTATATTATTGTTTTTGTTTTAAGTGCTCTTAATAGTGGCAATGATATTAAGCCCTACATAATTGCCTGGGAAGCCTGAACCTACTGTAACTGCAAAAAGCAAAAGCTTCTCAACATGTGATGTTTTAGGCATGAAAACACAAGAGCCGTTTGAAGGTCGAGTCTGAACTACCTCACACTGACACCATACAGCTCACATTTTACAAGTATTACTGTAAACTTCATTTCATTTTATTTATTTATTCATAAGAAAATGAGTGTACAAGTGTCTATAGTTTGTTAGTGTGAGAGTGTATTGTATGTACGTGTATACAATTCAACGAGTGCGTGTCCTTGTTTCCTCTAGACTTTTTTGTTTGTTTGTTTTATTCAGCTTATGTGCAGTAACTCAAAGCTGAACAATGAACCATCTTATTTCAGACTCTATTTATTTCAGAAGATGTTTAGAAGGGTTCTGTCCGTATTTTGCTGTTTCGAGAAAAAGAAAAGAGAATGATTAAAATGGAGAGGAAATGTTTCTCATCCCCAGTCTCAACAGTGGGCAGTATCTTGCATGACCTGCTTAGCATTTGATTTTAAGTCCAGAACACTGTACAAGAACCATAAGATCATGGTGCTGGGTTTATTAGACTTCACAAACTGATGCAGTTGTTTTATATTAGGGTTAGCAGATAACCACCTCATTTGAATGCACTGAACTTCAACTGTTAACATCATAACAACTGGAAAAATGGAAATAAACCATTGAAAAATGGGTTTGCTTTCGTCTTTTTTTTGTCCTCATTGATGTCTAAGAAGTTATACTTAAATCTTATCTTTTTTCAAAGTCTACATATTTTACCAAACACTTTAAAGGGTTAGTTCACCCAAAAAGGAAAATTTGGTCATCATTTATGTACCATTCCATGTACCATTTTGTTCATCTTCAAAACACAAATGGAAGATATTTTTAAAAGAGTCTTGAGAGATTTCTGTCCCTCTACTGAAAGTTCATTCCACCATTTCAAAAGGTTCATAGTGAGACATTGTAAAGGAAATCCATATGATTCAAGTGCTTTAATCCATGTCTTCTGAAGAGATTGCTATAGCTTTGATGAACAGATTTGTTTAGGCTTTTATTCTCATATATAAACATTGATCAACACACATACATATGATATAGCACAAGAAATATGGTAAATTTTACTTTATAAAGCATTAAAATAGACTTTTAGAATGGACTTTCAGTGGAGGGGCAGAAATCTCTCTGGTTGCATAAAAAAAAATCTTCATTTGTGATCTGAAGATGAATGACTTATGTGTTTGGAAAGGCATGAGGGTGAGTAATTGATAACATAATTTACATTTTTGAATGAACTATCCCCTTTGAAGGGATAAATTCACCCAAAAATTAAAATTCTGTCATCATTTACTTACCCTCAAGTTGTTCCAAACCTGTATTAATTTCTTTCTTCTGCTGAAAAGAAGGTCGTAAACCAAACAGTTGATGACTAGTTAAGTTGACTGCTATTTTTTTCCATACTATGGAGGTCACTGGGGTCCATCAACTGTTTGGTTTCCGACCTTCTTTAAAATATCTTCTTTTGGGTTCAGCAGAAGAAAGAAACTAATACAGGTTTGGAACAACTTGAGGGTGAGTAGATGCTGACAAAATGTTCATTTTTGGGCGAACTATCCCTTTAAGTTGTCCTTGATGGTCTGAATTCTTGAAAGCGTTTGATAGAAAACTAATTTTTTTTTTGCATAGCACTGTTATCATTATATGATTTGATAATGAGTTGTTATATTACTCATTATCCAACTTCTGATTTTCCTTGATGCATTATAAAGTCACAACATTACACAGTTTTAATGACAACGGCAATTTATTACGAAGACTATAGCCAGTCTTCATTTGAAATGAAATACCCATTTTTTGAAGACCTCTACTTTGGCACGTTCTGCATTCAGGAATTAATAAACAGAAAAACAACCACAAGAACATATGTGCATACTTAAAAAGAAAAGAAAAACTAACACATTCAAGTATATGTCAGCCTTAGTTCCATCATCTATTTTATATAAAGACACTCATTCTTTGAGTGTTTTGAAAAACAACACCTGAGAAATAGTTCTAGGTACATTAATAAGCTTAAATAAATACTAGCCTTGGCAATCCTGCAGCTGAAGTAATCTTTTTATATAGTTGATTTAAAAGATTTGAAGAACTTTTGGACAAGTTGTACAATTCAACACTTGTACAGTTTGGATGGTGTCACCTCATCTAATCTTTTATTCTATAGTGCATTTTACTTACAATAAAGGGATTTGCTGACAAGAGTTCGTGTTTGAAGTCTGACGGTGTAACAGTTGAACTAAATGAGCGATGACTTGTTCATGTCTGGTAGTGTGAGGCAAAGTGTGATAGTAAACAGCCTGTTGATGGTTTTAAACGAAGTAGACTTTGTATGAAAAAGGATTGTGTGATAATTTCATCAAAACATCAAGGTTTATCAGGACTTCTTTCATACCATGCATTAACATGACCTGCCTTTGTGAGGGAACAGTCTGGTCTGAAAAGTCATGCTTTGGTATAATCTGTGCAGGTTATGCTAGTGATGACTGCTAACAATTGAGCTTTACCTTAAAGGAATAGTTCACCCAAAAAATTTAAGATGGCAAGTTTGACGTTAAGAACAAGACGCACAATTTGGTTTGTTCTTCACAAAATAAAGCACTGCTCTTTTCCATTTTTTTAAGATTTCTCAAATATTCGTTTGTGCTCTGCAGAAGAAAAAAAAAACAGCAAATGCGTTTAGAACAACATGAGGGGAAGTAAATCACAGAATATGTATGTTTGTGTGAACTATCCCTTTAAAATGTAAGACTGAAGAGCAGAGATAAAAGTAAAACTGCTACACGATCAAGTCGCCGTTACAAAACAGCACAAAATGACCTCTGAATACTCATGATGCATGAGCAGAGAGATTTCAAAATTCTATCTACAACAAACACGCAGTCTCTCAGTGTTAAATCAGGAGGACTGTCAAAGCGCAAGTCAAATTTTGCTTGTCCTTGTTCCCAACGTAAGATCTCCCAAGGTGGAGAAGAACTCCTCCATTTCGTTCTGGAGCAAACGGTTGCGGGTCTCTGCGTCCTGACGGGCCCGTTCAGAGTTGCGGAGTTTGATTTCCAACATGCGATACTTTTTCTTCTCCTGGTCAAACTCCTCCTCTAGTCTCTCCACTTGGCTACGCAGCATGATGCTTGATTCCTCCAGCCTTAGAAGAATGTATTACATCAATTACATTTGAAAAGTAATGCCAAATACACCATGTGATATTGTAGGAAATACAAAAAAAAAACAGAAAATGTATTCTAATTCACTTAATAAGTGACTATTTATTGTCTAAAGAAATTCATTTAAACATAAAGGTGAAGTGTGTAATTTCTGCGCCGCTAGCAGTACCAAATGAAAATGCAAAAATGGTAATTGTCAAGCAGGTTTCTTAGACACTCTCTGCTATTGGCAGATAACGTACACCATTGGTTGAGCCATTGTCGGGCTGGTTGGATTTAAAAAAAAAAATCTTAAAAATCCAAAGTATTTACTCTTTTCGGGGGAAATCAACGAACAAAATGGCTTTCTCATGTCTGCATATAGGGCCAGCTTTACTAACAGCCTGCACCAGCGCAAAGCTTCTTTTGGCGTTAAAAAACTACTGTCGGGATTTACTAAAGGCACACAGTGAAAAATTTGCGCTGAAAAGGCGTGGACAGTTATTTTTGCAGCTGACCTTATTGCATATGCATTTGAAGGAGTTTCCCTTTCAAGTGTAACATTTATGGGAGGAGATTATTTCAATTAATCACGCAAGGTGATTCACTAAGGTTTGCGCTCGTCAATGTACTGGTGTTTTCGCAATTATTTTTCGCCCAAAAAAAGCACGTCTTAAACCAGATGCTACCTAGTAGATTGCATTGGTCATTGTGGAAAATATCTGACTGCATCTGTGTTCTTTAAATCGCACATCCTCAGTAGATCACACGCAGAACTTTCCCCTCCCAACGGCGCTGTTTTGGAATTGCGCTCTCACGCTAATTTGCCCTGTTTAATAAATCTGCCTCTAAAACTGAGCTAGGAGAAAGAATTTTAAAGCCACCATGAAATCAAAATTAACAATTCTTTATGACAATTCAATGATATCCTTAGTTTTAAAAAATGTATGCCCTTGTAATCTTTAATCAAAAACGAACTTCCCCTCCCCCTCGCAACAACATCTCAACTTACACACTTCAGCTTTGAAAAGATTCTAACATTAAAGAAACGGTGAGAGAGTTTATATTGCTCACTTAATTTAATTAGTAGTAAACTTTAATCATCAGTGTGCTGTGGAACATACCTTCGTATTCGTGATTCATAGTTGGCCTTCTGTTTCTTCAACTCATCTTTCAGCTCTGTTACCAGGCTGTTAAATGCTGTTGTGGAAGTGTCAGTATCTCCCGTGGCGTCCACCACATCTCCAACATTTCCATTCTCACTGCAGCCTGCACTGCTCACACACATTTCCAGTGCTTCGCTGCTCTCCGTGACCTCTGAACTCCTGTCCTCACTTTGCCCTTGGACAGACCCTCCAACTGACCACTCCACCTTCACAGAGTTCAGCCCAGAAGGGTCACTTGCTACGGAGTCGGCCACTAAAATCTCGCAAGAGGACGTGGACCAGGGCGTGCTCGCGACACTGGGTACGCTGAGACTGGATGAGGTCACGTTGTCGTAAGTGGACAGACGGTGCGACAGGGCTGAATCCTTTCCCATGCGCTCTCCTGAAGAAGTGCGCCGATGGCTGCGGAGAGAAGAAAGCCCGTTCATCAACCAGTTGCCCGTACTGGGCAAGGTAGACACGTCCACGGACGAGCCCCCTATTTTCGCGGGCTGAGCGCGTACACCTCCACTCTTGAAGGAGTATTTCCAGGAGGGGAGGGATTTCATCTGCTTGCTGGGGCTGACCGTCACACCAGCTTTTCCCTGAGGTGTCATTTTGGCAGTGAAAGGGGCACCTGTATTGATGTCTAAAGACGTGGCACTGTCGCACGCACTCTCTGCCACTCTGGAAGCCTGGCTCAGTGATGAGCAGTTCAGCATCTCCTCATCGGAGATCCACTCCGCCATGCTGCGCTGACCCGGGAGACAACTTCCGGTCTGCTCAGAAGACATATCTCCCTCAGTCCCCACATAAAGACGCTCATGTTCACTGATCAACACCGTCATCAGGTGCTGAACCTGGGAGGTTCCTAAAAAATTATTTAAAATGACTCAGATATTAGTTTCTAGCTGTATATATTACAATGTCTGCAAATACTTACCTTCCATCATTGAAACAGGGTCCTCTACTTTAGGCCGAAGGATATTTGGTCCAAATACTGTTGCAAGGTTCTGGACGCTCATCTTGTTCTCAATTGAGTGTGACTGCACCTCATCTAAGAATCTACGTGAAGACATACAGTATAGACAACAGATATTCATTCATCATTTATTGAAATGAGTAAAGCAGTCATTTCAAAAACATTGACATGTACAAGAAAACTGATGGAATGCTATGTATTCACTTACTTGCAAATGTACTTTAACAAATTATAATTAGCCTGAGGAAGAGTGTACACCTGCTTCACAAGCTCATCTAGTCCCTTTAGGAGACACACATGGGAACACGATACATTAGAAATCCAGGAAACAAGAACAACATGCAGTGAGCTTTTCTATGAAATCATCCATTTTAAAAAGAAGTGAAATAGTTTTGAATGTGCACTTCAAATCCTAAAAGTATATTTTAAAGGTAATATAATATTAATGAGATAAAAGGCCACTTAAGTGTACATAGAGTACACTTTCATGACTATTTTTCTTAACACACTTAAGTACACTTTTAAAAAATGCACTATGTAATCATAATTAAAAGTTGTTTTAATAATCTTTTGTCATAATTTAAAGAGGTAAACTTATTTTGATGTGATGACTAACATACTAAAGCTCATGTAAAGTACTTGCTTAGAGTTTTAACTGTAGTGTGTTAATATTACATTGAAAGTTAATATATTTTAAACATACTAAAATGCAAATTCATCATTACAAATGTGTAATTGCAAATATATTTAAACATACATGACATACAAGTTTTAATAGAAATTACATTAAAGTATATTTTAGTTTACCATAAATGCTTGTCAGAACATTCGGCAGTGCACTTTAACCCTATTTTCAAAGACAACAGAAGTAATTGTGAAATTACATATAGGCCTGGTATCACAGACAGAGCTTATATTAAGCCAGGATTAGGCCTTAGTTCAATTATGAGGACATTTAAGTAGCAAAACAATGGCACAGACATATTTTAAGATATGTCAGTGCAAGTTGCTTTCAGTTAAAACAGCTCAAATGTGCATTTTTAGTCTGTGACTAGGCTTAAGCCTTATCTGTGAAACCAGTGGATAAAGATGTACTTAAGTCCTACTTAAGTGGGTCAAAAAAACTCAAGTTCAACTAATTGATTTAACATAAATTTAAAATATGATACAGGTTCACACAATTGTAAATAACATGCAAGTAAGTGCCCGGAAACATTATATTCAGTTCATACTAAATTATATTATTTCCATAACAAGTACTCTTTTAAAAGTTTACTGCTTTTTTGTTTTTACAAAGGCAATCATTATTTAATTCAACTTCATCCCACTGAAATACTGATGTACATCAGACTCACCACTTCGTCATCTTTTAACAGAAGCTGTGCACAGGTTAGAAAGTCCTCATATTTGTTAAAGGGGATCACAGGCTCGGGCAACTCCCTGAGGTAGAGCTTCAGGAGGGACGCCACGGTGTGAACATCAGTGTTACTGCAAGAGGTCACACACAGGTCAGCGGGATACACAGTTTAGTTTCCTCGACTAGGCAAGTAGGGTTAAACTGGTCCAGCACCCTGAAAAGCACCTGTAACCAGCACAAGCCAGCCTATATACTGTAGAAACTAATGCTGGTTTAAACTGGTAGAGGGAAGCATAATCTTTAAAGTCATCATGAAATGTATTATTATAAATGATTTATGAGTTTTTTTTATTAATGTGCCCTCGTAATTTTAATCAAAATAACTGGCATCGACATCTGTTTTCATGTCTGATGAGGATGTGTTTACTGGCGTGAGGCCGGGACAACCTGTCACTCACATGAGATCACAGCAATAGCAAATCACAACAATCCAAAGATTCAATAAATTCCCAATGGACAAAATCAAGTCCCGCCCAACATTCTCTCTTGTTCGAGAAGCCATTTTTTGTGGATATATGTCACAATAGGGAAGGAAAGCCGATCACAACTTGCGTTCTTCATGCTCTTATGACACTGTGGGATGTTTCTGATATCCACGTCAGTCTAAATCCTTTCTAAAAAGCAGTTTATTGGACCTTCCAAAGAAAGCTACTTGTCTGCATTTGAATTACTACAGCTTGTATACTATTTATAGCTCATACTTAAAACTTGGCATTATGTACTGCAAATATTGTTGCCCCGTTTCATAAATTGCTTGTGCTTTTCTTCATTTGTAAGTCGTTTTGAATAAAATTCTCTGATATATTCCTAAATGGAAATAGAAGTGTTTTATTTGTTGTAGAGATGTTTTGGTCTCATCTTGCCTGTCAAACAGAGGCTTATCACCACAGTCAAAAGCATCCTGGAGTTCTTTGACCAGGTTGGCTTGTCCTGGCATCCTAAAGAGACCCTCCTCTTTCAGACCCCGTTCCCGTATGAAATCCACACACTGCTCCACCAGGAGAGGGGCTAGCCGTGGTCCAAACTTCCTCTCATATTGTACTGTGTCCTCCAGTCGCTGGCCAAAGATACCTACAGTAATGCAAAAATGTAAAAAAAAATTGTTCATTGCAACCATGGCATTATCAAAATGTTAGAAATCAAAATATGTTAAAACAAAATCCCAGTAAATCTCCAAAATCTATACAGTATCCTATCGTACCTTGCAGTACAGTTCTGCCTCGTATATTACAATCTTCTGCACGCACACACAAGCCACGGTGATCGAACAGACATGACAAGGTTTTAACTTCAGACATGAGACACATGGCAGGTCCCTCCTGGCACAGGCAGCAGTCCACTTCAGGCACAAGTGAACAGTGATGCATGTGAATGTGTGTGTGCTCACAGTGAGTGTGTGCAACCGTCAGCAGTCACACCTGTTTTTGTCCTCTTTCATTGTATTGGTAATCCAGCCTCACAGAGCGTGGAGAGAATGTGGGCGTGAGAGATTACACCGAGAGGCATCATATTGCTTAACCCATTTATGCCCAGATTCACACAATGTTTTTTTTATAATCATACTGTTTAGGGTGGTTTAAATATGACAATTAAATCTGCCGCCTTATTTCATTTTGCAATATTACTAGGTATTTTATATTATTAGTTTTATAGTGCTTTTGTCATTTTGACAATTTTTTTTATTTCTATTATAATTTATTTATGTTTCAATTTTAGTTTTAATAATTGTAGTAGGCTACTTCAATTAAAACTTATTTTATTTCAGAATAAAATGTATTTTTACGCTTTTAAGTTTAAGTTTTTGATCTAATATTTATATTTTATTTTATTTCGGATTTATTTTAATAATCTGCTGCAGGCGTGACGTCAAAACCCAGAAGAATCCAGTGGTTCCCTCGAGATTTTCCAATGGGATTTTATAACGGGTTTTTTCAATTTATGAGTAAAATAAGGTCTGCGGTAAACATGACTTGATGATACTTTGACGCTTTGTTCTGTTAAACGTAAATTACACACCCATATCTAAAACACACATTTTGTAGCTGTTATGTTTATTTTAAAAACAAGGTCGTTTACACCACGCTGTCTTGCCTCGAATATTGTCTGCAATATTTAGAACTGCAATCTGTCTGGGTCCTTTGATATATAACAAAGGCTGTCTGTGGTGGATATTTAATATCATTAAAATAATATTAAAATGTTTGCCATTATTCAGACACCCCTAAATAATCCATGTTATTAAAGACCTGTAATACAATGCCTAAAGATTCAGACACTGTCATTCACACTCTGCTAGTGCTGTTGTTATTTTAGTGAGCTTGTGTATCAGCCGTGCCAGATATAGATCAGCTTGCTAGTTTAGTTTGATCGTTTTCTTGAAATCAGCAGATTATGTTGCCTCATAAGAGAGAAACTAATCCTTAGTGATTGATCTTATTTATGTATGATGTCCAGGTATATGTTACCTCCTCCAAAGGGAGCCCAGATGACACGTCTGATGGCTTTGACCCAATCCTCCATGTCATTCTGGGAGTTTGCCATGAGCAGGAAAGCCTCATGGCTGAGAGCCGATCTGTCCTTCTCTCCTGAACAGCCTATGGAGACAGAGAGGGGAAAAAAACAAATAAATCCTTTGATTGACACTGATAGCATTCAGTCTGTCAGAGTCCCTCGACACTTCAAATGACAGATAAATACCAAAACATGAATAATTCTATTCATTTATGTCATTGCAAATGCTATTTGTAGGCACATGAAAAAAACATTACATAATTGGGGAATCATTAAAAACACATATTGCTAATTCTGTTGCATAATATAATTCATGGAAGTGACTGAACAGCTATTATGTTAAAAATGTAATTGATTAAAAAATAATTATGACTCAAACATCAGTGTTCTAGGATGAATGATGGTGCAGAAAAAAATATAAATTTAATAATTCATAAATTAATACTTTTATTCAGCAAGGGTACAATAGGAATGCAGTAGGAAGGATCCAAAAGTGTCAGTAAAGACTTGTAATGTTACAAAAGATTTCTATTTCACTTATTATTATTATTATTATTATTACATGATTATTATATCAAAGAATCCTGAAAAAAAAAATGCATCATGTGGTTACCACAAAATATATTAGGCAGCACAACTGTTTTAAACAATGATAATAAGAATAGTTTCTTGGTCATCAAATCAGCATATTACAGTGATTTCTGAAGGATCCATAGACAGTATGGAAGGATCATGTGACACTGAAGACTGGAGTAATGGCTGCTGAAAATTCAGTCTAGCCATCACAGGAATATTCCTATTCCCTTTACAATATTTTGAAGTCAACTAACCACTAGATGGCACTAAAGTCACAGGGAAATCTCAAATGGCCAAAATACTGATTTCTCTTAATGACATCATCCTTCATACCAGACATTAGCCATAGCAGCACAGGAGAAAAGTGGTATATCGTTCTTAAAAAGAGGACATCCGATGAACTGAAATGTGCCATGACATTTGGAGAAGCTATCATTTGATCTGATTTCTTAATCATTCTGTTAGTGTTCTATTCAAATGAACCAAATAGTTCAGTATTAAGTTGATTTGCTTTTGAATGCTTGTTAAAGCATTGCTTTTTTGCAAAGCATTTAATGCTCCTGTTAAATTCATAGCATTATGGAACTGTGACTTCTTTTCATTTCCTTCCTCAAAAAGCCCTCCCTCTCCACCTCCCGAAAATATCCTCAGCATAAATTCTGTTCAACCTAGTTTTTGTGGATGGATGGTTCCATTATCTGTCTGAGCCTGGCTGCAGACTGCAGAGTATTGGTAGGTAGCTAGTGGCTGTGTCAGACAGCACACATACTGTAGGACTCCCTGAGGAGCGCCTGACTGTCTATCTACATGTCTGAAAGACAGGGAGTGGATGATGCATTGCCTCTGTGTTTGTGTCCTTGGAAGATGCAGTTCCACTGTCTGTGTCTCACATGTAATGGCAATAATCAAAGGCCTGACTTTGTGGGGAAGTAAAAGTGACCTCTTCAGAGAACACAAGCTGTCAATACCATTGGGACCTTCTGTTTAGAAATGGGTCTTTTGACTTATTGATTTTACTTATATTGGCACATTTGCATTGGTGTGCACACCACAATGCACAATGTGTCATTTGCAAACTGAATTAGACAGATACAGTATGTATACACAGTGGTGTAGTCTAGTTTTTTGTAGTGAGTATACTCTAATTTTGTTCAGTCTGTGGTGTAAAAAGGTCACATTAGCAAATAAAGAAAAAACACTTAAGCAAAACATGGTCAGGTCAAAGTGTTTGAGTAATTTTCGGTCCCAAATTGTTATAAATTTTACTGGTAGTCCACTGTATGAAGAATTTTGGGGTATAATATGTCACAGTTTACTTTATTTTGCTATCCTCACTTACATAAATGAACAATAGTGTCCGCACCCGCTAGTAAAAAAATATATAAAAAATTATATCTGGTGTCTGAATATATATATATAGTCCCAATAGGGAAACTAAGACTGCAGCAAGGTGCCAGAAACACTAACCACATTTATGTAATACATATCAGATAAACTATTACATACAAAAGTTCGTGAATAAACAATAAAATTATACAGAAGGCATACATAAAAGTACCAGGCTCTAATCAAGATTTGTATAAATTCAAGATTTAGTGTGTGTGTGTCTGTGTGTGTGTGTATTAATATATAAATGTACTGACTGGAGAAACTGGAAGAACTGGAAGAGAGGGCAACTCTCTGAGAGAACAAAGGAAATTAACATTTGAACTCACTCTTGTGCACCATTCGAGACGCAAGTCTCACCTCAGAATCATCCTAATTTACATCTCTTTCCCTCTTCCCCCATTCCTTCTTTCTCATGCTGAGATCATAAAAATTCACTCAGGAATCTATCTGGTTTAATGTGAATAATTATCACACATGTTTGGTATCATTTGAAATGTCTCAGTGCGACTGGTACAAAGGTCTCATTCCCAAAGAAGTAAAACAAAAGGTGATTAAGTTTTAGAGTTAAGAGATACTGTAACTTGCACACAAAGGAGGGTGAGTCTTCCAGGCAAAATGGCCTCCTGCTCTCAAAAGGTGTGAACTCTGAATGCAAATTCCCATTGTTAGCAAATGTTTCCATGTGAGTTTCTGTCTTGGTCTGGGTTTATAATGAATTGCAACAATTCTGTAACTCAGATCAGCCCATAATGTTGAAGGATCTCAAAGACTTTAGCATTATGTATTTTTCTAAATGTCGGGTTTCACCTACATCTTTTACTCTTTATCTCTGAGCATTTGATGTTATTGTATTGATTATCTTTGAACTGATTATGAAATTGGCATGATACATTTACCTGACACAATAAATTGTTACATTTGATTATTCTGACTTGCTCAGAAATTGTTTTCCCGAGTAGATTAAACGGATTCGTATGTTACCTCAAATCTGCGTCAGATTAGTGACGACTAATATTTGGCGCTAATTCAAGTGTACTTGGCTTTGCAAAGACAAGAAGGGAATTTCCGTTTATGGCAGCGAATGCTGTTTGACCAACCTAAATTTGGGTGTGTCTTACCTCTGTTTTAATTTAATGTTACTTTAGATAAGTGTACGTAAGAAATCACAGCATGGCCAATCCAAAGCTATTATAAGAGAAGTAAAGTTGGTCGACTTATATCTGTAGTAGTGGCCCTACCTCTACTGAAGTAAACGTTTAAGTTAAATTCAAGTGTATACAATTCCTATTTACCTGTTTAGTGACCTAAACTGGCGAGATTGTGATCGTGAGACCCGTGAAAACAGAAGACGTGAGGACCTCAAAAGCGACATAGTTTCCTAATCTGAGCGGGTAAAACATAATTAAAGAGTTAAAAAGAATAATCAAACATTCGCTCACTTTTAATGATGCCCAGATATCATTAAAACCCTTTTCATTTATGGAGTCAGATGAAATAACTAGGTAATACAATCTTGTTGTGTCGCATAAAAGGAAAGACAGTAACGCGCAAAGACCTTCACCCGTATTATTGGAAAACCGCCATTGGACCGATAAACAGGCTTACAATATTAATCATAGTATCCTGTAATTTCTTGTAAATTATATAACTTTTAATCAGTATCATATTATTGAAATGTTTTTGAAATTGCTGGGATTGAATGAATTTGAGTGAATTATAAGTGAACTGCATCAGGCTCATTCACTTTGCATGGCCAAAGTCAAGGTCAGAAATAATCAGTCTGCATTCACAACATAATTTTGAATTCCCAGGATTTTAGATGGCCTTGCTGTCCCTTATCTGCTACCCAAAGCTGGGCTAAACTGCTCACATCCAAATTCTCAGAGCGTGCATATCCCAAACAATGATTTTACTATGTGACATTTAGCATATTTCTATGGTAAGGTCATGGATATGGACTATTTCTAAAATGAAGGACTGAACAGTGATGTGCATTCCACTGGTGGTAAGAACCAAACAATGTCATGCCTATTTTACATGATGCATTGTTCAAGATAAAACATGTACTTGGGGAATTTCATCACTTGGAGAGTTTTTGTACTGGAGTGAGCCAAATTTTCTTCATTAATGTCCCATTAGCACTATTACACATATCAGGGAATAATAATAAAAACAATAATTCTTGTTTTGTTTTTTAATGTGCAACATAAAAGGCAAGACATTGTTTATACATACTAGATTCGTAAAAAAAAAAAACTCTTGATGTCCTTTAACCTCAATTTGGTAAATGCTTAAAGGGGTCATATCATACTAATATTTCCTACATATAATATTCATAAGTTTCTGTCTTTGAACACAAAAAAATGATTTTTTTTTAATTTATTTTTTATTGTAACAAATGCTTTGGAGTATCATCTAAAAACACACTATGAAATCCCGCTCTAAAAGCTCAGTCAGCTTTTAGGTGGCTGCAGTGTGTCTTCCTCTGTCATGTATCAGAGAGAGATGTATCAGGCAGAGAGAAGCCCGAGGAGGCACAGTGTGTGGTTTGGCCAGCAGTAGACTGGGACGACATCCAGCACGACAGGCCTGAGGCTTTCAGATGAAGATCTTTACTTTGAATCCAGCACTTTGTAGACACACTTGCCTTGAGAGATGAAAGTCTGCGTCTTAACTTAATGAGAAATATCTATCTATCTATCTATCTATTAGAAAAGCATTGTTAGCCAACTATGGTCACAAGTTCCATTGGTCTCTGTTGGTAACGACGGAACTTGCGAACATCGTTGCTTTTAGGAAACACCATTGCAAGCACCTAACAAGGTTACATCCCTTTAAAACTTTTTTTTTTCAAACCTCCTAATTCAAACTACACAAGATTTAACTTCAAACTTCAGACTGACCTTCAAACTGTTTTACACCTCCAGACGATAATTTTTCAAGCCAACATTTAAAGTATGTCTTGACAAACGTAAATTTTCTAGTGTTACCTGAAGTTCTTTACACACACACACACACACACACACACACACACACACACACACACACACACACACACGCATGCACGCACGCACACACAGAGAGAGAATCTGTAACATTCAGGGCAGATATGCAATTAAGTTCAGTGTGCTCACAGAAATATTTTCTCAGTAATACTTTATTTGAACGACCTAGCTTATCGCTAACACAATGCGTGTCAATTGTGTTTGAATTCTTTATGTAGAGAAACCAGCAAAACCAACATGCTCCAAATATATGCCATTTGGAAACTCTTATCAGTGCTGTTGGTTTAGCTCTCTCTGTGGGGCCGTTGTTTCTGGTTCTGATTAGTGAAGATGGGAGCCGCTCTTTGGTGAGTCTCTGCTCTCCTGATGGGCCCCCATGACTCCCACTGTCATAAAATCAGTTGACCCACAATAGTTTCTACATTCTGACAGCCATTAGTTCTCCCTGTGTGTTTTTACTTTGTAGAGAAATTCAAGGATTATTATGAACTTAAGAAGAGGGATATCCATGGTTATGTCTACATTTAAACATAAAGCAGGGACAAAATGTTTCAACCACTTTTATCTTATGTACCCCTTCATTGACATCAAAAAAGAAATGTGTTCTTTTTAACTTATTTATACTGAATAATATTTAGCATTGTCATTTTTAAAATGGCCATTACATGTTTATACATACACTATAAACAATCGATACTGTATAAGTGAGAAAAAAAAGTAGCTAAGTTTTAAACTGAAGCACTGTGAGAAATATAGAACCTGTTACAGTATTTTATAACTGCACATAGACATAGTTTGATATTAGTTTGAATGGCTGAGATATTGAAATGGGACAATGACAGTAAATCGAGTGAAATAATATGTG
The DNA here is from genome assembly GCF_965113295.1 of Leuciscus leuciscus. Classification (NCBI taxonomy): domain Eukaryota; kingdom Metazoa; phylum Chordata; class Actinopteri; order Cypriniformes; family Leuciscidae; genus Leuciscus; species Leuciscus leuciscus. The sequence continues at coordinate 17,513,184 of NC_138746.1, read as the reverse complement.
TGAGATAAGAGTGAAACAAGTACAGAGCAAGTACTTAAACTGTACACAATAAATAAGATTTGAATACGTATTAATAGCTACTATTCAGCAGGGATGCATTGATTAAATTGATCAAATGTGACAGTAAAGACATTAATAATGTGATTCTACAGCATTCATTTGATTTCCATTTAAATTACATGCTGTTCTTTTGAGCTTTCTATTCATTAAATAATCCTGAAAAATAAATAAATAAATAAATAAATAAAACATTTATCATGGTTTCCACAAAAATATTAAGCAGCACAACTGTTTTCAAGTTCACACTTTAGATTAGGGTAATAAATGACTTTTGCCACAACTCCTAATTACTGCTTATTAATAGTTAGTGATGTAGTTGTTAAGTTTGGGTATTGAGTATAGGATTAAGGAATGTAGAATATGGTCATGCAGAATTTGGCGTTAATATGTGCTTTATAAGTACTAATAAACAGCCAATATCCTAATAATATGCATGCTAATAAGCAACTAAATAATAGCGATAATTGGCCCCTAAACTAAAGTGTTTGAGTTTACAACATAATAAAATGTTTTGGACTCTGAATGTTGGACTCTGAAGAAGACGCATGGGCGTCGAAAGGTTAGTCGTTTTGTACCAATAATAAATTATTTAAAACTTTGTGTGCTCCGGTCCTGTTCCTTGGTCCTAGCTAGACCTTGGGTTTCCTCTCTTGATAATAAAATGTTTCTTGATCAGCAAATCATTATATTAGAATGATTTCTGATGGATCATGTGACACTGAAGACTGGAGTAATGATGCTGAAAATTCAGCTTTGCCAAAGCAGGAATAAATTACATTTAACATGTTCAAATAATTAAATCTATTTTTTAAATCTTCTGAAAGCCCCAATATTTACTTTTAAAGTCATATTTTCTCTTTTGGTTTAACAAAGCAAAATCAAAGCATTTCCTAGTGCCTCCTGGAACCCATCTGTAAAACTTATACACCTGCAAATAGTATACAAATAGAAACAGCCGTATCGGTACATCACATCCATTCATGAACTAACTTCATATGAAATGTGAATCAAAATGAGCAAGCAAAGGGTTAAAGTGTCAGTTTCAGCTCAGAGAGCAGACGAACACCTTTCAGCATAGCTCAGGCAAAATTACAGGCCCTCACATTCATGCAAGACTACCTCACCAGCAGCAGCTCCACTCCTCACAGCCCGTTCCAAAAATACACAACTCACAAAGCCACAGCTTCCTGGATCTTTTTCATGCATCGGACACTCCAGATGTTACAGTCCTTACAAGCCGCAGCTGGATCCAACATAGATGATTTACAGGTTAAAGAACAATACTCCCATCGCCCATAAATTCCTTTCCTGCTATTAACGCCGTACTGTTCTTCCACCACGGTAAATCTCACAAACCGATCCATATAAGTTGCCTTCCTTATGAGGAAAGTGTGTCCTTACCCTTAGCGTGAACAGATCGGTGCTCCTGCAGCTTGCGGCAACCGAGTCCCATGTTGGCACACGGGTGCCAAAGAGGGCAGCGCTACAGCTGTGCCATGTTAGTTACATCTCTGGCCTTCCTGGAAGGTAAATACGCAACATAGGTGTGTGCTGGGTGCATGCGATTGAGAGAGAGAGGAGAGGGGAAAACTGTGCATGGGACAGAGTAAGATTGAGAGGATAGGAGAGTAAAAGAAAAAGAAGTGAAAGAGAGAGCGCAAAGAACCCCACAGTACCATCACCACCAGAAACCCGAAAAACAAGTCCTCCGTCTGCTTCATTCATTCATTCAAAAAAAAGAAGTTGTTGTGTTCTCTCTTTTTTTTCCCAACCTTTTTCTTCCCCGCCCCCCTGGTCTGTCAGACTCGCCCTCGCTCACCCTCATAAGCAGAGCCACCACAGTGCTCATCTTTGCCAAACATCCCCCCCAAACACAAACAGACCTGGCTAATCAATCTGTGTGTGTGTGTGTGTGTGTGTGTGTGTGTGTGTGTGTGTGTGTGTGTGTGTGTGTGTGTGTGTGTGTGTGTGTGTGTGTGTGTGTGTGTGTGTGTGTGTGTGTGTGTGTGTGTGTGTGTGTGTGGTTGGGGGTTGATATGACTTCACATAGGAGGGCGGTTGAACATTTCTGTAAGCCTGACGCACAAATCTCTGCATGTTGCCTGGATCTTTTCCCCTATTAAATCTAACGGCTTATTAATTAAAACTTCCCCTCTTTGAAGACATTTCAGAGACCACAAGGGGCTTTGTGTGTTACACAGATGCTTTTATTGCACATTGCCAGAAGGCTTTAGATCTGAGCTTTTAATGTACCAAACTGCAATCTTCACAGAGCGTGATGCTTCTGTCAGCTGTAAGGACATGCTCAGATCAGACCTTCCTACTCCAGTCTGCAGTCATGCTTTTGTGTTGAGACCAGGCGTAAATAGAGCCATTGTTTGAGTGACTGATTTAAAAAGACCAGGACTTATGGAAAGCGGGTTTAGTTTGCTGTACATAACAAAACACCATTATACCGAGAAGCTCAGTGTCCACCTTGCAAAAGGATTATAGGGGTGACAATAATCGTCAAGGTGTAAGACATGAACTGCAGAATGTAAAATAAATTATAAATGGAGGCCAGTGTTGAATCTCAACAACTAATGCATGCTTCATTCTCAGCAGAAGATGCTAAGACTTGCCTTTTGTTTGGCCTTTTTAAGAGCTATTCTTTCTCGAACTCCTAAGAAGTGTGCAAAAACTCTCAGGGGATTTAGCCTTTATTCACTTTTAATCTCAATTTCAATTATCTGAAATGCAAGACCACCAAGACACAGGGTTTTTGTGTCCACTCTTCATGCCAAATTATCAATGACAGTTTATGTTTCACTATGAAGTCTTAAAAACTATTGCGAATACCTTATAAAAACAGTAAAAAGTAATATAGTGAAATAATAGTACAATTCAAAAGAACTGTTTATATTTTAATATATTTGCAATGTAATATATTTTAAAAAAATGCAATTTATTCCTGTGATGGCAAAGCTGAATTTTCAGCATCACTAACATTATAAATGTCTTCACCGTCACTTTTGAATTACTGTCATTTTAATGAATCCTTGCTGAAAGAAAGTATTTATTAAAAAAACATATTACTGACTTCAAAACTTTTGAACGGTGGTGTATAACATTAATGATTTATTCTTTTCCTTTTTTTTTCTTTCATTCCATCATGTACTTGTTCATGCTTAGATTTTGCTTCAGCATCACATTAAAGTATTAAAGTTAATTATGACTAAGCGCTTAGATTCTCAGAAAATAACACAGACACCTTGGTCCTGAATGCCAAGTCACGTGTTGGTATAGGTTGAACTTTTACGTTCAGGTTTGATTGCTGTAGCAACAGCTTGTGATATTTACTTCTTGTAAATGAAAGAATTCTCTCATCAGTCTTTTTACGACAAAGACGAGCGTGTTGCTAGGCACCTAAATAAAAATATCCCAATAAGAGGCAAAAAGACAACAACAATAACATCACCAAAGCTATATAAATTTGACCCTATAGTAGATGAGTTTCATAATGCAAACAGATTTTTCATTCAGGATTTCTGCAAAAATATCATTAAAATGACCATCAAAACCTAACATCACGTTTAAAAAAAGAAGTGTCTCTAGCAATGTATAGTTACAGAAGGGTATGAATAAGGCGACTGTTAGGGCCACGGATAAGTGGAGAAAAAAGTCAGTGTATGAGATTTTCTAATATTTGACAGTCAATGATCGCTCTCCTGGGTTTCGACAACAAGCAGCTGTGTGTCACGCATGTGTCAGTGAATGCAGTGAAAGCATGAATCTCCACTGTGGACCACACATGCAAATTTCTTTATTTTAAATCAAGGAATGCCCCCATATGAGGGGACTGCCTGCAACAGCTCAAGTTAGCCTATGACACTCCATACCGAATTCAAGGTTTACTAAGGTCACGTCCTTTGCTTATGAGATGCTGGGTCAGGGTGTGCACTGCAGAATGATATGATATGCAGAGGTTCCCAGAGTACACGTAAACAATAGACACTTCAGCAGAGTCTGTCCCACGGGAACATCCTGCTGCATCCGTAGCGTGAGTCGTGACCCATGTGACACAACAGATTGTTTGCTTTGAATTAGGAATTCAGCAGGCTTATCATATATTATTGCTCATATGTGACATTCCAAAAGTGAATAACTGTTGGATAACGTGTGGCAAACAGTTAAATGACAACTAAACAGGCAAACCAGTAAGACTTAACCATTTTTAATTACTCACCCTCATGCTGTTCCAAACACGTAAGACTTTTGTTCATCTTCAGAACACAAAAGAAGATATTTTTAATAAAATCTGAGATATTTCTGTCCCTCCATTGACAGTCTATGCAACTACCACTTTGACACTTCAAAAAGTTCATAAAGAGATCGTCAAAGTGGTAGTTGCATAGACTGTCAATGGAGGACTAATGTAGTCAACTAATGTTAACAAATGGAACCTTATCGTAAAGTGTTATGTTTAATTTTCTATTATTATTCTATTATTATTTTCTAATCTACAAGAAAATGTGTTAACACATTACATTATATCATAACAACTTGAGTCAAAAGTTGAATAAAAAAATTCATTCAGATTTCATAATTTTACATTATTAGTATGTCCACCTAACATTCAGGCTGCAATGTCCTAAATTTATGTCTTAATTATTATGCTTTTTTTTATCTTTTCCTTTTCAACGTCATATAATTTTCAATTTTATTTTTTATTTGTTGTTCATCTTTTTCATTTTAAGGTTTAAAGAAAACAAAACAGATTTTCAATGCGGTCTCAGACTTTTGAACCTCACAGTTACTGTAGGTGGTCAGCATTTTTGCAAATTAATGGATTTTAGTCTTCACAAATGTCCTTCATGAATCCTCAGAGGACACCTCATGCCCTCTAGTGATTACCTCTGGTAATGAGAAAGCTGTATTTCATCAGTAACAATATGCAAGCCTGTGAGCCAGTGGCGCAGCCAGGATTTTTTCATAGGGGTGGCCAGGCAAGGGCCAGCAACCAGTCTGGGGTAGCACAGAAATCTTCATTATTTTATCATAAAAAATAATTTGATAATGTATTCATTGGACTGTTTTAGTGCCTACACAACTGAATAAAGTTAATTTGTACTTAATTGTAATTGAGATAGTAGTGAATTAGGAATCATGGAATACTGAGGGAATTTTATATCTTTTTTATTATTACCCACCACCTCATATTAAAATTAATTAAATAGTAATAAAAGGGCACACACAGGGCACAGCTAAAGTTCAACTTGCTCAGTTAGCTTGGTTCTGATTCTCAAAATATCCAATAGCTTGTTCTACATTGTTGCATCTTCATGGATGAGATAACATGCAGATAAATACAATGCGTTTTATATAATCAATTAACTCTTCAACCAATTCTGAGTTTGTCAAAAAAAAAGTTTAACTTTCTATATTAGTTGTCAAAATAAATATTTGAAACAGTTCTATCATACCTAAATTAAAAAGGAAAACAAAAGTTCTCTTTTGAATCCCCATGTGCAAGAATGTGAACAAGGCGGAAGTCAACAGCACATAATGTAAAACTAAAATGTTATGTTTTTCATAATGTAATGTTGCCAGAATGTAAAATTAGTTATTTTGTGGATTTAAAAATTATCCATTTTTGTTTGTCCTTTACAAATTAACGGAAAATGAATGCCTATCGTCTAGTACAAATGCACAGTGCTCACATTTATTTGGACATTAAAACATTACATGTCAGTTTGTGCCTTATATTGTGATCTCACATAGCAGAATATTTTAATCCAGACACATGTGACGCATATATAACAAATACATGCATGCAGTTTTGACAGCTCTAATCGCCTTTTTGATTGTTACATGAGTTAATTGACGACAACTACGGCTACAGCACGCCGCATTTGCGCGTGATGTGCGTACCGCAAGCACAATACAACGGCTGTCAGCAGTATGACAGAAAAGTTAGTTAGTTTTACTAACATTTGGCCTGACAACATCTCATCTTTCCGAAGATAGCCAACTGAATAAGGACAACGCCCTTTTCTCAGCATCTGACAGAATTGTCACAAGCTTTCACACACATCTTCTAAAATAAAAGTAGCATCAGAAAAAAAGAGAATTACGTTTGTTGTTGACTGCACCCTATTCGACTTACTCATAACGGTCTTGCAACCCACCAGTTGAGAAAGATTGACTCTATTATTTACTATGTGCATATCACTGTCTGATGTTCTGCTGAAGCTCATTCGGCACTTGCACATTTCCGCACTCGTTTGACTTGCGCCTGGCGCTGAGGTGAAGTTGCAGTGTACGTGCGTCTGAAAAGTCTCACGTTTTTGTGGTCTTAAAGAGACGGTTAAGCGTTTTAAAAAACGCAATTTTTGTCAATAAAAATAGAGACAGAAACAGCAGTTGTGAGAGGGGTGGCCAAAGGGGTGGCCAAGCTTAGACCAAGCTCCACCAGTGCTGTGAGCACAGTGCCTTAATTGTTTGTTTTCTTGCTTTGCCATTATATTCCTCAAGTAGGACCAAGAGCACACTGCAAGCGAGTATAAAATATAACATGCACAGATTATGCCCTGATGCCACAAACCATTTAAATGGTTTTTAAATCAGACCACAGAAAGATTCAGGAATATTTAATTATCTCTTACCTGGAACTATTTCAAAAAGATGCCGCCCAGGTTCGTCAGGATTGGCTGTCAGCTCGTTGACTTGACTACCCTGCAACGGGATACATCCCTGGAGGGAAACAGACCGAAAAGATGACTTTACAGTGAAAAGAGGGGCTGAAAGGCACGTCTTTAGCACAGTTCGTGTCCAAGTCACTCAGTTTCAGAACTGTTCAACATTTTAAGCTGTTTTATCTTTTAAAGCATTAGCATAATGAACAATTTCTCTGCAGTGATAACTGGAGATCAGTGTTCCATTAGTCTATTGTAATTTGATTATTGATTTGTGTTGCTAATAAGAACCTATGGGGGGTTGTACTTCAGGGCAGATACGGAATTGTGTGATTTGAGTTCTCTGTTGTGTGCGTGGCCCAATTTTACACCGTAATCAGTAATGCTGAGTCATGCATAATTAGACACAACAGTCAAATCATAAATTATGCACCAGCCTCCTTTAGCTCATCCTCCATCCTTCACTGCATTAACACAGCAATGCAAGCTCGCATCGCTCTGAAATTCCTCTTTGCCATTCAGATACAGTTAAATGAAATTTCAGAGGGTATGCATTGATAAGGGTAATGCTTATAGGGTTACACGCTCAAATGCAAGCTGGGCACATTTCTGCAGAGGAGATTGAATTTAGCTGTGATGGAGGTGGGGTGGGGTCGGGGGGGAGGGGGGTAGAGAAAGAGAGCAGGAGCATTACAGGGAGTTTATGGGCTCCAGAGGAGAATAATACGAATCGAAGGATGGACGAGCCAGAGTAAAGTCATGCTGCATTAGGGGTCATAGGTCAGCTGCTCTGTATCCGCTAAATGCTTTGACTTACACTACAGCCAAGCAGGAGGGCATGCTGTTTCCAAATGAGTTTGTCAGGCTAACAGCACGCTGATGTCATCTTGCTGTAATGGAGACATTGGAGGACAGAGCTTTGTTTCCAAAGCCTCGCTGACAGGGGAGAATGAATCCCTAGTGTATATGTGATATTTAGTTCAGTATTTTTCTAAGTTTTTCTTTTTTACTAACTTTTTGGTGATTAGTTTTCAGAATAAGTCTAAATCAAATAACATGCGTACAACTCACAAACAAAAGATAAATGTATCAACTATTTTGCATGAACTCTTTTATAATTTTAAACAAAAAATACACGAGTAGCAACGAGGAAAAAGGGGTTTAGGGGAGTTGAAAATGACAAATAAATGTATTTAGCTGTTGTTTTAAAAAATCCTTTTTGGCTATAAAATATTGTTTATATTTTGTGCAAATTCTTGCATTGTGTCTTGAGTATTTAATAAATAAATAAATTATAATGTATCCAATGTCTGAATTTATTGGATCAAAAATATGGTAATATTGTGAAATATTATTGCAATTTAAAATAAATGTTTGCCATTCTAATATATTTTAAAATGTAATTTATTCCTGTGTTGGCAATTCATTCATTGTTCATTACTTCAGTGTCACGTGATCCTTCAGAAATAGATCCTTTCTAATAGGCTGATTTGGTGCTCAAGCAACATTTCTTATTACCAACACAGTTGAAATATGTATATTTATATTTTTGTAGAATCTGACTTTTGATGAACAGAAAGTTCAAAAGAACAGTATTTTTATATATATATATTTTTTAAAATGCTTTTACTATCTATTTGATTAGTTTAATGCATCCTTGCTGAATATAAGTAGGCCTATAAAATTCTTTCATAAAAAAAACAACAACAACTTTTGAACAATAGTATATATATTCATAAAATTGTGACATACAGTGGCTCAAAAATGATTGAAGCACTTCAAATACAGTATCTAATGCATTGAAATGCATACATAGGATCACTTTCTGCAAAAATACAGTGTTGTGTTGTCCCTCCCACTGATACAAGTCCAATATCCTGTAGAATAGATGGTGTGTATTGTGGGCCGAGGGGTTGAACTTGAAAATAGTGAAGTCATTATTTATCTCACACTCAATGCTTAAATCAGTAAGAGGAATAACATATTGATTTTTTAGAGGTAGGGTTATTGATCAGATATGAAATAAGAGGTCAAGGTCTCTTCTTTTTTTTAAATCTATTTTTGGAACATTAACTTCACACTGTTTAGACACAACAGGGTCAGATTTTATTTTGATTAATGTGGCTGGGGGAAAAAAGACAACCTTATATTTCAGATAAATGATATTATAACAAAACATGTATCCTTATTCTAAGTCCTCAGGTTGGTCTGTCCTCCTCCCATTGTACCTGTGGTTTGGTTTCCTCCTCATCCTTGTAGAAGTAGAGCTGATCAGTCCGGAGCACAAACCAGCGCAGCTGCCAGTTCTTCATGATGCTGCGCTGTTTCTTAAGCCAGCCTGCTTTCAGCGCCCTCTCTTGGAGGCTGGGGGACGACGGCCTGGAGAGCTCCCCCATGACCATGCTCTTAGACCTAGCTGGAAACGCAAACACACATACATACATTAGATTATATGTCACAATTACATTCTGCTCAATCTAAGCCAAGTGAATTTGCCTCCACTAGTTTGGACAAGCATATGCACAGAATGCTCATAAAAATGATTAGATGTGTTTGGCAATGCCAGCAATTTCCCACCACAGCTGAAAACAAGATGTATCATGTATGCCTTATGACAGGTTCCTCAAAAGCAAAAAAAAAATTGGGCTTATTCATGAATTTAAATTCCTCTTATGTTGACCAGAGACATCTGATCAGACAAGATAGCTGTTTTTTGAGAGGCATGCCCAGTGACACAAGCAGCTCGTGGGCCGGAAGGGAAAAATCAATCCTTTCTTTCCGGTGTGCTGAGAGCAGCAGGATAGCAGTAAATGTGAGAGTGCACTCCCAAGCTTCCTTTGTACAGCCGTGTTCAGGATCACTCTGGATCTCCCTCTTTCTGTCTTGTCCACTGCTCTTATTTGCTAAGTCATGATGGATTTTTTTCCTAGCCTTTATCAGTGGTCCACAGTGGGTCATTCCTATTATGCAGTGCATATTCATGTGCTCAGAGTATTTTGTCATTTATTGGATAAAAGATTAAAAATATGTATTTAAATCACATTTTCACAGTTTAACGTGTGAGTTGTAATTATACATCTGTGTGAATAATGTAATTTCTTTCATTTTAATGCCAATTTATGTAATTTTAATGCAAATTATAATATAAAAACTGGAATTATATTAAGAAAATTTTGATTTAAATTGTATTTATTCCTTTTGTCAACTGAATTAAAAAATGACTGCATTGGAAATATTATATTATATTATAAAAATAAATATTATTATTATTATATAATTGGTAATCAACTTCTCAATTTCATTTTTCATCATGTTAGTCCTTTGTAACCTCCCTTTAACTAACACAAGCCAATTTCTCAATGACATCATCTAGGAAGTGATGTCATTTTTGGTGGACAAACATCAACACAAAGGCTGCATCCGAAAAATCACATACTTCCCTACTAGAGTAGGCAAAAACAGTATGTGAAAAAAGAAGAATGTTCACAGTACTCATAAATGAGTAGGCAAAAAGTACCCGGATGACCTACTACTTCCGGCGAGATTCTGAAGTGTGCATATGATGAACACTTTACTATCCCATGAGGCCACTGGAGAGGATTTGTGAATGACAGTGAAGCGACATAACTGATGCTGGTAGGTCACATGATAATGACAACATGGCGAATGTAATAGGTCCGGATTACACTCATACTACACACACTCATATCATACTACATAGAACATACTAGTCGTGAAGTATACTATTCAAAATAAGTACCTACTCAAGAGAGTATGTGATTTCAGACGCAGCCAGACATCTTTAGTATTAGAAATGGATTTTGTGAATTCTGTGATTTTTTTTTTATATTCTGTGATTTTTTTTATATATAAATAACAATATGGAAAAAAATTATATAAAAATATATACAAATTGAATAAAATTATATATAAAACGTTAACAGAATCACATAAGTGAACAATGCTTTTTTCCCTCCTGTTAATAAGGAAAATTTAACAGGACTCCTTTTTCCTCTTGCCATAAATAATCACGTTATAATTTTACTTCCTTAAATTACAAAACGTTCTTTCTTTCTAAGTTACAGAATATAAAGGTAGTGTATAACAGGAATGACCTGCACATTCTGCTCCTCTGCCTCCCCATCTGAATGAAGGGCTGCAAACGCTGCCACTCTGATTCAATCACTGTAAGTAATGGAAGCCTCATCAGTGTAAATGTACACCTCATAGCCTCATGGGGAGAGAAAGAGTGAGAGAGCACAAATGGAAGGAAGAGGGTGGGAGAAAAGCCCCTAAAATGATCCAACCTTTTAAACAACATTCTCCAGGGACACACATAATGATGTTTCTCCTTATTACCCATAAACCTAGTGGCCAACTCTCAATAACATGCAGGTTGCCGACCGGGAAGAGGGGTCAGCATCAGAGTTTTCCTCCATTTGTCGGATTTTCTGCTCCTGTGACATGTTCAAAGTCTAAAAATACTGGATGTCTGACCAGGCCCATGCATATTTAATTCAGACTCATTTTTTGGGGGGAATGACAAAAGAGCCTTTCTTTTGTGTGTCTGTTCTTTAAATATCCTTTCAGGGCTCTGGTACTAAATATGAAGACTTTGAGAATGATTAAGAATTAATCTACGCCTGAAATGATCAGGCTGCTTAAAATAGCCTCGTAATAAAGAGTTTGGTACAAGACATGTTTTATGAGGACACCTTGAGTATGGCATGAGGAACAGAATAATAATGAATCTTGTGTAGCTCTTATGGTTTGGATTATACCTTAGTTCCACTATGGACTTGAATCCAGCTCTGTTATAATTGTATTGAGGATTATAGCAGGACTTATATATATATATATATATATATATATATATATATATATATATAAATGCCTAATACAAGTTCCTAAAAAGATGCACAATGAGTTCACCTTTGCATTTGTAATATGTCTTAAAGAGTCTGAACTTTACTATATTGTGTATATATATATATATATATATATATATATATATATATATATATATATATATACATACACACACATACATATACATATATATATATATATAATGTATATGTATGTGTGTGTATGTGTATATATATATATATATATATATATATATATATATATATATATATATATATATATATATATATATATATATATACACATACACATACACATACACACACATTATATATATATATATATATATATATATATATATATATATATATATATATATACACACATATACATACTTACATATACATACATATATACATATACATATATGTATACACACATATACATACACATCAAGCGTAAGTACAGCACAAAATTAAAAGGCAATTGTAAATCCACTTAATTTTCTGACACTCAGAATGACACACCAGTCAGCAAATGAAACCTGGCCGTGTCCCTGCGCTGGGATATATGCTGTGGCTGCTTAAAACACGGCAAACCCAACACCCTCATCAAAAGTGACACAATCCATATGCAAGATGACAAATGCAGAGCCCAGCAGACAGACAGTGCGCTTCAAATGCTCCCGATTGCTTTATGTTGCACAGCAGGGCAGAAATCAATCTACAAACAGCCTCCTGCACAACTGCTGAAGCAGACAAGACTATTCTCCATTTAGGAGGAGAAATAATCAAAAAAAAAAAAAAAAACAGGCAATTATTATACATTCAACTCTTAAAAATGATATTACACCTGTTTTGTGCATAGAATTGTTCAATGGTAATACTGCGCTATAAGGCTCAATTTAGTATCATAATTAATCCAATTTATTTAACAAACTAGTTTAATTCGTAAATATACTTGTCAATTGTTATTTCATGTTAATAATACTACTGTTAATTTATAGAACAGGAAATGTTAAAAATGCATTAATAGATGTGGAAATAAAATTGAACCTAAAATAAATACTCCTAAATTAACCAAAAAAAATAAATAAATCATAAAATACTGCAAAAGTACTGTTCATTGGTTAATACATTAGGTATCATGAACTAACAATTTTTTGTGAAGTGAAGTGCCATCTGATCAATAAACCTACAAGCTGTTTACACTTTATATGACATTTAGTTTAAGTATACTGTATGCCCTAACAGCACTACAGGCTATTGTCAGCAAGCTTTTTTCTCATGCAGGTGAAACAGTTTGACATTCAGCTGTTATGATTTATTGCACCTTTAAGTCCCTTGAGTGTTGAGACTACAATTCATCATAGACCAAGAATAGAACATGAGTTCATGTATAGAAAATGACATGGAAATATAATGATCACACTCCTCCTTGAGTTTTCTGCACCATCATGTACGAAAAAGTCAAACAAAATCACAATATAAAACATCAGCGTTAGCATGTGTCAAGATCTGAATCATGACTTCCTGGTTAAGCAGTGTGACACAAAGCCAGAGACCACTTACATTCATTAACCACTAATCAAGCTGAAAGATGTTACCAAGCAACCGCCCAGTGTGTTGGATCACTGCCATGGAGCCTCAGAGATACACTATCCTCAACAGCACATCACTATGAGATCAGCGGACTATGAGCCGGTAGTGAGCGCAGCTTTAAGAGGGTGTTTCTATGGATGGGAACGCATGACAGTGATGCTGAGAATTAAAGGCAGATCATATTAGTCTTACCTCTCCTGGACTGTCTAATCTTGGGGCTTAACATGGTGTTCATAGCAGAGCAACACTGTCCTCCATCCACATGTTGGGATCCGCACTCTACTCTCTCCTCCTGAGCCTCGCCCTGTTGCACCTCTTTCGCCTGCTCTGGACAGCATCTGTCTTCCTCCCTCCTCCCTTCCCCTCTCTCTCTCTCTCATGTCCCACTGCACTGAGCGGCACGCTTCCCGGCCCCTCCCACCCTAATCATGCAGAGGCAGCTGGAAGAGAGAGACCTCTTGCACACGCTCAGATCCACCCTTACCCATAATGCATTATTTATCCCACACCACCCAAATTAATTCCACTCCGGACCAGCCATTAAAGGCCTGGATGATTACACTCAATAATTCAGTGAAGCAGAAACAGAAGGGCTTCTGCCATTAATTCTCCCTCCCTCCTAATTGGCTCTTTAATCTGGTGAATGTATGTGCATGTGCTTGTGAGTATTACTGTACGTACTTCTCTATTTCTCTCCTTCACTTTACATTCGCCTGATTTTCTAGCTTTTCCTCATTTCAAATGACTTCCACACAACAACAACAACAACAACAACAAAGTTGTAATAGGGATAGTTCTGCTAGAAATTCTGTCATTTACTCTAGTTACGACCCATATGTTGTTGTTGTTGCTGCTGTTTTTTTCTTCCTCTGTGGAGCACAAAAATAGATTTTTGAAGTTTCACACAGATATTTCTATACAAGCCTCCAAAAAGGACAAAAACGACCTAAAAGTATACAATAAAAGTACTCTACCTGTTAAGAAGTGTGTGCTATATTCCAAGTCTTCTGAAGTCATATAATAGGTTATTGTGAGGGACAGAATGGAATTTAGGTACAAAACAAAAATAAAATAAAATATGACTTGGCATATACTGCAGAACAAGCTATTTTAATGGCACTTTTGTAATTTTTGGACGTGGTCATTGTGAACTGGCATTTGAGCTGCATATAAATATTCTTTAAAATGTGTTTATTTGAAATAGATTAGAATAATAATAGCTTATAGGTGTGGGTGAGTAAGTAATTTTGGCAAGACTTTATTTTACAGTGTCCTTGGTACATATGTTACTTGCACTTACTATAGTAATAACAGTAAATTATGCATAATTACATGCAACTAACCCTCAACCAAACCCTAATCCTATAATAAGTACATGTAGTTAAGTAATATTACTCAGTACTTACATATATAATTACACTGTAACAATGACACCTTAAAATAGTGTAACCGTAATTTTTATTTTAAGGTAAACTAGTTATTTAAATAGTTATTAATCCTTCATTTTGCTTTGACAGTATTATTAACATTTAGTAGTTGCATTGATAATGAATTTATAAAACACAAAAAAAATAACAGTTCAAAATCTCAGTAACAGTTCAAAATCCCTTTTACACATTTAACATTTCACAACAATTGCAACAGTAATAATGTTTTGACTGCAAAACTATATGTTGACCGTATGCCAGAAGATCTGAGAATCACATTTAAAAAATTTTGGCTAAAAGGTAATAGATACATTACCATAGTAATAGATAAAGCTTCTAATTACTTATTAACAATAAAGCATTCAATTAAGCACAATATACTACATACATAGTCCTTGGTCATTTGGACTGTTACAAATAATTTCGTAAAACAAGGTCTGTGATTCGCACTTAAAACTTAAAATCTTTTTATTTTTAATTTATTTTACTCAAATGTTTCAGCTCTCAGGCCTTTTTGCAAATAATTTGCATATAAGAGATGTTGAAATCAAATGAAAATTACTACACAAATCACTTTCAGTCAAACAAGAATATTAAAGTCAACTAATTACCTAAAAATCTCCATGGTCTCCTAGGTGAACACTCAGAGTTGTACATCAGGGCTTACAATTTAGCATCTTCATGTATGGCGTTTGAAACTAACCGCCTCAAACATCTGTGCAAGTAAAAGGAGAACTACAGTTATAAGCTTAAAGTTCACCAATGTTATATCTACCAAGAGACTCCCAGTTCCCTTAAAGGAACTGAGGGGAGTAGAATGATGCCAAGTCAGATTTGCCAAGTCAGAACTAAATGCAGATCTAATAAATACACAACTTATAGAAAATTGTCTTCACATCATCATAAAGAGTGCTTCTCACGAGAAAATGACTCAGTAATCCGTCTCTAACACAAACACTATGAGGTCAGTATTTTCACATTTGCCATCCAATGAATTTGCATACTCAAGAGTAGTCTGTGCTTAGCTGCATTATAAAGGGGAAATTTCCAAAAGCTGAGAAGTGTAAAGTCACAAGAAAGTTGGTCGATTGGCAGACACATCTAAGGAAATGACGACTGCTAATGCAGAAGTGAAAACAGCAGTGCAGTGAACAAGTGTCTCTTATGATGGCCTTATTTGTAAGATGTTGTCCAAACTGTTTTACATATTTTGTGCAACTCTTAATGGCACTAACTGAACAACTACAATAAATGAAGAGTAACAATAATCCAGTATAAAGTCAAGGATTATTGTTGCTCTTCTGCATAGTAATATGTATAATAACTTTATTACGTTATGGAGTCGAGTTAGCTTAGAGCAATGAAGAGACTGTGTGTTTGCCCTGAAATCATGTAATATTAAGTGTAAAGACTGATACATGAGGACAATTCTTTTTGAAATGAAAATATAAAAAGGCACTTTAAAATTTTTATTCAGACTCAAAGTATAAGTCTGCAAATATAATTCGGCGCGGGACCGAATAAACCGGCACTTAGACTGAATTATCATTTAATCCAGTGATAGAGAGGGACTGAAGATGAGCATGTGATGCACTGCAAAAGACTGAAGAGTTTTCAAATGATAGGGAAACACATGCCTTGTACAGACAAAATACAATAAATGACCTGTCCTAAATCAAACCCTAGACTTGGATAAGATGTTGAATATGCTCTCCTGCATTAGCAGGACTCAGTTGAAACAAAATGCATTTCTTCATTGCCATGTCACTTAGACCAATGATACAGGTCTGCAGATTCCCCCGCTGAACGGTATTACTGCAGCAAAATCAATGGAAAATTAGCAGCAGACTACACAGGCCTCGCAGATGATTAATGATGGACATCCGTCTTAAAAGCAGAGCTGGGAACGCAGCGCAAGCGCTTCATAATCCTAATGCAGGCAGAGCAGCCAGAATAGAAGTCTGGTCAAGAATTACTTTCAAATCAATAGATACATTTAGTGTTAAACAAGATTAAATTGATGTTTCAAAACTTTGTTTTGTAGAATAATTAAAACAAATACTTTATCCCAATATAATATGCCAATAAATAACTGCCCATCTGTTTTCAGTGTGTTGTTTGATTGTTTTCTCGTTTATTTGGCCTCATTCATCCATTATATTTGACTTAAAAATTAATGATAAAAATGAGAAACTAAAATGTATACATTTACACAAAGACGTTTATTTAAAATATTTCACATAATAAAAAAATTCACAGTACAGAGATACTATTATGGGATTGGAAAACCAGCAGTGACCTCTAGGTAATATAATGTATTTCTTATGGGAGTCGAAATATATTTCTTTTGTTTTAAATTGTGTTTAATATTGTTAAACGGAATCGGTGCCCATCATACACTACGCGACAGGACAAGATCTGCAGACTGGCTCTGACTTTCGCCAGCTGGCTTTGACTCCTCCAGATAGCCGTGTAGTATAATCAAGCTTTTATAAACAACAATAAGATACAGACTAAACTGTGATGTTGCTTTATAATTTCAAAAAGTCTCTAAAGGTTCTATATGTTAAAAGACTGACTGTGCTCCCGTCTTCTTTTCCCTTCAAGCAGAAAAGAGAGGACTGTTGCCAACCGTTGTCTTTTAGAAGGCCCCTTGTGGTCGTACCGCCTAAAGTAGGTGGTGGTTCCCATGGAAATGGCATCAAGCTGCTCGTATAGCAACCAT